>NC_043013.1:24843159-25030659 GCF_006345805.1 Octopus sinensis
TTGCCTTGTGATACCATGCTGGGACCAGACATGATACTGAAGAGACTGGAAGGAGCCAGTTGCTCTCTGTAGTCTGGAAGATATTTCATCATCTAAGGAGCAAGAACGGCTAAGTGTGCTGCCCAGGTAGTCAAACTTGTCTACCACTTTCAGAATTGTTCCCTCAACCAAGATAGCGGGTTCCACATATGGATTTCGTAGTGCAGGCTGGAACATTACAACAGTCTTGTCCAGTCTAATGCTGAGTCCAACTGCCTTGTAAGAAGCAGAAATACGATTCATTAGTATTTGCATGTCATTCACTGTATGAGTGACTAAGTCACAGTCATCTGCATAAAAGAGGCCATGAATAAGAGGCCGGAAAACTTTTGATTTGGCAGTAAATCGGCCCAGATTAAAGAGGCGACCAGAAGATCGATACTTGACATATATTCCCATCGAGCTAATCTTTGCAAAAGCATGAGTAAAAGCAAAGTACACAGAAAAGAGAGTTGGGACAAGGATGTCACTCTGCTTGACACCATTCTCTGCAGGAACGGATCCCGCCATGCCACCACTAACAGTGACCCAGGCCTCCATCTCATCATGAAAGGATTTAATTATAGAAACAAAGTGATCCGCCCATCCAAGTTTACTAATTATTTTCCATAGCAAGCTCTTATTCACAGTATCAAAGGCCTTGGTTAGATCAATGACTACCTAGACAAGGTTCATATTCTGCTCATAGCACTTCTGCATCTGTCTTGCTGTGAAAATCAAATCCATTGCCCCTCTACCAGATCGGAAGCCAAATTAAGATTCAGATAGGATATCATTTATGAGACACCCATTCAGGTAGGTAAGAAGAATATTTGTCAGAACCTTGCCAGCAGTTGATAGTAGAGCAATACCTCTGTAGTTACCACACATTATTCTGGCTCCTTTTTCTTTATAGAGGGGAAGAATAATTGCATCCTTCCAGTCCTAAGGCTTTGCACAATCCCTACAGACTACATTAATACGTTCATGAGTGTATGATACAATCACAACCAAATCGCAAGACCTTTAGCACAAATTTCATCCCTTCCAGGTGCCTACCAAGATTCAATTTACTTATTGCTGTCATTACTTAATCTATTGGGGGTGAAGAATTTAAGGAGCCAATGATAGGTCATTGTTGCATAGTATCAATCACTGTTTCATCCACAACTGATTCATGGTTTAGGAGTTCAGAGAAGTGTTCAATCCAGCGACATGTGGTTTCAGTTGATTTAGTAAATAGAGTAGAAGCAAAGGAGCTGATGCAGAGCTCTTAGCTCCAGCAATAGGATTCGGTTGCTGCATGGATGTCTGAGCAGCTCCATTTAGAGAGGGCACTGCTCACCAGGAGGCCGGGGAGGTTCTAGAAAAGGTGAATCAAAAATTGCCTGTCTTTCTATAGCTGGTCAGTTTAGCGCGACTGACATATATCCACTCTGCGTTCGAAAAACAAAGAGACATTTTTTTACAAAATCTGGATGGAACTTGAACATTTTATGTTGGAATATGCGCACTCTGTTGGATAACAAGAGTGATTGTAGACCTCAAAGACGCACTGCACTTGTTGCTCGCGAGCTGAACCGCTATGACATTGATATAGCTGCACTTTCGGAGACTCGTATAGAAGGTGATGGTCATCTTGTGGAAGTAGGAGGTAGATACGCTTTGGGGGGAAGGGGAGGCTGAAGGAGGAACGCAGCGAGGCTGGTATTGGCTTTGCACTTCGATCTGATATCCGTGAGAAGTTGGAGGAGCTTCTTGTTCCTATAAATGAATGTCTAATGACTCTACGACTGCACCTGAAAGGTAGGCGGTCTGCTACTCTTGTAAGTGCCTATGCACCTACTTTGACTAGTTGTGATGAAGATAAAACTATTTTTTATACCCAGCTGCGAGCCATACTTAGGAAAATCCCAATTCTGATAAAGTCATTCTACTGAGGGATTTCAATGCCAAGGTTGGAACAGACTTGCAAACATGGTACTTTCTATGACATTTTGGGGTAGAGAAAATGAATAGCAATGGTCTCATGCTGCTGGAGCTTTGCAATGAACATGGACTTTACAAGCACTTTACAAACACTCATTTTATGCACAAAGGTGATCACACAACAACGTGGATGCATCCAAGGTCTAAAGTTTGGCACTTGCTGGATTATGTCATCATCCGCAAGTGTGACAATCATGACATTTGTAATGTCAAGTCCTTTCATGGATCAGAATGCTGGACAGACCACAGTCTGGTGTGAGGAAAGTTCCGGATGATAATTAGAGTGAAAGAGAGAAGAGGGCCAGTTGGAATTCCTCGGCATCTGAATGTTCACAAGATATATAATGCTGTGTTAAGGAAAAAGCTTCAGGCTCGCTTGTCCATCTTTGAAAATACTACAGTATGGGAAGATTTTCGAGACCAGGTTCTAAAATATGCTGCTGAAACACTGAGATATGCTACTGCCAGATACAGAGCCTGGTTTGATGAAAATGATGCCGAGGTTCAATGACTATGGTTGTAAAGTACCATGCCCACAGTATATTACTGCACAGAAGATTTTCAGCTTTGCAGCGAAATCTAGCACTTGCTCACTATAGCAAAGATCTCTCAGGAAGATGCAGAACGCTTGGTGGGAGGATCTTGCTCGTGATGTTCAGGCTGCTGCTGATGCAAATGACAGCAAGCTTTACCATCTTATGAAACGTATTTACATACAAACATATATACATACATTTATACCTGTAATTATTGAGGCCCTGGGATATGTAACACGCTGCCTAAATACCAGTCTTGAGAAATTGGGCTTCTCAAAACCAGAAAGGAGAAAACTAATTCGAAGATTACATATCCAATCCATCACTGGAACTGTAAAAGTCTGTAAAACTTTCCAGAAGTTCATCATTTGAATGTATATGAGCATGTCTAGATATATAGCTATATGCATGAGAGTACATATATAGCAGTTTCTGTTCCTTTGAGCTAATAGACTTCAAGCCATTAAATTTCTTGCCTTCTCATGGCCCCTGAGTCTCTCCCATTGAGCTTGTACTAAGCACATTTATCACTCCTTTCTCTGGAATTTCCTTAAACGTTTTACACACACAAACACAGACAAGCATATATCATGTACATATGTGTGTATACATATATGTAGTCACCCAGCAAACTGTATGACGTGGAGGCGCGTGATTTAGTGGTTAGGGTGTTGGACTCATGAACGTAAGATTGTGGTTTCGATTCCTGGGCCGAGCAATGAGTTGTGTTCTGTGGTAAAACACTTCATTTCGCATTGCTCCAGTTCACTCAGCTGACAACACTGAGTAACCCTGTGACGGACCGACGTCCTATCCAGGTGGGGAATATATACGCATCAGAAACGTATATATATATATATATATATGCACCTCGAGCAAACCGAGGCATGCGTTGGACGGTTTGACTGGGTTGGCACACTGGAAGGCTGCACCAGATTACAGTCTGATTTGGCGTTGTTTTTACGCCAACTGCTCTGAGAGTGTAATGGGCGCTTTTACGTGCCACTGGCACGTAGATCAGACTCTGGGTAAAAGAGACAAGGGACAAGGGGGATTAGCAAAGACCAGCTAAAATGCCAGCTCACTCAGTAGAGATAGACATCACAGGGTAAGAAGGAGTCTTAGCGCCGCAGAGGGAAGTATGATGAGGCTGCATCCATATCCCTACAAGTCACTTTTAGAGGGTCCAATCAACTGAGGCGGATGAGAAACGCCAAAGGAGTGAGTCAAGACGGCGAGCTGGCAGAAACGTTAGCACGCTGGGCGAAATGCTTAGAGGTATTTCGTCTGCCGCTACGTTCTGAGCTCAAATTCCGCCGAGGTCGACCTTTGCCTTTCATCCTTTCGGGGTCGATAAATTAAGCACCAGTTACGCACTGGGGTCGATGTAATCGACTTAATCCGTTTGTCTGTCCTTGTTTGTACCCTCTATGTTTAGCCCCTTGTGAGTAATAAAGAAATAGGTATTTCGGCTGTCTTTACGTTTTGAGTTTTAATTCCGCCGAGGTCCTTTTTGCCTTTCGTCCTTTCGGGATCGATAAATTAAATACCAGTTGCATACTGGAGTCGATCTAATCGCATGGACCCCTCCCAGAAATTTCGGATTTTGTGCCTAGAATAGAAAAGAAGGAGCGAGTCATCGTCACGATACCGCATCAGGCCAAAGTCTACATATTTGCCCCAAAAGCGTTGGAGCCTGTCGTTCAAGGGTTGGTTTACAGAGCCATTTAAGAGCTTTTTGCCCTTCATTATGATCTTTGGACACAAAGACCAGCTCTATGGCTAAGAAACTCGTTTTACAGCCAAGTGGTTTCAGATTCTCTTCTTAGGAATGTATCTTCTACCATGACCCCAGAAACGATGAATATCTTGTGAGTGAATTTGGAAGATGGTAACTGTGTAGAAGCTCATTACGTGTATGTGTGTGCTACTTTGTTTGTGTGTGTATGTGTGTGTGTTTGTGTATCGTTAGGTATGAAGACTGGTAAGCTAATACGAGTTTGCAGTGTAAGAATATACACATAAAGAAGACATCGAGGTTACTTGCTTCAAAGTCAGTCAAGCACTCCGTAAACATGTCCTCAGCAAAAGCTTTTGAAATTAGCTTCAATAGAACTTTCACGCAGTTTTATAGAAATTATTGTTTTGTTCACAAATATACATTTATATATTCGTTGGGTTTTCCCATAGTACGTGTTCAGTTGGATGGAAAGCAAGAAATATGCTTGCGCATATACATACATACATACATACATACATACATACATATACACGCACACAACCATAACCCACCTCCCCACAACATCACACCACACTACACCATACAATATTACACATCACATCACAACACACCACCCACAGCACACCGCCCACACACCCATCCCCACATCTTTACACCTACACATACATACACATATCACATCACAACACACCACCCACACACCCATCCCCACATCTCCACACCCACACATACATACACACGTCCAGACCACCAGCCCTCTTTCACACACACTCACCTTTGTGTTGGGGGCACCTTCGTATTGGAAGTCACTTGACCCTGTTATCTCCCCTACTGTTATCTCCCCTACTCCCCAAAGAATAAGTCCTGGGGTTGATTTGTTCGACTAAAGGCGGTGCTGCAGCACGGCCGCAGTCAAATGATTGAAACAAATAAAAGAATAGGAATACATACATACATACATACATACATACATACATACATACATACATATATACATATATATATATATATATATATATATATATATATATATATATATATATATATATATATACACACACGTATGTATGTATATAGATACATATATACATACAGAAATACACACCGGGCACACATACACACACACACACACATTCGACTGGAGTTCCCTCGTACAAAATCAGTTATTGCCACTCTTCTCTGTGATCGCATTTCCGTGTGTGAACGGAATATTTTATTTGTTAAGTTGTTTTTCTTTGTTCTGTAACCCAAGGTCAGCCTTGCTTGAGTCAAACTCTTGATAAAAGACACAGTTATGACGATCCCATTTCCTTTGTAGACATAACTTATTTAGTGCAAACAACTTTATCAAATATTACCCTTATTTGATAATTTGATAAAAAATGTGAATTTTTAATTATTTTCTGAGATTTTACAAAAACAACAAAAATATTTAGGGGTACAGCGTGTGGTTTGAGGAAGCTAGATATCCCTAATTACTACGTATTGCACAAATTTTACTCAATAATAACAGCGTTCATTTCTCTGTAAGGAGAATAGGGTCGGTTTCTTGGTTTCCGTGGCATATATGTTCCTCCCTCGATGGGACGCCGGTCCGTGGTAGGATTGTTGGTCTTTGCCAGCTGAGCGGACTGGAGAAACATGAAATGAAGTGTTTTGTTCAAAAGCAGAACGAATCGCTTCATTCAGGAATCGAAACCACAATCATACGATCATGAGTCCAGCATTCTAACCACTCAGTAATAAGATTGAACAAAATTTGGGACATTTGTGTTTCGTTGGAATACTGAGTTCAACTGAGATTGGAAATGGTTCACCTGATTTCAAACTTACTGAAGATACTGTACTAATATGAAGTACAGTGATACCTCGCAGTACAAGTTTAATTCGTTCCATGGCCGAGCTCATCTTACGATTTACTCGTTTTACAAATCAATTTTCCCCATTGAGATTAACTAAAATATAATTAATCCGTTCCTGTCCCACAAAAATATTCAAAAAATAATTTTCTGTGGGTTTTAAAACAGAGACGACGTTGTTACAAGTAAAATGACAATTATAAAAAAAAGAGAATGCAACAGAAATACATAAACTGGTTTTATTAACTGAAATACCTTAAAGATGGTACAATTTGTGCTTGTATGAAACTTGTTCGTACAGCGGATTTCTGCTCGTACTTCAAGACAGAAATTCGCACGAGTCTCGGCTCGTACAGCAAATTACTCGTACAATGGGGCACTCGTACTGCGAGGTTCTGTTGTATATGGATTTGATAGTTGATATTAGCAGCCGTAGTAGGAAGACTGGTTGTGATTCAGTCTTCGCTGAATCTAGAACCTGATTTACTATTTACAAGTAGCTAAGTTGTACTTTTGGCGTTCGTAAACTATCCAAGTCTCGCAGCCATACAGCAGTGTAAGCTGTACAACTGCTTTGTACATCTTCAGCTTGATGGCCTCTTTAATGCCTCAGTCATCTAACGAGACAAGGTCCCGGGCACAGAAGTCTGATCTGCCAAGCATTTACACACTGCTGAAGAGAGAGCAGATTAGGTGGGCAGGCCACTATGTTCGAATGCCTGACAGACGACTAACCAAAAGACTGTTTTACAGTAAATTAGCAGAAGGCAAATGCACAGAAAATGGGCAGTAAAAGTGCTTCTAAGATAAACTCAACACCTCACTGAAGTACTTTCAAATCAATGGAGGCGCACTGGCCCAGTGGTTAGGGCAGCGGACTCGCGATCATAGGATTGCGGTTTCGATTCCCAGACCGGGCGTTGTGAATGTTTTTTGAGCGAAAACACCTAAAGCTCCACGAGGTTTCGGCAGGGAGTGGTGACGAACCCTGTTGTACTCTTTCACCACAACTTTCTCTCACTCTTTCTTCCCGTTTCTGTTGTTCCTGTATTTCAAAGGGCCAGCTTTGTCACACTCTGTGTCACGCTGAATCTCCCCGAGAACTACGTTAATGGTACACGTGTCTGTGGAGTGCTCAGCCACTTGCGAGTTAATTTCACGAGCAGGCTGTTCCGTTGATCGAATCGACTGGAACCCTTGTCGTCGTAACCGACGGTGTGCACGAATTCCAAATCAGCTCCGACGCCTGGGAAATGCAAACATTGGACCACCATGCCTGGCGTAGCTACACAATCAGAGGTGTCACTTCAAACAGAATAGGATCGTAGGAACACAAAGAAAATGTGAGCTGCGCAAGTCCAGAGCCGACTCCTTGCCTTCATTCCCAGAAGAGCACCAGTGCCCGACCTGCGGTAGAACCTTCTAAGTATGCATTGGCTTCATTGACCACAGCTGGACGCACTGTGACCTTGCTTCTTTCCCCGTGTGATGTTCTTGGTCATCGTCAACAACAACGGGCGATCATTATTATTAGTAATTTTAAAAGTTAAGTACATTCCACATGAGTATAATGCAAGGCCGAGGGTAGGAGGGGAACCATTAACCCCTCGACGACTATCCAACATCCTATCGACTTGTCAATTAGTTATATTTATACGTATGTATAAGATTCAAAGATGAGTTTTTGCTAGATCATTTACATATTTTTCGGATTTATTTAGCTAAGATTAATAATAAGCTTCTCTGTTTTTATAAACACAGTGTTTAGAAGCACTATTTCTACGTATAGCTACAACAGCTCTCAATGTTTCTACTTCTGCTAGTATATGCTTCCAACGTTATTATTCTCTATATCACCAGCATAGTGAAGCCAAGTTAGTTTGAAACAAGTCGTTAGTAAGGCCAGCCTTTTTCTCAAAGTATTTGCATTGGATTTGCTATATCTCTGCATTTACTGTCTCTTCTGTTTTCTTAACCTGACCGAGTACGTCTGTACTCGAGCAGATCATCTGAACACAACTTATGTAGAATAACTTACCTAAGACACAGGATGCCTCCCAGGAGCGAGATGGCTGGTGTGAGTGGGTTAAAAATGTCCGAGGAAGCTTGACAAGATGATTTATATGTGATAGAGACTCTCCCGTCGAACGACCTTCACAGATGATTTGTTTATAGTGATTATAAGTTCGTGCTGCACTTTAGCTCACACGCTCTATTAAATCGACGTTGTACGGTGTGCTACGTATCAGGTATTTAAGTGATCGCAGCGCAATGTGAGATTAAGTATTTTCCTGAAGAACACAACCCGCCACTCGGTCTAGGAATTGAAACTACGATCTCGCAAGTGTAAATGCTAACCACCAGGATATGCACAACTGCATTATTGAAGACTGTTTTCTTAAATTTCCTCTGTAGATCCATTTTATCAAAGGAAATTTTTTCTTATGTTAACATGATCTAGTTTCGAATCATACACATTTTGTAAGAATCTTCGCACATCATTTTACAAATACACATGAAATTATACTTATAAACCTTTTTAAATCACAGGTATAACTGTGGGTTATTTTTTACTCCTCAGAATATAGTGTTACTGCTAAACTTTATTATGATAATGCTCTCTGTAGATAACGCGGCGAGCTGGCAGAAACGTTAGCACGCCGGGCGAAATGCGTAGCCGTATTTCGTCTACCGTTACGTTCTGAGTTCAAATTCCGCCGGGGTCGACTTTGCCTTTCATCCTTTTGGGGTCGATAAATTAAGTACCAGTTACGCACTGGATCGATATAATCGACTTACTCCCTTTGTTTGTTCCCTCTATATTTAGCCCCCTGTGGACAATAAAGAAAGAAATATTCTTTTTTACACTAGGCACAAAGCTGGAAATTTGGGGGAAGGGGGCCAGTCGATTAGATCGACTCCAGTATGCAACTGGTACTTAATTTATCGACTCCGAAAGGATGAAAGGCAAAGTCGACCTCAGCGGAATTTGAACTCAGAACGTAGCGGCAGACGAAATACCTATTTCTTTACTACCCACAAAGGGCTAAACACAGAGAGGACAAACAAGGACAGACAAAGGGATTAAGTCGATTACATCGACCCCAGTGCGTAACTGGTACTTAATTTGTCGACCCCGAAAGGGTGAAAGGCAAAGTCGACCTCGGTGGAATTTGAACTCAGAACGTAACGGCAGACGAAATACCTATTTCTTTATTACCCACAAGGGGCTAAACACAGAGGGGACAATCAAGGACAGACATAGGTATTAAGTCGATTACATCGACCCCAGTGCGTAATTGGTACTTATTTAATCGACCCCGAAAGGATGAAAGGCAAAGTCGACCTCGGCGGAACTTGAACTCAGAACGTAACGGCAGACGAAATACCGCTTAAGCATTTCACCCGGCGTGCTAACAGTTCTGCCAGCTCGCTGCTTTAATAAAGAAATAAATATTGTCTGCAGATTATTTTTAGTTAAGTTTTTTGCAACAAAATAGATTTAGAGTAAATTTAGATTTTGTCTCATACTTGTGAGTAGGTCTTTTGTAATGCTGTGGACATTTGTCTCTTTTGGATATGGTAAATGTCGTGTTTCTATGTAGCTTCGATCCGACCGATCACATTGGTTTCTGTTTATTCTTTTCGTAGCACCTTGCATCCAGCCAATGAAACCCTATTTAAAGAAGGTTCCGGCATCCGTAGGTGTACAACAAGATTTGACTAGTCATTCTTTTCCCCCTTGTTGTTGTTTTCGCCCGTTGTGAAAAGTATGACAATATAAACGACTTACTGCTCGTAAATGAATGTACTGAATCGTTGCTTGTGTTACTTTTAGACCCTGATTTCCAACACTTCACCGAAACAGGTATCGACAATAATAAAGGGAGACCGTTATCACACCTTATTATGGCCGCATCTAAATTTTGTTTTACAAACTTCTCACATATGTTAGTAATGCACTTAGTTTTTTTTTTTCAACTCCATTCACGTCTATAGTATAGTATAGGATATGAATCTTACCAACTATTTGGCTGGCACTTATTTTATCGACCCCAGGAGGATGAAAGACAAAGTTGAACTTGTCGGGGTTTGAACTCAGATCGTTAAGAATCGTAACAAGGTATTTTATCCAGTTCTCTATTGGTTCTGCCGACGAGAAAAACACTGAAAGCTTCGCGAAAATGACTCGTAGTTTCATTGACAAAATAGCTTTATAAACGGCTTTAACTGTGAGAAGTTTTTATATTCGTTTGTATGTTTTAGATACGTGTGCATCTGTGTGTGTGTGTGTGTGTGTGCGTGCGTGTATGTGTGTGTCTGTGTGTATTTCTGCATATATTTTCCTTGTATATTTTAATCGAGGTCAAACTATTAAACCTAAAGTCAGCTTATGACTAAAGGACTTGACGCTTTTGTTGTTGCTTAAGCAGCAAATACCTACAATCAAAAGAAAGAAAGAAAGAAAGAAAGATAGTAAGAGGCTTATACAGTATAACAATGAAGCAAGCATTGAAGAGTCTTCTGACATTCTTCTAAATTGGCCAGTAGTGACGCCACTGAGGCGTTGTGACGACAAATATCACAGGAGCTCCAAGGGTGGGGCAGCGATTTTTCATAAAATTAAAATATTGAAACTAAATAAAATATTTCTATTTTAAACGATTTTTCATAAGATTAAAATATTGAAACTAAATAAAATATTTCTATTTTAAACGATTTTTTTTTTCTCATTTTAAGAAGTTCTAAACAATTTTTTTAATAAGTGAATTGGCAAAGACGTTACAGAATTCTTCGCGGTATTTGTTCCGAATCCTACTGTGGTCGATTTTTCTCTTGGCATTGCTGTTTGGCAAGTTTGCTTCCCAGCCACTTGGTTCCGAGTTCAGTCTCACTACGTGGCATCTTGTGCAAGTTTCTTTTCTCTACTATAACCGCAGATTTATCACTGCTTTCTGAGTGAATTTGGTTGATGGAAACGGAAAGAAGCTCGTCGTATGTGTGTGTGTGTGTGTGTGTGTGTGGTGTGTGTGTGTGTGTGTGTGTGTGTGAAGCGGTACTGGTTTGTGTTTTCGGCAAAAGAGACCGATAGAATAAGTACCAGTCTTTGCAAAAATATAGTAAGTCCTGGGGTTGATTCGTTCGACAAAAATTCTTCAAGACGGTACCCCAGCTAGGCCACAGTCTAATGAGTGAAACAAGTAAAAGATAAAAACGATAAATCTTTATCGGAATTAGATTATGTGTAGGGAATTGTGGTATCAATGATTAGAAACATGATTGGCAACGTGCCAAGATCAAATTGAATTTTATATAATCTTCTTATAAGGCGGCGACCTGGTAGAATCGTCAGCGCGCCGGACAAAATGTTTAGCAGCATGTCACCCGTCTTTACTTCCTGAATTCAAATACTGCTGGTTGTGGTTGATAAACTAAGTGCCAATTGAGTATTGGAGTCGATGCAACCGACTGGCTTCCTCCACCAAAATTACAGAGCCCTTTGCCTATAGCAGAAAGGATTTCAGTAATCCCTCGCCATATCACGGTTTATTATTTATGCTTACGTCGATCCCTCCATGGTGTTGTTTTTCATTTATAATAAAATAAGTATATACAAATTATAAAAATAATTTAAAATATATATACAGTACAGTACTGTTTCTATTTCGCGGATTTTCACTTATCGCGGAGTGGTTTGGGAACGTAACACCCGCGATAGTCGAGAGATTTCTATATATAAAACGTCCTCTAAGACAGTGAACTGGTAGAATACTTAACAAATCGAACAAAATCTTTAGTAGCATTTCTTCCGGCCCTTTACGTTCTGAGTTCAAATTCCACCAAGGTCGACTTTGCCTTTCCTCCTTTATATAACTGGAGTCGATATAATCGATTTATCCCCCTTCCCTAAAATTACTGGACTAAAAGTGAAACAATTATATAAGTCTTCGCTTACTTTAGTAATTTTCATAAACACTTAACATAAGCGAACCAATCCATACTAATATCGAAAAAGAGGCTCATGTTAGAAGGGTTAGTATAGACAATATAGACATATATGGGGCAGGAGTGACTGTGTGATAAGAAACTTGCTTCCCAACTACATGGTTCCGGGTTCAGTCCCACTGCATGGCACCTTGGACAAGTGTCTTCTACTATAGCTTCGGGCCGACCAAAGCCTTGTGAGTGGATTCGGTAGACGGAAACTGAAAGAAGCCCGTCGTAAATCTCTGTGTGTGTGTGTGTGGTGTGTGTGTGTGTTTCCCCACCGCCACCACCACCATCGCCTGACAACTTATATTGGTGTGTTCACGTTCCCATAATTTAGCAGCTCGGCCAAAGGGACCAATAGAATAAGTACTAGGCTTATGAGGAATAAATAAGTCATGGAGACGATTTACTTGATAAAAGGCGGTGCTCCAGCATGGCTCTCAGTCAAATGACTGAAACAAGTAAAAGAAGAAAATAATATAGACAATAAACTAACAACTGAATAAATTAGTTTATGTTAAAATAATCAGCTGAGTTTGTAGGGGTTTTTTTTATTTCTATTTCTTTTATTTCTATCTAAAAATAGGAAAACTGCATTTGCAAAACGCCATTTAGTGAATTGGAAACCACAGCTTTTAACGAGTCTGGGAAACAAGTGAATTAAAACGGTTTTGTTATTTCAGATATGAAAACAATTACATTCCATAGTTGATGAGTGACTTAGGGAGAGTCATTACAATGACATGGATTAAATAGCACAAGTTAATTATGTATATAGGAGGGTAATTAATTATGTAATGCTTATTTGAATTGTCCTCAAAAGTGAAATAAACGCTGTAATAAATTGCATGCATCCCGTTTAAGTGAAGCAGATCAAGACAAATGATTCTCTTGTGAAATTCCGTTTTGCTCTTTTTTTTTATCTCTTTCAGCTGAATGTGATGGTATAAAGATTCTGCCTTCCATGGGTTCTAGCATAGGTCACTGTCATTTAAGCTTGTTTATACACGTCTCCCAGACTTCCTGTTAGACTGGACGAAAGAATATCTGACCAGTTCTTCCGTATAAAAGTCCATAAATGACAGTTTTTCGTTCTCTGACTCTAAAACAAAACCTAAATGATATTGTGGTATCCATTTTTTATGCACAATGATAAATGATCCAAATGAACAAACAGATGTGTGTTTCTCAATTATCCTCAATCATGAAATTAGCATCAATTTTATTCAATTATGATGACGTCATCAGTTAGCTTCGACAATGTACTGTGACCCTGCAGTTTTAGAGTAATGCTAGTTTTCCCATGTTACTGTTCACCCAGGACCGAAAGCCCCTCAGTTTGGTTTATTCTTGTAGAGTTAATCCCTAACTGAAACGCCAAAGCTGGAATTATTTCAAGCACACTTTTTTTTAAAAACTTTTACGTAATTATTTAAGCTATTGGTTATCTCCTGGGTATACAGATGATACACAGTTGCCAAACCGCTAAGTTACGGCGACGTCAGCACAAATACAGACACAAAGACATACAATCATGTGTGTGTATGTATGTATGTATGTATTTATGTATGTATGTATGAATGTATGTATGTATGTATTTATGTATGAATGTATGTATTTATGTATATGAATGTATGTATGTATGTATGTATTTATGTATGTATGTATGTATGTATGAATGTATGTATTTATGTATGTATGTATGTATTTATGTATGTATGTATGTATGTATGTATGTATGTATGTATGTATGTATGTATGTATTTATGTATGTATGTATGTATGTATGTATGTATGTATGTATTATGTATGTATGTATTTAGTATGTATGTATGTATGTATGTACGTACGTATGTATGTATGTATGTATGTATGTATTATGTATGTATGTATGAATGTATGTATGTATGTATTTATGTATGAATGTATGTATTTATGTATATGAATGTATGTATGTATGTATGTATTTATGTATGTATGTATGTATGTATGAATGTATGTATTTATGTATGTATGTATGTATGTATGTATGTATGTATGTATGTATGTTATGTATGTATGTATGTATGTATGTATGTATGTATGTATGTATGTATGTATGTATGTATGTATGTATGTATGTATGTATGTACGTATGTATGTATGTATTATGTATGTATGTATTTATGTATGTATGTATGTATGTATGTATGTATGTATGTATGTATTTATGTATTTATGTATGTATGTATTTATGTATGTATGTATGTATGTATTTATGTATGTATGTACGTATGTATGTATGAATGTATGTATGTATTTATGTATGTATGTATGTATTTATGTATGTATGTATGTATGTATGTATGTATGTATGTATGAATGTATGTATGTATGTATGAATTTATGTATGTATGTATGTATGTATGTATTGTATGTATGTATGTGTGTATCTATGTATGTATGTATGTATGTATGTATGTATGTATGTATGTATGTATGTATGTATGTATGTATGTATGTATGTATGTGTGTATGTGTGTGTATTGATATGACGTACGACTTCTCATCATCACTGTTATATCTGAACTGGTAAAATATCAAACGTTCCTGATGTTCTCTTATTATTTTCCAACTGTATATCTCCAACAAGCACTCCACGATATCTTATACACTATGACTGCGCATATAACACAGTTTTCTTTTATTTGCCACGCATGGCAGAACATAGAGGGGGCGGCACAAGGACAGACAAAACATAAAGGGGTTCGAGTTTATCTCTCGTTACTTATTACAAAATTATATATCAGTATGTGGGGTTAAAAATTTTGAATAAATGAATTAATTGAATACGATTAAAAATTGGTGAGTTGCCTGGGTCAGTAGGCCCACCGCCGTTGACCGACGTTCCCCTTTTTCTGATTGAATGGCTGGGCTCACGAGCTTCATCCACTCTCAACTTTCTCTCCACATCCAGCCATCTATTACGAAACACACTGTGCGACAGGTACCTCTTTTCTAGCCTGATCTTACTTCTGAGGTGATAGTTAAAGTAAGTAACTAGACCTCAGCTGGAAATAAAGGTACCTGTCGCGATTCCTTTCGCCCGTGTCTTCCATACTGTTTCTTTCAGTATGGCGATTATGCAAAAAAACTGGTCTTCATAATCGAATTAGCCGATAGCTGTACTCTTCCTGTCGTCGACAACAGTTGTTCGACATAGGCTATCAGTCCCTTTAACCCCGTGCACTCCACGAAGGCATGCAGGACAGTTTCACTGTCCCGCTCGCACCTCAGACAGGTTAGTGAGACGGCACCTCAGTGCCTCGACAGCCTCTCCCGAACAAATAAGGCCGATCGATAACACAAGGCCAGGGATTTCTGGTAATTATCCAGGTACCCCGTCCCGAAAGTCCTTCTCAACAGGTTGACTAACTGATTTCTATCGAGGCCCAGATTCTCCCCCAGGCATCGTCTGACATATACTCTACCAAACCCGCGGTGGAACTCTAGGTGCCGGTATTGCTCGTCCGGGAGTAACGTGAGTGCCTGTTAGTACTCTAATTGCTAATCCCCCAGCCTAGGTCTTCATCTAATCCAGGGACCTAAATCCCGAAAGAAGTCAATTGTAGAAGGAAAAGCTTCACGAGCGGTGACCATAGCTACCCACCATCAAGATGTCGCCGGAGATGCCTAAGCCTCAGCGCAAATTTGCGCATTTTCAGCTACGGCATCCCTAGCCCACCCTTTAACGGTTTTTGGCAGCATATAGAGCGCCTTACAAGTGGCCTCCCCTTCCACAAAAAGCGGAAGAGGAATCTCTCCAACGTGTTTAGAGACGGATCAGGACAAGGCACGACGGTCAGGCGATAGGTGATAAGGATGCAGTAAACCCCCCTGCGTCACCTCCGCCCTTCCTAGCAGCGATAACGCCCTTCCAAACCAGATCTGGATTAGGGCAGTTACCTTGCTTCTTACCTCACCCCAATTCTTCTCTATCTGGAGATCTGGATCAAACCAGACCCCTAGCATCTTAATAGGACCTTCCATCTAACGTCTCACGACGTTATTGGACGGCATTGACTTACCCCTCCAGGTGATGAGTTACAAGCCGACCGACTTATCTTGATTAATTCTTGCTCCTTCCACCTCTTCATATCTTCTAATAGCGTTTTCTACACAAGGTAGCTGCCCTTCAACAGACACGATGATGATGATGTCATCTGCATACGCAGTCGCCGTCTGCCCACCACTCAGATAACGCGCGCTTCCCCTTATCACCTCCAACATTCGCGGCAATGGCTCAAGAGCTAGCACATACAAAAGCGGAGACATCCCTGGCGAACAGAGAGCTTTATTTCCAATGGTTTCGAGAGGAAACCATTCACTCGGACGACAGACTCAATGTTGCTGTATATAGCAGCGATTCAGCCTCGAAAAGTCGGACCCAGCTCCGCTACCCCGAGAACCGCCGCCAGGTACCGATGGTTGACCCTATCGAAAGCTTTAGACTGATCTAAATGTACCAGTGCCCCATTTTTGCCAGTAATTTTACCAACCCGCTCTAAGGTGTAGCGTAGGAGGTGGAGATTGTCGTGCATCGTCCTGCCGGGAATGGCGCAAGTTTGCGTCTCCCCGACAAAGTCGCCCACGACCCGCGCCAACCTCTTTGCTAACACTCGACCAAAATCTTTAACTCTGTGTTCAGCAGAGTTATGGGCCTAAAATTACTAATAATGTCCCCCTTGCTCGGATCTTTTCTAATCAATCGCCACCAGCCGGCTCACAGCTTTGGGAATACTCCCATTCTGCATAGACTCCCATTGGCATAGACTCCAGCTAGTATGTGCCCAAACAAGTCTGGCATACTTTTATAAAATTCATAGGGAAGACCATCAAGTCCCGGCGACTTATCCCCGGGGCACTTGGAAAATACCTCAATGACCTCCTTGACTGTAATTGGCCCTTCACAGCACTCGGCCTTTCGCACCGATAGATGCAGGACGTCTTCCAGGAAGTCTCAAAGGGATTCACCATGGTCTAGCGCCCCGCTCCTCTCGAACAACTAGGCAAAATGCTTGTAAAAGGCCTCACTTATCTTGTCCTGTCTTTCGACCAAACATTCTTGTTCTTTAACCAAAGACCCAATTATGGTATCGTTTCCACACTAGGTCTTTGTTGTACGGGCCCATCCGGCAACGTTAATTCCCTCGCATCCCAACGCATACTTTTGCCCGAACTCTGCATCCCTCGTGTTTGGCTTTGAGGTGTCGGTCCAAGGCCAATCTCACTACCACAACTTGAAATGCAGAGCCCAACCTCAACACCTCTTCTAGGTCCTTAAGTAAATCACCCTCTATTCTAGTTTTATCTACACTTAGCTGGCGACTAAACCTAATTGACTCAAAGCGTATAGCTCGTTTGATGACCTAGCACTACCTGTTATTCAACACAGTACCAGTTAAAGCCCTCTGAACTAACTCCTTAATCCGATTACAGTATGCTTCACAAGACAAAATAGCCTTGTTCAGCTTCCAATAGCAGGATCCCTGTCTATGTATTCTATCTAATATCACCCCACACGTCACTAATTTATGACCCGTGTAGGAGACCAAAAAGAATTATGGACAACTAAAACGTCTTACTACTATCCTGTCCAGTTGAGACCTTCGAGACCCGTCACCATTAGTCCAGGTCCACACTGGGACACTCGGATGGTCCAGTCTGTAACGATCTGCCAGCTGAAAACGCTTAAGCAGATCGGTGAGGCGTAGATTTCCCCTCCTATCTGCTGAGCCAACGCTATCCTGGCGTGCGCCCAGAATAGCGATAAAGTCACCTAAAACGACTGCTGTTTTTGACGTCTCGAGAAAGTTCTCGAGTCGTCGATAGAAATCTGTTTGCCATCACCACAAGGCACATAAATGCCGATCAACCTGAAATCCTTACCACTTACCACTGTGTATCAAGCTGAGAACGACCAGCTCATTTTCTGGATCAACAAAGATTGTCCTTGTCTGCAGGGTCAAGCTTTTACGGAGCAACACTACAACCCCTGTTCGGCTTCTGGTTTTGCCAGGGGACATTATTTTCTTATAGGCATTCAAGAGTCTCAAGAAGGTTCGTAGATCATCCAGCTTGGTCTCTGTAGCCACAATCACATCCATACTATGTGACCTCAGGTCGTCGTAGAAACATGCTTGTTTCCACTTTAAACTGAGGTCACGCATATTCAGACAGCCGACGTTCAGTCCAGCCATCCAAAAAGAAAATATATGTGTGTTCTGTGGTACTTTTTTGTATGGGTAGCGGGTTGAGAGGAATGAGGGGACACACATTGTCTCTTTGGTCACTTACGGGCGACTTCCGTGAACCCCTCCGGCACGACGACCTCCATGTCATTCACCGGAGAGGGAACCTCATTCGCAGCTGCTTGCTCGTCATTCTTTGTGTTTCCCTTTTTCTCCTTTCGTTTTTTTTGGGGGGGTGGGGGAGTCCTTTATTTTATCTGGTTGTTGTTCCGTTTTCTTTTCCTTTCCTGTAGTAGCAGAGGAGCCCTCGTTTTTTGCTGCCACACTCTGTTTTTAGGTGGCCCTTTCTGCCATATTTAAAACACTGGGACTTTCGCCCCTCTACTTGGATTTTTAAAAGTTTCTTCTCCGATCATCATACGATTGCGGATCTCTTCTAAGTCTGCCGGAGTGGCTTAAATTAATAGGTCGACGCTTTTTCCTAACCAAATTTTTTTTGGTAGTGGGGTGGTAGAGCAGGTTATTTGGAGAGTGTTTAATTGTTTCTCTTTTTCGAAACAGAATGCTGCTATTAGCCCTGTAATATCTACCTCTGGTGGCACTTACTCTATTTTAATCCAAGACGTTCTGCGTCCCAGATATGAGGGGAATAATTCCACTTCTTTTGTTTTAAGGGTTTTCATGGAGTGTCCTCTTGCTTTATCCACTGAGTTGGACCTCACTTCTGTTGAAACAAATTTTTGGCCTCGGGCCACATGGACAGGCGCGTTATTTTTCAATTTTTTTTTCCTTTGTAATGTTCGCTATTTTTTCTTCTCAATATCAAAACTTTTGTAGATAATTGTTTTGTTATTTCTTTGAGATGTAATCTCACTTGGTAGGGAGATGCAAACATCTCCCCCGTCGACCGACAACATCCCAAAGCAAGCTTGGTACTCCGACCTTGATATTTTCATATTTTGGTGTGATACATTAGTCACAGTAGCGTATTTTTTCTTTCTTCTTTTTTTTTTGTTATTTTCGATATTTTCGATAACAGGAGCAATTTGTTCGGATTCCATTATTATTTTTTTAATTTTCCACGAAAAAATACAACTATTCTCTTACGAGAAAAATATTTTTAAACTCTACAGAGAGTGATAGAAACAGTTCAAGGCAGTAAATATGACAACAGTTCACTCCATTCACCCGTAGGGGAGGCACACAAATTTTCGACAATGCCTGCAAGCAGGACAAATTTTTCAATAACAAACAACTATACCTTAACAGTAGAAAACACAACAGGCAAATCCAAGTCGGAGTAACACAATTCACAAAGAAAAAGCAACGATGACAAACTCGTAGATCATTCAACACAGCACATATGACACCCTTTTGCCAGAGCAAAACATTCTTTATTCCTAAAGGGATAGTCCCTTTTGAAGTGCAGCTCGCCACAACCATAACACGGTTTGGGCCTTGTTTATTTTATTTTTTGTTTGTCATAAGTCGACATGCCTGTACATTTATGTCGATGTTATTCCCCTTTTTAAGCCTCATCAGAAAGGTCGGGGTGTTTGTAATAGATTATATTTCATTGAGTTGAGAAAGGCATAGTTCTGAATTCTCATTTGAATTCTCGGTTTCACTTCCTGCTCATTCCAAGGGAAAAGAAAGCAGTAACCTACATATTACTAATTATCATCATCATCATTATCGTTTTGACAATTTTGTCTATACTGGCATGTGTTGTATAGGTCTGTTGTATTGCATATCATCATACTTCTTGATCGTACATCACCTAATTTGTTAAATCCTGAATCCTCAGGTCACTGTTCACTACTTCTTCCATTGTCTCTCACTTGGTCTTTCTCTGCTCTGGTTATCTTCCATTGTCATCATGCAGCAACATTTTCACCAAGTAGATATCATTCACTCACACAACACTCCAAACCAACGTGTCATACAAAAAAAAACAATAGATAGAAAGGTGTTTTCGTGTTGCAATATGGACTAGACAAACTGGATGAAACAACCTCGCTTCTACTGAATCATCTCCAGATTAATTACAGCTACCGTCACATCTCTTGTATTATTTTCGTTGAAATATGCATTGCCCTTATAATCCATTGCAAAAATCTCAGACTGTGTGATTGTTTTAATGTCTGTAGCTATAAGTCTAAACCCCGTCGTTCCTTCTAACATTCAATAGCGTTCTTGTTTATTTCCCAGGAAGAAGAAAGAATATGGATACTAGAAAACATAAAGATGAGAAAATGTAAGACGTTCGTCCCCAAATCTGATAATGTGTAAGTAGACAATAATTCCTACTTTAGCTTTTACTCTTTACATATATAAACTTAGATATTTGATCGGTTTTAAATAAAAAAAAGATACAGTAAATCAATCACAGTATATCACTTGCGTTTATCGATCACAGAGAAATGGAAAGCAAATTCACTCTTAGTTGGGATTCAACCATTTGACATTTTGTCAAGATACGTATCCTTCCAGCCTTGATGCTAAACATAGTATTGATAATTTAAACTCAAGAAAACAATTTTTTTCAGCGAAAGAAATTAAATGATGAATGTTAATGCCTTTCTCAAAAACCAGCATAAACCAAGTAAATTGGTTTCAGTCAAGGATTTAGATGATCCGTTGATTCAACATATTACTTATCAAACTTGAAAACCGGTTCGTTGGACCACATCCCGCACCACCATCAGAACGATTAATGCTCATAGAATCTACTGAATACAATCTCTGTATTAGTGGATTCTTCTGTATAGAAAGCAGTTTGGGTAACATTTGATCAATGGAACAGATTATGTTAAATAGAACGTGATATTTTTGATGCATACTATTTATTTGATGTACAGCAAATTGGCAGAGTTGTTACAGCCTTGCATTATCTGTTCTGGCTCTCTGGACCTTGAAGTCAACTTTGCCCTTCATTCCTTCGGAGTCAAGTAAAGAAAGCGACTCCTTGTAATATCTGCTCCAGCTTTTTGCATTCTGAATTTATATTGGTCATATTACTGGAGTCCCATGAAGCTACTGTGAACTGTTGTTGACATCTCAGTTCAATAAAAGAAAATAATAATAGTTCATGGAACTCCAATGGAATCGCAAAAGCTAATGTGGCATGGATTTATAAGAACTAAATGTTTCTGTGAAAATTGTGAAGAAAAGAAAAAGGAGAAATGCAGTTTTATAAAGCAAAAGTATTAAGTTTATAGAATAGGAAAAGGTGTAGAACTAATGGTGAAAAGTTCAGCGTGAGATTTAGGAATAAGACACATTAGGAAAACCAGATAAGAAGTAAATATATTGAGTAGGACTGGGTAGAAGTTATTACAGCTTCTTTGTTTAGAGACGTTTAGGCTGTTTAGAGCATGAGAAGGAGAGAAGAGAAACAGGAGAAATGGCACATCTACCATCAAGTAGTTGCTGTCACATGGACAAACTATGGATAACCAAAGTTACCAACAAACTTATGTAGAAAGGATGTTTGTAAGTATCACTTGGCTATACTAATACAACAATTTTTCAACAATTCTGCAATGAATTTACAAGAAACCATTGCCATGAAATACATCACACAACATAAAACGAAACTTAATAGGAAAACATTGTTGAAAACAAAACAATTTCTCGACAGAATTACCCTCACCACCAGAAGAATAATTTTGGAAACAAACCCAAAATCTTACCCTGATAGATGAAAAAATTTCCAATTGTCAAAATTAAAATCGAGGTGGTTATATCACTATCTAAACATCACTCTTTTGCCTGTCGTTATAAAACTGACCATATGTAACACATGCCACCAAGAGCTATTTAATGCACCCAAAAGGCAAGACCGTGAATTTAGAAATTTCTTGATGAACCGATATGGAACATGAAAATAATTTGGTTTTTAATAATACACATTTAAAGGAAGCGTACGTGCGTGTGTGCGTACGTACGTTTGTGTGTGTGTACATAAAGGTTAATGTGATAAACTATACCCTTGACGACAGTACTCTAGCATACCCACAGTCAATGACTGAAAAGAATATATGATGTGTGTGTAAGCAACAATAAGGTGTCATGTGTGCTAGAAATGTATACAGTAAAAATCAAAATGAGGCGGCTTGAAAACGATTGACAAGAAAGGGTAATTTGATATAGAAATCCTCTCTCAGCTTTCGGATACGGAATCAACGTAGTTTCGGTGCATTTAAAATCTGAATATTTGCTTTCATAGTAATACTTATCTGGATATACTGGTGATTGTTAATATTACTGAAGTAATAGACATTATAGAGAAAGAGACTTAAAACGTGAAAGCACCAACATACGAGTGAGACAAAAAATTAGATAAATACTTAAAGAACACGGTTTTTTGACCAGGCACAAAAAAACAGCAAATAGAATATGATAATAAAATAATAAACATGAAAAGTGGAAAAATGAAACATCTTATTGAATCTGATAATATTTTATAACAAATCATGCCTATTGAGGAGGCCAAACGTCAACAATGTGTTGAAGTATCGAATCAAAAGGATCTCTTTTAATCCAATCTCTTGTCGCCACGTAAACTCAACTTTTTAGTGGGGAAACTACCCAATTTTTATGGCAATTTTTTAATAGGTGTAAGATAGCCAAAAAGTACCAACAATTGTTACGTACATTAAACAATTTGTATGCATTCTCGTATGTGTTAATAAACATCAAAATATATAAGTATTCTTTTCATAATAAATGTACTGTGTAAGGCGGCGAGCTGGTAGAAACTTTAGCACGCCGGGCGAAATGTTTAGCAACATTTCGTCTGCCGTTACGTTCTCAGTTCAATATTCCGCCGAGGTCGACTTTGCCTTTCATCCTTTCGGGGTTGATTAAATAAGTACCAGTTACGCACTGGGGTCGATATAATCGACTTAATCCGTTTGTCTGTCCTTGTTTGTCCTCCCTGTGTTTAGCCCCTTGTGGGTAGTAAAGAAATAGGTATTTCGTCTGTCTTTATGTTCAAAGTTCAAATTCCGCCGAGGTCGACTTTGTCTTTTATCCTTTCGGGGTCGATAAATATGTACCAGTCAATGTTATCGACATACCTCATTACCCCGAAATTGCTGGCCTTGTACCAAAATTTGAAATCATTATTATCATCAATGCATGTATTGTAATTTTCAGTCAATGAACCAAATCCCTCTATTGAAGATTTAATTAAGATTTTTAAGGCGCAGGCTGTTTGAGAAAACTGTTAAATACAATCAGTATGTTCCATACATTTTTACATACATAGAATGTAATTCTTTAATTTACGACATTGTGAATCTTTTCACTTTGACTGGCAGATTTTAAAAATAATTTCTTTGTAACTAAACACTTTTAAACTTCGTATACTGGTAGAATGTATCACATAAAACATCTTTCTCTCTTGGCGTTCTTGAGAAAATTATGTAGTTTGTAAGCTATTTCTTGTTTAATTTCTTGTATTTCGGCAATTTCAACCAATCAGTGACGTCTATTGAGGTGAATACAATTACTGCTGTTGCTTGCCAACAACTTCCGGTGGTGTCTATTTCGAGATCGATACTAGGGTCATAATTATGGGTGGACACTAAATAGGAACGGTTTTGTTATCCAGCTCTGTTTACGAGTGATCCATCAGTTTATGGTCACAAAATGTTTATATTTGCAGCTTATTTACATTGCTGAAGAAAAAAATGCCCTTCCCCCACCCTCACCCTAACCCCGCATATATAAAAAAATAAAAATTTTACGGAAAATCACGATCTTCTACTTCAAATGTAAACAAATACACGTAACGCCGGAAGTTGTTGTTGAAGTTGTTGGCAAACAACAGCAGTAATTGTATTCACCTCAATAGACGTCATTGGTTGGTTGAAATAGCCGAAATACAAGAAATTAAACAAGAAATAGCTTACAAACTACATAATTTTCTCAAGAACGCCAAGAGAAAAAGATGTTTTATGTGACACATTCTACCAATATACGAAGTTTAAAAGTGTTTAGTTACAAAGAAATTATTTTTAAAATCTGCCGGTCAAGGTGAAAAGATCCTAAGTAGTGTTTGACTTACATTTGACATAATGTATTAAATGTTTAAGAAACAAAACAGGATGGTCTTGACTTAAAGGAATTTAAAGTTGTGTGGTTTATGTAGGAAAAGCATTAAGTAGGAAAGTAGGAAAGGCATTGTAAAACTATTCGTTGAAATTGCACGAAATAATTTCATGATGAGCAATATGCGGGATGCAGGCGTGGCTGTGTGGTAAGAAGCTTGCTTCCCACACTACATGGTTCCAAGTTCAGTCCCACTGCGTGGCACCTTGGGTAAAACTTTTTTCTATAACCTCCAGCCGATCAAAGCTTTGTGAGTGAATTTGACAGACGGTAACTGAAAGAAGCTCTTGTGTGTGTGTGTCTGTCTGTCGGTCTTTGCGTTTTGTATTTGTCCCCCACCACCATTTGACAAATAGTGTTGGTGTGTTTACGAGCCACAACATAGCGATTCGGAAAAAGAGATCAATAGAATAAGTACTGGGATCAATTCATTCAACAAAAAATTCTTCGAGGCGGTGCTCCAGCATGGCCGCTGTCTAAATGACTAGAACAAATAAAAATAATTAAAGATATTGTTAACAGAAAGTGGATAATTCCCTTTATCAGCCCCTGGTTGTCATTAACCCTTAACCGACACCATGGGATCAATACGACCCCAGACTTCTGATCCAAACAGTCAGGTTTTATGATTCAATATTCCACCAAATTCTTATTTAATGTTCTTATTGTCTACGCTCATGCAATTTTGTCTCCACTAAAACTTTTTAAAGAACTGTTGATTTGGTTGATCTCTCCGCACGCTCAGCGCAGATTGGGGACGTCTCAAACACCTCCAAATGTGAAACAGATAATTTGCAGCTGTAGAACTTTTGCCAAAAGTACCTTCAGCTGTTCCAAGCACCTCCCAGCATCATTCATCACAACACAATAGATGCTTCATTTGCCCAAGAATAAAGGACAAGAAGACCAGGTTCATCTGCATGGATGCAACAACTCCGTATGTGAAGAACATAGCAAGAAGGTCTGCAATCAGTGCCAGGATTAAAATGTTTACACGTAAAATGCTGTAAAATGTTATTTAGACTAAATACTGTTTGATAAAGATAAAAGAACTGAACTTTTTTCTGGTATCTAAATGCATTTTTAATTATAGGGCCACACTGATCCCAAGGCACCTCTAACGTAATTTTTTTCATGGTGCTACATCAAGGTTAATTATGTTTTCTACCTGATTGGCACGCGTACCTTTTCTGTTTTTTTCCTTCCAAATCAAGATCTGTTGACTAGAAACATTTATAGTTGTTGTTTAGGCCTGGTCAAACCTGATTCAGCAGACCTATATTGAAAGGTCTTCCACCTGTTACGTGTCCAGTTTTATATATTAGGAATTACAATCTCTAATGTATACTTATGTATATGTGTTTGTGTATATATGTAATTATGTGTATGTATATATATATATATATATATATATATATATATAATGTGTGAGTATGTATATGCATGCATGCATCATCATCATCAATAACATTTAACATCGGTTTTCCATGCTGGTATTAGTTTGACATGAATTGACTAGCTCAGGGGCTGCACCATGTTCCAAAGTCTGTTTTGTCTTGGTTTCTATGGTTGTACGCCCTCCCTAACGCCAACCACTTTGTAGAATGTATTGGATGCTTTTTATGTGGTACCATCACCAGTGCTTTTTACGTGACACCAGCAACCACACCAATGCTTTTTTTTTTGTAGCACATTAGTTTTAGGATCTCAATTCTGTTCTTGAGTACAGTAATGCTCAGCATTCTGAGGTCGGCCTTCATCCCATGTCTTCTTACATCTCATTCTTCCACGAATTCCAACCACTTCAAGTTATCAGCAATTCTTTATGGAGCTGTCAACATCCATCCGCATCACATGATCATACCATCACGATCTCCTCTCGTGCACACTGCATATAACTTCTCTCTCAATGCACCAGTGCTCTCTGCTGCACATACACACTGACATTGCACATCCAGTGGAGCATACCAGCTTCGTTCCTCTCCAACCTTCGCATCTCCTCCGCATTCAGGGACCACATCTCACTACCATGCAGCATCGAAGTTTGTACACATGCATTATACAATCCTCTCTTTACTCAGAGAGAGAGAAACCTTAGTTGCCAACAAAAGTAAAAGCTCTCTGAACTTTCTCCTATTCTTATTTTTAAAATTTCACATTCTGTACAACCTCATCCCTAGGTCACAAGAATTATCTTTAACTTCCAGGGAGCCACTAGGACATTTGCAGAAATCAGTTTCCTATACATCTGAGATCTTTATGGCTCTTGTCCATCTTCTACATAAAAACACTACTTTCTCTGTTAACCTTCCTACTACCGGGGTTTTCCGAAAATCCGCCTATCCATTAGATCGCCCATGGGTGGTTATTTGATGTTAAAAGTTGAAACAGAGTTAGTGTTCTTGTTTGCATTTTGTTTAGACGTTCATTTGCTCTAAGTCTATAGGTAAATTCAAAGGATCTTTATTCCCAATAATGGAGTCGAAAGAAAATATATCAAACGTGTTCAACGATCATATACCATTAGTGAAAAATTGAATGCTATTAAACTTCCATATTACCACCCATGGTCGGTGGTTATTTAAGCCCAAAAATAGTTTTGTAAAATAGAATTTTCCGTTTAAAGCCCCGGGCGGATTTTCGGAAAACCCCGGTATTCCACTGCATTGAGTAATGAATAGAATTTCTGCCTACACCCTCCCTTCGAGAATTTATCCCTGAATTAGTGGTTTGGACTTTAGCTGTTCTTTCTAGCGTAAAGGATTCCTAGAATGGAAACTTCTTAATGTGTTTAAATGTACACTGTATTATATGTGTGTATGCATATATATGTGTGTAGATATATATATATATGGCTTAATGAAAGCCGGAAGATGGAATATGCAAGAATTTTTACTATTAATCACGACAATTGTTTCGATACATCTAGCATCGATCTCTCACGGGTGTACCCTTAACAACTGGTTCAGGAGCATCCGGTGGTGCAGATGTGTCTCATCGGGTGATAAATAGACACAACTCGTTAAAATAACAGTTCCACAATGTAACTTCTCCATTTGTTGGCAGAAAAGCTGCAAAACGAAGGAAATATCTCCATTTATGTAGATCAAAAACAAAATCACAGATGCAAAAAAGAAACAGGTACGCAATACAGCAAGAAAAGTATTTAAATAAACAGATAAGGATGTGTAAACGCCTTCGTGCATGCTGCATGGCGCGTGTACACTCGCTCATACAAGCATCCGCAAAAATGTAAGCATACGCACACGTGTGGATTGGTGCACTCACGATCACAAATTGGGTTAAATAGCTACTTGATGTTTACAAGAATGGGGAGATGAAAATTAAATTTAAATCATCCACACCTTAAAGTAAACTATGTTAAAAATTACTCAAATTCGTTCCCACTGCATTGTGCGAAAGTATAGTTATATGCATGTAGTCATTTTGAGAGTCTTTCAGAAATTCTATTAATGATCTTCTCATTGGTCCACAGAATAGACAGGGATTCCTCGGAGCAGAGTTGGCATCTCCTGGAAATGATATTGCATGGTTTCGTGTGCCTTACTATGGACCAAGTTACGTTGTGCTTAATTTTATCTTCCTTCAGTCGCCGTACAATATCGATCAAAGATGTTGAATGTCTCTTATTGATTCTCTTAAAGCTGGTGATGTGGTTGCGATAATGATTCTTAAACGAATCAACCGTCTGCTCAATGTAAACGTACGGCCCTCCACTTGTGTACACGGTACATTTATATACAAGATCTGTACTCATACAGAGATTTATCAATGAGCATTTCGATTTTTCTCTACATGAGCATTTATCATTTATTATATAATTATTTGTATATATGGCAGTTGTGACTTCATTTTCCGACGTTGTTATCGTCTTAGCTATATCATAAGCAATTCTGCTATTACAATTTGGCAGTAATTGATGCTTTTCATAGCGTTTTACATCTCCTTTGCTCATATTTAGATGCGTATGTTCGCTAGATCCAGTATATATATATATATATATATATATATATATATATATATATATATATATATATATATATATATTGGGAGAATTCACAAAAATACAAAAGACGAAGACAAGTGGTGTAGACAAAAAACAGGTGTATTAGTTTAACGCTCGGGAAGTGAAAAAGTCTTTAACGTTTCGAGCCTACAATCTTCCACAGAAAGGAACAAGGAGAGAAAATAAAGAATGTGTAGTGGCTAGCGATCTATCATATATATATATATATATATATATATAAAATGATGCACAATCAAGATGCAGAGATGGCATATAATGAACAAGGTAATGTAAAGGTATTCCAAAGTCAGTCAGCCACATGTGAATCGGTGCCGATTTTCTTCCTCCGTCTTCCTTTCTATTGGACTTTTCTCTGTTTCTGAAGAAGAACGTTATTCGAAACGTTAAACCATCTTTCTTTCCCTCCCTGAGCGTCTGCTAATACTTTACATGCACCACACCCTCGCGTTGTTTTTTTGTGTTTGTTGTTCTTTTTGGGGGATTTACTATACACACACACACACACACACACACACACACACACACATATATATATATATATATATATATATATATATATATATATATATATATATATATAGTCCAATGATGACTTAGGTGGTTGAAACTTTGAAGTCGCTGTTAGCACTAATCTTGTTAAAGAGCAATCAGTATGTACTCTACAAAAAGTATTGAGTAATCCTTCAGGTTAATGTAAAATTGATCTTATAACTTAATATAAAAGGAAACATCAACATCGTCGTCGTCGTC
Source organism: Octopus sinensis (assembly GCF_006345805.1). NCBI lineage: Eukaryota > Metazoa > Mollusca > Cephalopoda > Octopoda > Octopodidae > Octopus > Octopus sinensis. The sequence goes on from NC_043013.1 coordinate 24,872,442, forward strand.
GTTTAACGTCCATTTTCCATGCTGGCATGGATAGAGCAGTTGACAGGAGCCAGTCAGACAGAAAAGCTACCCTAGGCTATTGTGTCTGTTTTGGCAGGGTTTTTACGGCTGGATGTCCTTCCTGACATCAACCACTCAGCAGAGAGGATTCAGTGCTTTTTACGTGACACTAGCACAGGCGATGTTAGTTTTGGCATGATTTTTACTGCTGGATGCCCTTTCAAACGCCAACCATGTTATAGAGTGGACTGGATGTTTTTAACGTGGCACCAGCACTGGAAGGGTAACCAAGTAACCCACAAGACAAGGAATGATAAGAGGGTCAGGGCATTTGAGGAGGGGAACTTGTGTCAGAGGATGAAAGGTTAGAGTGTGACAAAGAGACAGAGACAGAAGCAGGTGTTTTTCCACAATAGAGGGTGACATTAGAGGAGGTGACCCCGGATCAAATGATGAAAGGTTGGAGTGCAACATAAATAGAGGCAGATATAGGTGTCTTGCTATAGAGGAGGTACATAGTTACTCAATGAGAGAGGGGGGAAAGAGATAAAGATTGAGAGAGAAGTACAAGAAATATATATGAATTTGAACTATTGAGTCGTTCGGAAAGTTTGTGCCGATTTATAGTAGCTTACCTTTCGACTTATTTTAGAACATGGTTGAGTCCATAAAATAGGATTTGACTACACCTCCATTTAGAGCACAGTTTAAGCTATCTTTTCGTGGAAGAAGGTTTATGTTCCTATAACCTGTGTTAATTCTGTAACCCTTTAAAATAGAAGATAAGAAAGTTCATTTTCGGCACTTGGTGCTTTTGGAACCAGACAAAAATTGCCGCAGCAGGTCTGGGATGTGTTACCCCACTCTCCATATTCACCAAATATTGCTCCTTCGGATTTCCACTTATTCAGGTCTCTGCAGAATAGTTTTAATGGTAAAAACTTCAATTCTTTGGATGACGTAAAAAGATACCTTCATGAATTCTTTGTCATGAAACAATCTCTATTCTGGGAAGAGGGTATTTTCAAGTTAAAGAAAAGATGGAGACGCATTGGGCAACAAAATGGTTCATATTTGGTTGATTAAAAATGTAATGGCAAGTATTTATTGTCCTTTTTCTTTCCTTTAAAAATCAGCACGAACTTTCCGGACAACCCAATGTATATGTGTGTGTGTGTGTGTGTGTGTGTGTGTGTGTGTGTGTGTGTGTGTGTGTGTGTGTGCGTGCGTGTGTGTACGTGTGTGTGTGTCTGTGTATGTATACACACATACGCAACTGTATGTTTAGATGAAACCATTTTTACACACATATATACATGTATATTCTGGGACATTTAAATAAACAAGTGATAACAACATACTTTGTGGAAATTATTTATTCATATATTGTTTGTTTGTTTTTTGTTTTGTTTTTTTTTTCAATTTTCAGATGTCACTGTGGGTATGATATAGAACAACATGAAAAGCAAACACATCACCCTTTTAAATGGGAAGAAGAAACAGACACTGAATTGTTGCCAACAAATGCATTTGGTGAAGTGGAATTTCGAGGATTTGGTCAGAAAATTGGAAAGGTAATTTGTTTTAGACCCTTTTGTTACCAACCCGGCTGAAACCGGCTCTGGCTTTGAGTACAAATATCTTGTTTTCATAAATTTTGAATAAAAATCTTCCACCAAACCTTAGTCACAATCTATGTTCCTAACACTAGATGAATGCTAACTAAGTTATTTTACTAAATTCTATGTTATATTTAAAGTAATTGAAAGAAACACAAAGCATCTCAAACTAAATACAGTAACGAAAGGGTTAAGTCAAAATTTCGGCTTTGCTGTCAAGCGATGGGAGAACAAATTCAGGCACAAAGACACATACACACCCATTATTATCTTACTATTATGGGCGTTATGGTCACGATGTTTTTCGAGATTACGAAGGAGGTGATCAGGAAGGTTTTAGTGAAAAAATGTGAAAATGTTTGATTATTTAGTGGATATTGAGTTTTGTATTAATAAATCATCTTCAATTTTTTTTGTTAAAATTCCGGCGACGAGGATTAACTCTGGATTTACCCCGCCCTGTATAGTTCGTGAATTTAGAGGGTTTAGATTTGCAATACTATCCCTTTATTTCCCATTGTAGTTGGCAAATTTGCTATCTTACTATAATGGGCGTTATGTCCGTCTGTCTGTCTGTCTCTTTGTTCTCTCTTCACGGCCAGACAGCTGGACCAATGGCTACGATATTTTTCTGGATTACAAAGACGGTCGTCAGGAAGGTTTTTAGCTTTAAAAAATCAGAAAGTATGAATATTTTGCGGATATCAATTTTTGAATTGATAAATCATCTTCGCATTTTTATTAAAAATTCGCTGTTCACAACTAACTCTAAATTTTCATCGTATAGTTCGTGTCCCCATTCTAGATACGAAGGGGGTCACGAGGACGGTTAATAACGAAAATAAAATGGAAAGTGTGTGTGATTACTTAGTGATTATTGAAGTATGTCAGTTCCAAGCAGGATTCGAAATGGCTAATCGTAGCGGCTGTTGTTTACATCTCAGTTTTGTCCATCAAAATAACCCATGGTTCAAGAACATTCAAACATTATTCGCATAGAACAGTGAGAGGTAAGTCTTAGTTTGATTTTTTTGCAACCCTAAAGATTCCGCTCACGTGTTCACAACAAACAAGGCACAGGACGACTTTAAATCGGATAGGTGTATTTTTACCCACTTCGGTGAGTAGAGCAACGGACTCAATTTGAAAATTAGTGTCGACCAAACAGAAAATATTGTCTACAAAGAAGTTTTGTAATCAAAGCTAGAAAGAAAAACGGTTCGATCAGGATCAAACTTCGATCACATGACCACAATAGTACCAGCCATAAACACGCATGTGCAGAAGGCAGTGTGACTATAATAAAGATATGTTGTGGCGAAAGTGCGGATAATTTTTTATTTCCCCTCGTATTTCTGAGTACCAAAGTGCAAGTATTTGAAATTTCGTTTCTGTTGTATCTAAAATATTAAAATATATTTAAGCATATTGATCATATATCATTATTTCTCACATACAGTTTGTCCGTGTGGATCATAAAACACCGATGGAAACAATTATTAAATTGATAACAACTCAATGGAATTTGTCATTACCAAACCTGCTTATTTCTGTGACCGGAGGGGCAAAAAACTTCCAGATGAAGCCACGACTTAAAGAAGTATTCAGGCGTGGGTTAGTAAAAGTTGCAAGAAGTACAGGTAAGATTTATCAAAATGTTCAATATGGTGTTGGTGGTGGTGGTGGTCGTCGTCGTCGTGGCAGATATGATTGTCATCGTCGTCACCTTGGTGTTATTGATGATGATGATTCCTTTATTAGCCACAAGGGCCTACAGTATGATATTAGATATGCCAGAGAGGAAGAGTACAAACCACTTAGAGGTATACATGTAGATTAAAAGGTGGTTAGGAGCAAAAACAGGATACGACATGAGAAACAGGTTAAAAATAAAAATATAAGCAACGGCACCTACATACTCACAGGGGAATAGAAAATTCCCACCTAGGGTGGATCCAGGTAACTCGGGACTTCATTTCACTTTCAGTCTAGTCACTCCTTTCCTTCTCCAAATAGAAACCTTGAGATACAATTCAAAAGCCATGCCACTCGGCATTTCGTTTGCTGCTCTGCTAATTCTGCCAGGTGCTAATGCCACTTTATAATAATTCTTTCTAATTTTGGTACAAGACTAGCCATTTTGAGGGAAGGGGAAATTGATTACATCAACCCCAGTGTTCAATTGGTACTTATTTTATCAAGCCTGAAGGAAAGGCAAAGTCCACCAAGGCAGAATATGAACTCACAATGAAAAGAACTGAAAGAAATGCCACTAAGTATTTTGTCTTCTGTGCTGCCAATTCTACCACGATATCACCTTAAATTAATTCTTTCTGCTATTAGTACAAAGCCTGCCTCAAATTTTTTCCAATTTTTGGAAAGGGGGGAGGAACTAGTCGATTCCATCAACCCCACTATTTACTTGGTAATTCATTTCCTCAACACCAAAAAGATGAAAGGCAAAGTTGACCTCAACAAAACTTTCACCTAGATTGTAAAGCATTTAAGTCTCAAACAAAAACTGTCTCCATCTCAGAAAATCAAATATTTTAGTAAAAGTAATGAAAATTTTAATGAATTTTAATGCATTTCCTCCAGCTCTAATGCTGAATTCTTGTTTGCTTGCATTACAGGTGCCTGGGTTACGAGTGCAGGATTACATGCTGGAGTGATGAAGCATGTTGGAGAAGCTATTCGGGATTATGGATTTGTATTATCTGGCAAGGATAAGGTGGTGGCAATAGGCATTGCACCATGGGGTTGTGTCCAGAAAAAAGAATTATTAGAGAATACAAACGTAAGCTTCTTATGTGTTTTAAGCATTTTGCTTTCTTCTGTTTGTTTTCTTAGAAGTATGCGATAAAATATACGAAGGTTAGTGGAAAAGTTCATAGGCTGACCAAGGTACTTTGGTGGAATGTGACCCAATGAAGTTTATTTTCAGCATAGTCTCCCTTGTGATTCACACACCTCTTCCATCAGTGTTGCAGTGCTTGGATCTCATTGAAGAAGAAACTTTCATCCTGTTGGGCAAAAAAGTCAACAGCAAATATGACATCATCATCACAGCGATACTAGTTCCCAACCAAATGTTTTTTTCTTGTTGGGGAACGGATGATAATCAGGAGAATAGGGAAGAAAGATCAATCAGTTCAAAGTCACAGTCACACACAGCAGCCATGGAAAATTATTTTCCTGGGTGTTTTTGTATTGATAGCCTTTAGTAACTGCCTGAGCAAGTTGGCATAGTGCTCTCCATTGATGGTGTGGCCCTTTTGAAGATTATCAATGAACACAAAGCCTTTTGCATTCCCACCACAAAAACCTGAGACCATCACCTGCCCTGCCGATGAAATGACATTGGCTTTCTTTTGGTGCAGGTGAGAAGGGGTGATTCCACTGCATGGACTGTCTCTTTGTGTCTGGCTCAAAGTGATGAATCCAACACTCATCCTGGATTAGGAAACATTCAAGGAAGCTAGCTGGATCTGCCTCAAACAATGTCTGATTTTCCCCATGTTGACATCAGCCTAGGGTACATTTGATCAGGTGTCAAAAGACATTGCACCTGCCAAGCAGAAACCTTCTGTAAACCATGTCAAGTTTCATTATACAGAATGTTCTCAAATGTATCGCAGGATATGCTATTTGGTTTAGAGTCAATCACATGTCTTCCACACAATGTTTTCTGCAGCAGTCACAGTTTCAGGATGTCCAGAACATGGCTCATCTTCAAGTCTTTCCTTTTCCCTCCTAAATTCAGCATCCCACTTTTCATGCTGACATGGTTGCTACATTAAGGGATGATATGGAACATCATCCCCTAGTGTAGCAACCATGACAGCATGAATGTCGCTGTAGCCTAAACCCTTTTTCTGTAGGTAGCTGATAACACCTTGATGCCAAATTTTGTATTTTTTCAAGAAAAGTCACTACTAGTTACTTTTGAAGTCTTCTTTGAAGCGTCAGATGCAGGGTACCTGGAAAGAAACAATTAATAAGAAGAGGTGATATTAATGCATGCAAGATTTCGTAGCTCTAGCATCACTCCTTCATTGTTACCCTAAGAACTTTTCTGTCCGCCCTCGTATTAGTCCTCACAAATTTGAGATCTTCTGTCTATATCAGATATCATCATCATTGTTTAACGTCCACTTTACATGCTGGTATGGGTGGGACAGCTTGACAGAAGCCGACCAAGCAGAAACCTGCACCAGACTTACAAATTATCAATATTATATATAAATATGTTTCAATTTTTGGCACAAGTCCAGCAATTTTAAAAAGAAGGGTTTAATCAATTACATCGAACCCAGTTCTCAATTTATACTAGTAAGGACTGAAGATAAGTTGGCCTCTGCAGAACTTGAACTCAGAACATAAAGACGGACAAAATGCCACTAAGCATTTTGCCCAGCATGCTAGCTGCTCTCCCAGCTCACCCCTTTATTACACACTTGTTTCAAACTTTGTCACAAGGCCAGCAATTTCAGCAGAAGTGATGAGTCAAATGTATCCACCCCAGTGCTCAACTGGTACTTATATTATCAACCCTAAAAGGATAAGTCAGCTCCAGTGGAATTTGATCTCAGGACATAAAGACAGACAACATACCACTAAGCATTTTGACCAACATGCTAACGATTCTGCCAGCTCTCTAGCTTACTAGATATTAATATTAAATATCAATTTCTAACAACACCATAGTTCTGGGTTCAGTCCCACTGCATGGCACCTTGGGCAAGTGTCTTCAAGCCTCAGGCCAACCAAAACCTTGTGAGTGGATTTGGTAGACTGAAATTGAAAGAAGTCCATTATATATATATATATATATACATATAGCAACCACATGTGATTATTGGTGATTTTTTTCCACTGTCTTCCTTTTTATTGGACTTTCCTCTGTTTCTGAAGAAGAGCATTGCTCGAAATGTTAAACCATCCTTCTTTCCTTCCCTTAGCATCCACTAATACTTTACATATACCACATCCTCATGTTGTTGCTTTTTTGTGTTTGTTCTTCGGGTTAGGGTTAGGGTTAGGCTCACTGTTTCTTTTTTAATTGCCCTTTTTTTCAACCAAGCATATAGGCATGATCGGTGACATACTACAAGAATATGAAAGAGTGACAGGCGCAAAAATTAATGCAGAAAAGTCAGTGGGCATGCAACTCGGCACCTGGAGAGGCAAGTCCATGCCATCTAACAGCATCATGGGGTTTGGTCTGAACCTCCAGGTGGAGAAAAACTGGGACAAGGTGATGAGCAGGGTAGCCAATCTCACCCAGAAATGAGCCGAGAGGAAGCTGTCCCTGAAAGGACGAGTAGAAGTAGTGAGTGTGTACATTGCATCTGTCATCTCTTATCGTTTGACTGTTGTCCCTTGTCCCGTTTGCTGGTTGACCAAGCTGGTACGCTCGCTCTTCCACTTTCTGTTGAAGGGGCACATTTCAGTGGTGTAGTGCTTCATCTGCTGTCAACAGCCACTGAATAGAGGGCTGGGCATGCCATGGTTACTGACATGCAGACATGCGCTGAGGTTGTGGCATCTCCAGCATTTCCTTGAAGGTGAGCAGGTGTGGTCACTGTTTGTCAGGCACACTTTTCCACAGCTTCTCTCTTTGACTGAGCTGCAAACCTGGATTAGGCATAGACCAAGGATGGGTGCTTGGCACCTCGAGTGCGGTCAAGTGCTCACAGCCTTCTGCTGTAACTCCTGGAATAACAACAATGATTGCAATAATATGTCTAACATCTAAATTATTGACTTGTAGGGATCTTGGCCAGCTGAATATCATGTTATAAATGATCATAGCAAAAGAGTGAGCCCCTTGGATCCTAATCACTCACATTTCATCCTTGTTGATAATGGTACTCAGCATACTTTTGGAACAGAAATTGAATTCCGAACTCAGTTGGAAAAGACCATTGCAAGTAAAAATATCCGAGGTAAGTTGTAACCCCAGTGAAATTTGCAACCCTGAACTGAACTGGAATTTATTTTAAAGTAAAGGATTTGTCTGTAACAGTATATTAGCCAAAAGAGTTTATCACAGCGATGTACTATTTTTGCTGAAATCCTTAAAATCTCAGAGAAGCCAGGAGGACTTTGAATTTAAGGATTATAAGGATATCTTATCCATATTGATGTATCTAAAACTCATTTGATCCTTTTGTTATCATATCTCTGTTGAGATGTTCTGTGTTTCTTTCAATTAATTTTAAATATAACAAAGAATTTAGTAAAAGAACTTAGTTATCATTTAGTGTTAGGAACATAAATTGTGACTAATGTTTGGTGGAAGATTTTAATTCAAAACTTATGGAAACAAGACATTTGTACTACAGAGCCAGAAGCAGTTTCAGGCAGGTTGGTATCAAAAGAGTTAAGCCAGTTAGTTAAGCTAGTTATTCAATATACAAGATATACGAGAGATTGTATTTTCGTATATGTGAAAGAGTATTAGCTTTGTTTAGTAATGTTTTTCTTACGGGGAGATCAACTGCACATTGTGTAATATATAAGTCATTTGTTTCTTTCTTTCTATTAAACATGGTGGACATAAATTTCTGACAATTTTACGAGTATTTTAAGGTTTATTTTTAATTTCTTACCAAATGCATTTGAATATTATTTTATTTTCCTTCAAATTTCGATTATGCAAACTTTATCCAATGAATAATTTTTAAATGCTTAATACAATTGAATTAATAGTAATCACCAAGCTAATATGGCAGTCCTGTAAGTTTGTGTGTCACATAGCTAGCTTGCTAGAGGCGATGGCCTCTTGAAGCTAATCAACGGCAGCATTCGTCCTATATTTATGGACTGCCATATTAGCTTGACGATAACTATTAATATCCAGTATCACTGCTGTAGTCTCCTTTAGAGAGACTTAGAAATAATGATATTCTACAATTGAATTAGTACAGGAGGAAACGAGTATCAAATTAGCATCACATTCCATTCCATTTATAAATGGGAAAACTCGTGGTTTCATATTTCTAGAATGTTTATTGTTTGTTTTCTAATGACTAAAACCATTTTATTCATGTTAAATGTTGTACTTTAATGAAGTTATATATTATATTTTTAATTAAGTATATTTTTAGACCTTAATCAATTTTTTTTTTTAATTTTAGAGACAGAAAAGGTCAAGATTCCAGCTGTTGTAGTAATGGTTGAAGGTGGACCTGGAACTCTGAAGACAGTCTTTAGTTCAACTTCATGCCATACTCCAGTTATTGTAGTAAAGGTCTGTAAATATTCCATAATCTAATTACTGGCAGAGCAAATTTATACTGTTTAAATCTTTAGCATTTCAATCAACCAATATTTGGCCCAAATATTCTGTTTTATGTTCAAATTGGCTGGATCTGGCCTCTTACAATGTATTCTAGAAATAAACAGGTGTTAACCAGGTGATACACGAAGGAGTCATACCCAATGACTGGTGTAGCAGCATAATAGTCAACTGCTACAAAGGTAAAGGTGACGCCCTAGATACAAATAACTACAGGGGCATCAAGCTGTTGGATCAGGTAATGAAGGTTACGGAGAGGGTTATAGCCCAATTAATTAGAGAGAGAGTTAGCTTAGATGATATGCAGTTTGGGTTCGTGCCAGGGAAAAGTACTACTGATGCTATATTCCTGGTAAGACAGCTGCAGGAGAAATACCTAGCCAAAGGTAAGCCCTTGTACCTGGCTTTTGTTGACTTGGAGAAAGCCTTTGACAGGGTCCCCCGATCCCTTATCTGGTGGTCAATGAGAAAACTAGGGATAGATGAATGGTTAGTGAGAGCTGTGCGAGCCATGTACAGAGACGCTGCTAGTAAGGTGAGGGTAGGCAACGAGTACAGTGAAGAATTCCGGGTAGAGGTTGGGGTCCACCAAGGTTCAGTCCTCAGTCCCCTCCTATTTATCATAGTCCTCCAGGCAATAATGGAAGAATTCAAGACAGGATGCCCCTGGGAGCTCCTCTATGCTGATGACCTTGCTCTAATTGCTGAGTCACTATCAGAACTGGAGGAGAAGTTTCAGGTGTGGAAACAAGGATTAGAATCGAAGGGCCTTAGAATCAACCTAGCCAAAACCAAAGTCCTAATAAGTAGGAAGGTGGACCAACCACAAACGACTTCAGGTAGATGGCCCTGCTCGATCTGTAAAAAAGGTGTAGGTAGAAACTCTATAAGGTGCACCAAGTGTAAGCTATGGACACATAAGAGGTGCAGCAATGTCAAAGGTAGGCTAACTGGGAAGATAGTTTTCGTATGTAGCAGATGCTCAGGAGAAATAAACTCTGGAAACGTGCAGAGACCAACTTCTACCACGTTCCAGGGAGACAAACTAGAAGTAGTTGATAGCTTCTGCTACCTAGGAGACCAAGTCAGTAGCGGGGGTGGGTGTGCTGAAAGTGTAACTGCTAGAGTAAGAATAGCCTGGGCAAAGTTTAGAGAGCTCTTACCCCTGCTGGTGACAAAAGGCCTCTCGCTCAGAGTAAAAGGCAGACTGTATGATGCATGTGTACGTACAGCCATGCTACATGGTAGTGAAACATGGGCCGTGACTGCTGAGGATATGCGTAAGCTCGCAAGAAATGAAGCCAGTATGCTCCGATGGATGTGTAATGTCAGTGTTCATAATCGTCAGAGTGTAAGTACCTTGAGAGAAAAGTTGAACCTAAGAAGCGTCAGTTGTGGTGTGCAAGAGAGACGGTTGCGCTGGTATGGTCATATGACAAGAATGGCTGAAGATAGTTGTGTGCAAAAGTGCTACACCCTAGCAGTTGAGGGAACCTGTGGAAGAGGTAGACCCAGGAAAACCTGGGACGAAGTGGTGAAGCACGACCTTCGATCTTTAGGTCTCACCAAGGAAATGACTAGAGACCGAGACCTATGGAAGTATGCTGTGCGTGAGAAGACCCGGCAAGACTAGTCAGGCCATAACCCGTGGCCCCTACCTGGGACGTAGTCGATCCACCTGTGCATACCTTCCTTCTTGTGACACTTGTGAAGACCTGTTGAGGCAAGTGAAAATCAAATCAAATCAAAATCAAATCAAATCAAAAAATCAAACAAAATCAAAATAGATGAACATCAATGGAATTTGTATCTTTGTGGTACCAGTGCCGGTGGCACACGAGAAAACCATCCGAACGTATCCGAGCGTGGTCGTCTGCTAGCCTTGTCTGGCACCTGTGTCGGTGGCACATAAAAACACCATCCGAGCGTGGCCGTTCGCCAGCCTCGTCTGGCACCTGTGTCGGTGGCACATAAAAACACCATCCGAGCGTGGCCGTTCGCCAGCCTCGTCTGGCACCTGTGTCGGTGGCACATAAAAACACCATCCGAGCATGGCCGTTCACCAGCCTCGTCTGGCACCTGTGTCGGTGGCACATAAAATCACCCACTACACTCTCGGAGTGGTTGGCGTTAGGAAGGGCATCCAGCTGTAGAAACACTGCCAGATCTGACTGGCCTGGTGCAGCCTTCGGGCTCCCCAGACCCCAGTTGAACCATCCAACCCATGCTAGCATGGAAAGCGGACGTTAAATGATGATGATCATGATGATGATGATGATGAAACAATCATGGGAACCTGTGAAAGGAGTAGACCTTGGAAAATGATGAGAAAGGATCTTCAGACACTGGGCTCACTGAGATGACAAGGGACTGAGACTCTGGTGATTTGCTGTACTTGAGAAGATATTTCAAGCTAAGTAAAATCACAGCCATCCATGGCCACACCTCTACTCCCTCTCCCAGCCAAGAATTCTTTGCCTTGCAAGTGCCAGTGCCAAATAAAATGAATTTGTGTCACCTGTGTTGGTGCCACGTAAACAACACTTGTGCTGATACCACATAGAGGTACACATGCTGGTTGTACATAGAAAGCATCTGGAACTGTGTAAAGTGATTGGCATCAGGAAGGGAATCCAGCTGTAGAAACCATGCCAAACCAGACAATCGAAAGCTGGACAGCTCTCCAGCTGGCCAGCTCCTGTCAATCCAATCCATGCCAGCATGGAAAACAGACATTAAACGACAATGATGACATCATTGAAATCTCAAAGCTACAAGATAATGCATGATTAATTCAAAACATTGGGTAAAAAAAACATTACATTTGACAGAGTAATCTGGATACGGACGGGTTAAATATCTTGTGATAAGGCAAAATACAAGCTTGTAATTAGGTGACAGGCAAACAAGAGGTCAACTCGTATAAAGTTTTACATGAATGCAGAATGTTTTATCAAAATATTTTGATACTTTATTTGGTTTTTATGGTTAGTTGCTCTTTTTTTTTTCTATGAAATAATCAGAAGAGAAATGGCAGTGCTTGTAACTCTCTTGCATGGCCTCTGGGATTGGGAGAAGAAAAAGTAAGTACTGTCTGAAAACCCTAGGATTCATAGGACCAGTTACCAGATTTCTGTGGTGTATAAGTGACCAAGATCACAACACTGCCCCTAAATGGGATGCCAATGCACTGCTAGGTTACTCATTTACAGCTGACTGAACTGAAGCAATACAAAATTAAGTGTTTTGCTCAAAAGTACAATAAACCACCCAGACCAGAATTCGAAACCACAATCCTGTAGTCATGAGTACAACACTCTAACCACCAGGCCATGTGCCTTCATGACTGGAAGAAAGAGATAAGGAAACTACAGTGCATCAGACTGAAAAATTGTCTGAATTCTTGCAATTTACAGGTTAAAATTTTGAATTCAATGAGCATTTTCAATTTCTCTATTTCATTGTCAGGGATCTGGTCGGGCAGCTGACATTATGGCTTACGCTTACCAAACGGCATTCAAGAATGTAGAAGAGGAAAATGACAAAGATATAACTGATGGGTTAGTGTTTTCACATCTTCTTCACAATGACTTATCATCTTTCATCTTTCATCTCTTACAGTCATTAAAGTGTGACCATGCTGGGGCACCACCGTGAAGAGTCTTTAGTCGAATGAATCAACCCCAGTATTTTTATTTATGCCTCGTATTTATTATATCAGCCACTTTCTCTTAACCACTAAGTTACAGGGATGTAAACACACCAACACCAATTGTAAAATGGGGTGTGGGGAACAAACAGATACACACACTCACACACGACTGACTTCTTCCAGTTTCCATCTACCAAATCCACTCACAAAGCTTTGGTTGATCCAAGGCTATAAGACACTTGCCAAAGGTGTCATGCAGTGGTTGGGAAGCAAACTTCTTACCACACTCCCATGCTGATACCTATGTTGGTGTGTTTACATCCCCATTACTAAACAGTTTGGCAAAACTGACCAATAGAATAAGTACTAGGCTTACAAAGAATGGGGTTGTTCGACTAAAGGTGGTGCTCCAGCATGGCAGTAGACAAGAGTTGGCCAAAGTCACCTGACAGCAAATCAAAATTCCATAAATGCTTAATAGTCAAGACTATTGAAAAGGTTGCAAGATGCATTGAAAATTTTAAGAAAATAAAAATAAGAAATAAGTGGAAATTTTACTGGTGAGTGTGTTAAATTATAAGGCACTAAAAGAAAATGACTCTCCCCAGACACAACTTAATATTAAATTTATTATTTATTCCAGTTATGAATGTTTTATAATTGAATGCTGTGTGTTAAAATCACCATTTTTTTTTTCAGCATTTGTCTATTTATTAGCAAAGTCTCATATAAAATAATTTTTTGTTTCAATCTTGGAATTAAATGGCTTTGATTTACTGTCCAGTAACTTTTGGCCAACTCTGTATTTGTAAACCTCTGTATTTTGAGTTCAACTGTCACCAAGGTCATCTTTGGTTTTCATGTTTTGCAGGTCAATAAAATAAGTACCAGTTGAGCTCTGGAGAAGGATAATCTCCCAGGGTCCAAATCCAAATGTTTTCTCTCTTTTTTATTCTTGATTGCTGGTTGAAGAAAATTCACTTCAGGAATTGTAAAAATGTTAAATGTTTGGTGATAGCAAGAGCATCCAGTTGTAAAACCTACAAAAAAAAATTGTATATCTGCCAAGAAGCTTGCTTCTGGACCACATGGTTCTAGGTTCAGTCCCATTGCATAGCACCTTGATCAAGTGTCTGTTAATATAGCTTCAAGCTGACCAAAGCCTTGTGAGTGGATTTGGTAGATGGAAACTGAAAGAAAGCCCCCATTGTGTGTGTGTGTGTGTGTGCCTTTGTTGTCATTCATTTGAAAAATAATAGAATATTTTGTAAAGTAACTTTGTCGTTATTTGGTTGATCTTTGGAACAAATTAACATGAAATTTTAATGGAAGGTCTGGGTTTGATCCCATTGAGTGATAAACATAAATGTTGTCTTAAAGACCCAGAAGTGCTCTCAAGCAGGGTGGAACCAATTGGGTACAGTCAGTTAACATTTGTGTCATTAATATTATTTGTTGTTTCAGGTGGTGAGCTGGCAGAAACGTTAGCATGCTGGGCAAAATGCTTAGTAGTATTTTGTCTGTCTTTACACTCTGAGTTCAAATTCTGCCAAGGTCGACTTTGCCTTTAATCCTTTCGGGGTCAGTAAATTAAGTGCTAGTTGCATACTGGGATCAATCTAATCGACTGGCCCCTTCCCCAAAAATTTCAGGCCTTGTGCCTAGAGTAGAAAAGAATATTATTTGTTGTTTGTGACACCAGCAGAACAACACAACTGATATCTGTTGTTTTGTATTTGTTTGTTTTTTGTTTCATTTTGTGTTGTTTTGTTTTGAACCTAGATATCATCATTTGTTGTTGCCTGTTCAAGTAAGAGAATAGACTCTCTGACATAACTTGTTAGTTGTGATACCAAGATAGTACCCCATTCAGTTAACATAACTTCTTATACATTATTTACATTTGAGCAATATTTATCCTCATCTTGTTTGTTGTTAACCACTATGCCATATGCCCATGGGCATATGGCATAGTGGTTAACAACAAAGGGCTACTGACCCCAAGATTCCAAGTTCAATTCCAGGTAGTGACCTGAATAATAATAATAATAATAATAATAATGAAAAATACCTTAGGAATGGGAACCCAGGTTCAAAATTTCCCCAGGATACCTGATGAACGCTAGAGAGTATATCAGCTGAAACGTTGTGTTAACAACTAACAAGACAAGGACAAATATCCATCAAATGTAAATAATGTACATAATTCCTCATCTCTCAAATATAGAACTGTATAACTTCTTGTGAAATTGTTCTATTTATGTAACTTTTCATTCTTTTTCAATTTTTTTTTCTCAATGTTTATATATTTTTCTTATTTATGCTTTTTACATTGAACTTTTTCTAGATCACTACCAGATGAGCTAAAAGATGCAATCAGAAAAAAAATCATTCAAGAATTTGGCAATAATTCGAATATAAATGATTTGCTCAAATATGTCTGTGGTTCCCTTGATCATCCAAATTTAGTGACAGTTTTTGAAATGGATTCTAAGGATTCAGTTCGAGATATTGACATGGCAATCTTGAAGGCTCTTCTCAAAGGTCAGAACTATTTTAAGAATAATACTTCATTTCTTTACATTTTCATTAGAATTTAATTCTCATTAAATTTTACATTGGATGTCAAAAAGTAAAGTTTTACAAAGTTTAACTTTAGAAAGTCTTCTTTTAAATTTATTAAAACTCCCAAGGGTCTTTTTTTTTTTTTTTACACAGCTTTCAGTACAGCTCAAGACCTTATCCCTTTAGTGTTCAGATTATTCTGTCAAATGTGATGTTTGTTTATTTAAAATGGTTTGAATTAATCATGCATTATCTTGTAGTTTAGAGATTTCAGTGATGTGATTTTTTAGCTTTAGGATGACAAGGTAGGGCTGAGGTAAGAGGTGAGATCTGGTCAATTTCAATATAAAACAGGTTAAATATTTTGGCCGGATATGGCCGGTTTGAATGCTAAAGGGTTAAAATATCTGAGGATGGTAAAACTCAAACTAGTCAGATAATAAAACAAGACTTCAGCTCAGCCCTGAACACATCTATAATGTATACAACTATAACACATCTATAATGTATACAACCACAGAGTCTAACCCAACAATTATCAACTGGGTTCCAGATAACCCTTAGGGGACCACATGGCCCTTAGGGGTCCATATGGCTCTTAATGGTCCGTATTTATGTGCAATAAACTGGTTATACTTCTACAATACACAAAACATTTTAACAATTTTTTAATACAATTCCTGATAATATTTAATAATGAAAATATAATTGGATTTTATTAAAGATCGAATGACTTTGGGGTCTCCCTGAGTAAAATTGGAATCAAAGAGGTCCACAGATAAATAGATAGAAAATTGGTTGAGAACTGCTGGTCTAAACTGTTTGAACTGCTTGTCTTGTAACTTTCACTGAACCAAACAAATATGAAGTAAAACAACCTGAAAAATAATTCCAGTAATAATTCCTGAAAATGATTTAGGTATAAAAATTACATCTAATGCCATTTTTTTATATGTAAACTGCCACTCCTACCATCATAACAATTAGGGTTCCAGTTAATCCAATCAACAGAACAGCCTGCTCATGAAATGCACATGCAAGTGGCTGAGAACTCCACAGACATGCATAACCTTAATGTAATTCTTAGGGAGATACAGCATGACACAGAATGTGACAAGGCTGGCCCTTTCAAATACAGGAACAACTCATTTTTGCCAGGGAAGTGGACTGGAGCAACATGAAATAAAGTGTCTTGCTCAAGGACACAGTGCACTACCAGCTATCGAACTCACGACCTTATAATCGTGAACCAAACATCCGAACCAGTGAGCCAATTGCACACCCTCTGATTACTGCTATCCACCTTTAATGATTTAAGAATGCTAAAATATGAACATCATGAACAACAATCCCATCCATCTCATGCGTTTAGTCTTTGAAAGATTTGGACATTATTCCTTCTTCTTTTCCTCTCGTTGCATAATATTTAGATATAGTAAGTTGGCAATTAAATGTTTTTCTTATTGATTGATATTTTATTTTTTAATCCCTTTTCCTTGTTAATTTTTTACTTTGTACCTCTGTTTTAATCTCTCATGACAAAGCTTTAGATAAAGTTGGAGCATACATACGTATAGTAGAGCACTGGCACAGTTTAGGCTACCTGTTGTCATCTGTAGTTGTGGTACACTTCCGTTGGATTTACTTCAGGAACTCCACAGTGACAGTTAGGGTAATATTAATTAATAGGAGATGGATTTTGAATTAGACTTTTATTAAAATAAAAGTCTAATACAAAATCCATGTCCTATTGTTAATTAATACTATCACATGTATATATATATACCAGAGTAAGCACATAAATGTGAATGAAACAAGGTGGAAAAAATAGTACTCAAGTACCAGAAGTAGAGTAATATGCTTTACTTTATCAAAAAGTATTAAAAAAATCACAAAAACTGTTACTCAGATTTCTAGGCTCCCATTCGCCAGACAGTTTTGTTTATGCATTCTAAAGTGTGTGTATATATATATATATACATACACAGTCACTCCTGTGACTGAAAAGCCAAAGCTCCAGGGGGATATTTGTGTGTGGTGTGCATGTGTGTGTATGTGTTATTGTCTCTTTGCTATGCCATTGTGTGATAGTTGTAACTGAATACCTTCATTATACATGCATGTATATGTATGCATATATAAACCTTTGTGTTTCAACCAAAGTTCAATAGTTCTGTGTAATTTATTTGAAACATTTTTTTCTGCAAATCAAGCAAGGTGCAATAAGAAAAATGTTGAAATGAAAAAATCTGAAATAGAAAAATTTTTAGATCATCCCACTTTTCCATGCATATTGCAAAGGTCAGATAGAATATTGTTGGGGGAGGATTTTCTGCAGCTAGATGCCCTTCCTATCACCAACTCTCTTTTCAAACAAGGTAATGTTTTTCTGTAACCATTCATACCTTCAGAGAAGATTGGCAACAAAGAACATTGCTTGCATAATGAAGGTATTCAGTTACAACTATCACACAAAGCCATGGCAAAGAGACAATAACACATACACACACATGCACACACACACACACACATATACACACACACACAAATATTCCCCTGGAGCTTTGGCTTTTTCAATCGCAGGAGTGGCTGTGTGGTAAGAAACTTGCTTCCCAACCGAGCTGGCAGAAATGTTAGCATGCCGGGCGAAATGCTTAGTGGTATTTCGTCTGCCATTATGTCCTGAGTTCAAATTCCGCTGAGGTCAACTTTGCCTTTCATCCTTTCGGGGTCGATAAATTAAGTACCAGTTACGCACTGGGGTAGATGTAATCGACTTAATCCCTTTGTCTGTCCTTGTTTGTCCCCTCTATGTTTATCCCCTTGTGGGCAATAAAGAAATAAAAAACTTGCTTCCCAACCACATGGCTCTGGGTTCAGTCCCACTGTGTGGCACATTGGGTAAATGTTATCTACTATAGCCTTGGGTCAACCAAAGCCTTGTGAGTTGATTTGGTAGACAGAAACTGAAAGGGACTGATAAAATTATGTAGATACCTGATGAGAACCCAATAAGGTTTGAAAATTAAGGTTGTTCATCACTCTTTGGTCCGCAGAGAAATGGCTAAAATTTTCCCTGTTTATAATTATACCATATGATACATATATATTATATCTTGATACCAATATAAATAGGCTTACAAAGAATAAGTCCTGGGGTTAATTTGGTTGGCCCGAAGCTATAGTAGAAGACAGTAGGACTGAACCAGGAACCATGTGGTTGGAAACCAAGCTTCTTACCATGCAGCCACTCCTGCGCCTATATGTTCAAATTCTTTCTGCTGTCTGTTAATGGCTCCTCAAAAGAGACAATGCAGAATTATGGATCACCACACACCATCATTTGAGAAACAGTCAATATCATATTGCTTTAAAGGAAAGAGAGAACAACACTATATTGTGCTTGTTTATGTGTTTCAGTACTTATGGACCTGTATGTGTGTACTTGAATGCAAATGTTTAAGTGGCTGTATCTATATTGAATATAGCATCTGTTTTCCACAGCAGCACATCTAATCATGAAATCTATTTGCCCATACTTTGAAGAAAGATGATTCACATTCAAAAACATTAATCCTGTAATCCTATATTCTATTAGGAATGCTGTAAGTGTTACTACTAACATTACAATCAAGAAGACACATCTATTTTACGAAATATTGATCTTTTTTTATGTAAGCACAAAATCAAACATGAAATTAAATTACAAAGTAGGGTGGGAATACTATTGATTGGATCTACCCAAGAATATAATTGGTTCTTCTTTTATGATTCATAGGATACAATATTTGGCTCCAAAAGGATTTCAGTTCAAAAGAGAGATGGAACTAAATACTGAAAGATATTTAAACACATTTCTGAATACCACCAGTTTTTGTACAATAAATATTGGTCTCTATTTTTGGCACAAGGCCAGGAATTTCAGGGTTTGGAGTAAGTTGATTCCATCAACCCTCAGTAATCAACTGGTACTTATTTTATCAACCCCTAAAAAGATGGAAACAAACTCAACTGTGGCAGAATTTGAACTCAGAATGTAAAGACAGACAAAATGCTGTTTAGTATTTTTGCCTGGCATGCTAAAGATTCTGCCAGCTTGTTGCTTTATACATTGCTGTCCGAAATATCTGGAATATATTATTTTCTACTCGAGGCACAAAAGACCCGGAATTTTAGGAGAGAGGGCCAATCAATTAGATCGACCCCATTATGCAACTGGTACTTAATTTATCAACCCTGAAAGGATGAAAGGGAAAGTCAACCTTGGCAGAATTTGAACTCAGAACATAAAGGCAGATTAAATACTGCCAAGCATTTCGCCTGGAGTGCTAACGTTTCTGCCAGCTCGCCACCTAATATCTGGAATATATTATAACCATGAATAACTGGATGAAGTTATTTTAGATTTGTAGACTTTAGCAACATTCCTATTAATATATGCAAATATACTATAAATATAGTCACAACTGTATTCAGCTTATAATTGATTCACATTCATAATTCAACATAAATTGACTCACTTTTACACAGTCAAACTTAACCATATTTGGAAAAATGCTAAGAAAGAATTAAAAGACGTTACAGCCGGAAATGTTGGCACAAATGACTCTAATGATTCAAGCAGTCTTCAGTAATTAAAAAAGTTACTGCTTTTATTGATGGTAGACCAGCAATCCATTGTTAAGTGTTTATATCCAGTACTTATTTCATGGAGCTCTTGATGAATGAATAGTGGGGGAGCGGGGTCGTATCTATCGCTGATGTGCATTAAGTATGTAAAAATCATGCAGAAAATCGAAAAATTGATGCTCTTCAAAATGAAGTCCCCTGTTATTTGTTCTGCATCAAGTTATTTAAACACTCCCTTATCACTGTTGTCATGGAAAATGTTCTGAGCCAGTAATTGCCCTGTCGAAAGCCTTTAACCAACAATGCCTTTATTCACAAATTGTAATGCAAAAATATGTGAAATAAATAAATATATTTTGATTCAGTAAAATAACGACAACCTTTTATCAACTGCTTGTTTATTATGAAATCTATATTACAGCAAATGACAAGAAAGTAGAAAATTTGAGGCTTACACTGGAATGGAACAGAAGTGATATTGCAAAGAGTGAAATATTTACGGATGAAACTCTTTGGCCAGTAAGACAACATATTTTTTTTTGTTTTTACTAATAACCATAAGTTGAAGTGTTACTAAATTTAATTCTTTTTTTCTCTTTGAGGAATAATGTAAAATTACATTGATAAGAAATATATTCTGACTCTGTTATGAAAGGCTGAAGATTCCCTTCAGTCATGAATGTCCATGGGATTGCACTTGAAAGTTCCTCTCTAAGGTATAAGTCCAGGCAAGGTTGTTTTATGAAAGACCAGCAGTCGCCCATGCATACCAGGTTTCCCTCTCCACGCCACCGGTGTTATTCAAAGGGAAAGGCAAAGACTGATATAGCTTAGCACCAGTGATATCGCAACTCATTTCTACAGCTGAGTTAACTGGAGCAACATAAAATAAAGTGTCTTGCTCAAGAACACAACCCAGTCAGGGAATTGAACTTACTACCTCATGATTGTGAGCCCAATGCTCTAACCACTGAGCCATGTGCCTTTACAAAATACTAAATGGCAGCAGTGGGATTTGAACTCATGCCTCCAAACAGACTGGTGCTTTAAACCAGTGCCTTGGACCACTCAGCCATTTTCATTTTAATTATTTGTGCTGAGCTGGCAGAATAATGAGCAAGATGAGCAAAGTGCTTAACAGCATTTCATCTGTTTTTACATTCTGAGTTCAAATATTGTTGAGGTCAACTTTGCGTTTCATCCTTTCACAATTGAAATAATTATTGATTACTGAGAGTCAATGTAATCGACTTATTGCTCCCACCCCACCCCGAAATTTCTGGCCTTGTGTCAATATTTAAAGCCAGTAGTTTACATTCTTCTACAAATCTCACTGTCTTCCTGCCTTAATCCCCACCCACCCATCCATCTTTCACATTCTCCCTTTCTTCCACACTTAACAGTTTCTTAAAACAGATGTGGGCAACCTGTTTTTAAGAAGCAGGTCAAATATGACACAACTTGTTATCAGGCTGACTGCACAGATAAAAATTTTAACCCTTTTGATACCAACATGGCTGAAACCATATAACTTAGATATTAGGATGATCGTTACTTAACGTTTTCCATGCTGGCATGGGTTGGACAGTTTGACAGGAGCCGGCAAAGCCAGGAGCCACACAAGGTTCCATAGTTTGTTTTGGCTTGGGCTTTGTTTTTTATATAGCTGGACACTCTTCCAGGTGCTTTTTAAGTGGCACCACTGCCAGTGCTTTTTACATGGCACCAGTGCATCTTATGTGACACCATCTCCAGTGCTTTTTACATGACATCATCACCACAGCTTTTTATGTGGCACAATCACCAGTGCTTTTTACATGACATCATCACCACAGCTTTTTATGTGGCACAATCACCAGTGCTTTTTATGTGGCACCATCACCAGTGCTCAGATATCATACAACAAATTGATGAACAAACACTATTCACTCTTCAACGTACATTAATCTCTGTAAATGAACATTAATGTCCACTTATACTTTGTTATACTTAATATTACAGTAATGTTAAGTAAAACAAGAACATACAGAAATAAATATTTCTCTGTACAACCAAGTACACAAACAAAAGAAGATCCATACATATGACTCCTAGAACACTCCTCATAATTATAACCATCAAATTTACTGTTTTATTCTTCCTTCTCAGACTGGCTCATTGGATAATCTTATGTCATTTGCCCTCCATGAAGATCGTGTTGACTTTGTCAAACTTTTCATGGAATATGGAGTTACTTTGAAGAAATTCTTAACCAGAGACTGTCTTAAAGAATTATATAACAGAGTAAGTAAAGTTTAACATCTCTGTGTGAATATTTCCTGAGACTTGAAGAACTTTCTTATGATCTAATTTGCGAAATTCTAGTTTCTTAACTTTACTCAGTTGGGAGATAAATCTCTGTCTTGTATCAGTTATTTAGATTAAGGGATGCATCCAGTTTGAACTCTTGACCTCCTAACAAGTAGCTATCTTCTTTATTCATTTGACCTTTTACCTCTGGAACACGAAATAATATAAAGAAAAATTTCCAGTGGGAGCTGGAGGGACAGCATCTTTCATCATTTTGCTTTTGTCCTTTAATTGCCTCTATTATTAGATTGCAGCCAACCTGGGGCACCACTTTGAAGGATTTTGGTCGAACGATTCCACCCCAGTTCTTTTTTCTTTAAAGCCTGGCACTTATTCTATTGGTTTCTTTTACCGAGCTGCTAAGTCACAAGGATAAAAACACACCTATACTGATTGTAAAGTGGTGCTGGGAGACAAACACAGTCTCAAACACACACACACATACATATATGACAGGCTTCTTTCCACTCTACTATAACCATGTGCTTTGGTTGGCCCAAGGTTATAGTAGAAGACACTTGCCCAAGGTGTCATGCAGTGGGACTGAACCCAGAATTGTGTGGCTGGGAAGCAAACTTCTTTATTTTATCAAATTGACCGTGATGGCCTTACAGAGAATCAATGCGGGCTGGACATATACATTAATGAGATGAAAATGACAAATATGAATGATGTAAATGGGAAGGGTATTCAGCGCCTACAGACCAAACACCCTTCGAAATCACAGGTTCTTTTCTTACATAAAAATCAAAAAGTTAATCAAACATCAAAAACACACTATCACTTTTCCCTTCCTCCTCCTTCCGGACCCCCAGTCAAATATCTAGCCGCCTGCAGAGCAGACCACATTGACAGCCAGGAGTTCAGAAGGAAGAAGGTGAAGTGCCTTTTATCAAATGTTTGTGTCACACAGTGCCACAATTTATAACTCACCACCTCCGCAGTTACCTGCGGGGGCCACCTTGGACTGCTTGAGCACGCTGAGAACACCAGTTCTTGGTCGCCCAAGTATTCATCGACAGGTCCCCCCCCTCCTCGAGGTAAAGGAGGATAAAATCCTCCTCCTCTTCAAGGGGGCTCTCTGTCTGCTCTGTCAGTGGCACAACTCCCACTGACAGAGCCTCGTACACTGGCGGCACACATCCCACCAGCACTTCAATAGGCAGCAAAGGGCCATCCACTGACTGTACCCTGCTCCCCCTTCTCCTCTTTCTCATTGAGGTTGCAGGCACAGGAACCTGTGTCAGTGGGTGCGGGGAGACACTATCTCCCTCCGCTGCCTGTGCTGCCTGCACATTATTTGGTGAGCAACCATTGTTGTTCACCTTTCTTTTTCTCTTCATGGAGGCAACTTCCGTCACAACTTCCACCATCTCCCCCGCCACGGGGTGGGGGTGTGGAGTCCATAAGGTCAAAATTGCTTTTGATCCCTCCCAGTCAACCACTGGCATCATTCTCACATTTAAGAGCCTGGGCCTGCTATCCCCCAGACCCTGCCAGATGACATCACCAATCCATCCTGCCCAGGCTTTTATCACCCTCCTCCCACAATAAGTGGGGAGGAACAAAATTTCTTGCCCCTCAAGGGGCTCACTAGCAAATCTGCCAGCTTCCTCGGGGTACCAAACAGCGACCAGATTGTTGCAAATTTGGTCCCTCGTGAAATAAATTTTATAGTTGGCAGGTAGTCTGCCAACTCTTTCTCTATCACAATCTTGTTGAAGAGGGTGATGGCACCATGCGACCTTGAATAAGTTCGTAATACTACTGTCCTCTTCTCAAGATCTTTAATCCACTGTTTGGGGGGAACCATCTGAAGAATCTCTCAATGGGAAGACCTTTAACTTGATGCAGCTAGAGACTATCATGAGACACTTTAGTTATCCAGTGCTCAAACAGTTTGCAGTGATGGGCTGTACCTCACCATTGTACCTATTCAACAGTTAGATGATGTGAATGAATGAGAGCATAGAGCTGGCTATCTCTCCAAAACTAAAGAGGATTTTTATTCTACACCTGTGCATGATGAGTTTAAAATGCAATGGAATAATGTACATTGGCCATTAATTAAAATTTGTCATCAGATGATATATATAAGTCAAAAATTGCTCTGATTAGTAATCATTGCAATTGCAACCCTACTATAAAACTGTATGTATGTATCTATCTATCTATCTGTCTGTCTGTCTCTCTGTCTATCTATCTATCTGTCTGTCTGTCTCTCTGTCTATCTATCTATCTATCTATCTGTCTGTCTACCTGTCAATCTATCCATGTGTGTGTCTTTATGTTTGTGTTGTATTTCTCACCAATGAACAAATAAAAGAATAAAAGATTATTATGTTTTCCCCTCTGTCAGATCTTAATATAATAATTTTCATTTTTCCATTTCTCTTCAAGATTCCCAAAAACTCCTGGTTATACAGTCTGTTTGAATTAGCCACCAAGAAGGTAATATCAAGAATCCTTTCTTTTAATCTATATAATATATACGCACATGTGTGCGTGTGTGTGTAGTATATATATATATATATATATATATAATATATATATATATATATGTATAGGCACCGGTGTGGCTGTGTGATAAGTAGCTTGCTTACCTACCACATAGTTTCAGGTTCAGTCCCACTGTGTGGCGCCTTGGGCATGTGTCTTCTACTATAGCCTCAGGCTAACCAAAGTTTTGTGAGTGGATTTGGTAGATGGGAACTGAAAGAAGCCTGTTTTATATATATGTGTGTGTGTGTTTGTGTGTCTGTGTTTGTCACCCTATCATTGCCTGACAACCAAAGCTGGTGTGTTTACATCCCCATAACTTAGCAGTTCAGCAAAAGAGACTGCTAGAATAAGTACTAGGCTTACAAAAGAATAAGCCCTGGGGTCGATTTGTTCAACTAAAGGTGGTGCTCTAGCATGGCTGTAGTCAAAATGACTGAAACAAGTATCAGGCTTACAAAGAATAAGTCCAGGGATACTCCAGCATGGCCATACCAGCATGGAAAGTGAGCATTAAATAATGACGATATATACGTGGTTATGTATCCTGACTTTCTATAGTAATGAATCTAAAGCATGCAGAGTGAAGTCACTTGACACAGATTGACCTTGAACTCTGCTGTGCATGCACACTAAGTTTTAACATTCTAGCTTACCTCTGCTGTTTACAGCAATGCTTGGAAGGAAGGTGTGTAGCATGTGATTGTCACAACGACCATAACAGAGAAAGTTGAACAGAGAACCTGCATCAAATTTTGCCTAAAGCTTGTCGATACCTGCTCAGAAGTCTACACAAAGTTTTCAAAAAGTATGCATCATTCTCAACACAATCGGGGAGATCTTGTGCAACTGAAACCCGAGTGTCTTTTTGGTCAGCTGAAAACAGTTTTGGCACAAACTTGGCAGACATGTGTCTTATACCCAAATCTTCAGCAATAATGGACTGAACTGAACTGTAACTAATCTGCACATCCTCTGATAACTCACAGATGGTGATTTGATGATTTACCCTCCACAGCTGCACGCACATCTGCAATGTTTTTCTCAGTTCTGCAGGTTTCAATAGTAGTTAATCATATATATAACATATCTCCTTGAAATCTTGATTTACAAGGTTTTAAGTACAAAATTCTGTTTTGTTTCAGGAAAAAGAATCTCTCGACCTGAATGATGTTGCTCAGCTCATCAATTTCCTGATGGACGACGACTATTTTGAGTACAGTTATGAAACAAACAGTCCAGGTTGTTGTTATTATTATTATTTTGATTTGCCTCAGATTTGGTCTTATTCCAGGTAGGATTTATATGGGTAATGGGTAACCTTAGGTATCCACAAGTTTTCAGCAGTCTTTCAAGTACTTAAAACCCTCCTGATAATCCTTACTGTCCCTAAGAGACAAACTTTCTGTAGGAACTCTACTGAGCATTCCGTTGTAATCTCCTTCAGCCATTTATCTATATCATTGTTTACTCTTCCCAAAACACCAATTATTATAGACATGACTCGTACTGTTTGCATGCTTTAAATTCCTCCAAATTCTTTCAAATTTTAAAGGATTTTATCTTTTTTTCTTTCCCCTGTCTTTACAATCCTGGAATCAAACAGGCATGATGAGTCGATAAGTAAGCAAACCCCCACACATTATGTCTGGCTCTGTATTGTCACCCTCATCCTTTGCTCTTTTGGAAAATAAATGAAATCATCATTATTATATTATTATTATTATTATTATTATTATTATTATTATTATTATTATTATTGAGTGAGAGAACAACGTATGCCATCAATGTGGTGTTGAGCAGAATATTTGCTGTAGCCCATCTTTTATACCAAGACAAAACAATGTACATGATAACACTTCCAATCAGTTAAGTTCAAAAGCCATGAGAGCCACTGCATGGTACTGCATCAGGGTGAGCTGGCAGAATCGTTAGCATGCCAGCAAAAATATTTAGAGGTATTTTGTCTGTTGTTACGTCCTGAGTTCAAATTCCACAATGGTTGACTTTGCCTTTCATCCTTTCGGGGTTGATTAGATAAGTACCAGTTACACACTGGGGCTGACTTAATCCTTTCCCCCAAATTTGAGGCCTTGTGCTTCCAGTAGATAGGATTATTATTATTATTATTATTATTATTATTATTATTATTATTGCAGAGGAGTTAGACTTTTTTAGTATTTTGTCTCATACTTGTCTCTCGTTTACATATTTTTCACTTGTTGTTGAAGTCCTGTTCTTATTGTGTACTTTTTGGTATTTTGTCCTGTACTTAATGTGTATTTCTTATTTATTTATAATTGAATGCCAAGCAACCTTGTCCGCAGTAAGTTTTTACATTTATTTATGTATATATATATATATATATATATATATATATATATGCACACACACGACAGGCTTCTTTCAGTTTCCCTATACCAAATCCTATCACAATGCTTTGGTTGGCCCAAGGCTATAGTAGAAGACACTTGCCCAAGGTACCACACTGTGGGACTGAGCCCACGCCCATACGGTTGGGAAACAAGTTTCTTACCACACTGCCACTCATGCATGTTAGTCTTTTTTTTTTTTGGTGGTGGGGGCAGGGTTGTAGAAAATTCTAGAAAATAGTAATTTCTGAAAAATATGAATAGAATCAGCAAAACATTACGATGTTCAATTCTCCCTCACTTTTCTATGGAATTTCAATTTACAATGGGACTAGCTTAAGGTGACCCGCTCTATGCACGGGTGAGGGTGTGGTTGTTACTTTCTGTTGCTTCCTTTCTGTTTCTTATCGCTACATTCTCCCTCTTTGTTTCTCTCTCCTTTCTCTCTCACTTTCCCACTCTCTTACTCTTCCTTTCCCTCGGACTCTCCCTCACTTTCACTTACGCGTGCACGTAAAATCACAAAAATAACTCAAAATTACTTAAAATTTTGTGAAATTTGATACTTTTTTCTGGTATATTTTGACGGTTCATGATGCAAATGAAAGCTAAAATTTTGGCCTTTAACACAATGCCATTTTTACCCATGTCAAACAAATAATGCAAAAAGAAAAATATTAAATCTAAAAATAGGGCAAAAATGTACTCTTTTTAAAAGTTGAAAACTTTTACCCCACTTTCCAAAACTCCCCAAATTTTTACACTTACAATGAAAGATAACCGCCTCTAGTCCCTGCAGTAACACGAAAAGCCACCATTATTCAAACAGCGCAACCTGTCTATCCCATAAAACTCAATTTTTCCCATATTCACCATGGCAACCAAACAGTAGCCCCAAGCAACTTGCAACCCTCCTCACACCATTGCCCACCCCATTTTACCCCCCAGTGTAAAATTTGGCATCAATCCGACCCCATCTACCATTCCCATCCCAAAATCAGACAAACAACCAAGAAATCAAACAACTTTTTCGCATTTCAGTTTTATAGATATTGATGATGATAATTTTATATTTCAGAATTCAATTATCCTGCAAATGAATTGTTTCTATGGTCAGTTCTTTTAAACCGGCAAGAAATGGCATTTCTGTTTTGGAAAGAAGGAATGGTAAGTTAGATTGTTACAAGAACTATATTTTGTCTTTTATCTTTTATTTGTTACTTTTATCTTTTACTTGTTGTTTGTTTGTTTGTCCGTGGACAAAATATCTCAAGAACTGCTAGATGGATTCAGATGAAACTTCCAGGGATGTTTGGCCTCATGACTGGCACAAACTGATTAGATTTGGGGATCGATCTGGTACCAGACATGGATTCTGGATAATTTTCCGTTTTTTTTTACTTAATTTTTTAGAGCGGTCAGGTTCATTTTTAGTATTCTCGTTTGTGAGAGCAATCAAGTATATTTCAGATATTCTCATTTTAAAAATCATCTCTGGCTAATCTTTGAGAGGATGTTGGTGTTGCCTTGGCAGAGGTTTGCACTCTCTGAGTGCTCTTGTTTCTGTCATTAGACTGTGACCATACTGGAGCATTGTTTTCAAGAATTTTTAGTCAAATGAATCAACCCCCAATACTTTTTATTTTTTCTTTAAACCTGGTACTTATTCTATTGGTCTTTTTTGCTGAACCACTAAGTTATGGTGATGTAAGTACACCAACACTGGTTGTCAAGTGGTGAGTGAGAAACACACACAAATACACATATAACAATAGGCTTCTTTCAGTTTTTCCCTACCAAATCCACTCACAAGGCTTTGGTTGACCTGAGACTATTGTGGAAGACACTGATCCAAGGTGCCATGCAGTGGGACTGAACCTCGAACCATGTAGTTGGTAAGCAAGCATCTTACCACACAGCCATACCTGCACCTAATAATTATTTTTTTGTTCTTGGCACATCATCAACATCATCATCATTTAGCATCCGTTGTCCATGCTGGCATGGGTTAAAGCCAGTTTTGGCAGAGAACTGTTACAGACATTTCAACCAATGTTACACTGCTTTCATTTGCCAACAACAGCCTTTGGCTCCAGCCTGGCCTGTGTCACACATAATCAGTTAATGCTTTGATACTGATTTTCAGGGTGGTCTCTCTTTTGCAATACACAATGCTGGTGATAGCCAAATAACTTGAAATGCATTCATTATTCTGCCAGAAGTTGCCATGAAGTGACTGCTGGTGTTTTTAACACCTTTTTTTTACCTAAAGCAAGAATTTTTTTCTCCACAGCAAACTACAATGAAAACTGCCATTTTTACAAGTCAAATATGTCACAAACACGAATTTAGCAGTGCCATCTCTAGCCAAGCAGTTCTTCTATACTGACAAAGAGAAATAACCCAGAAACTGGGGTATACAGATATTGCTTTGTGCTGAGTAGGGATGCTAAACCCCCTTGTTCGAAAATACAAGGACACAGATGATGTTTCTTGGGGCTAAATAACAGTAACATTCATCCTAACCAGGACTACCACATTATGCTGGCAAATAATCTTTACTCTAGAGTATTGTTACTGAATGTTTCTCATTAAGAGATTCAGAGATAATAATTTTTCTGTATATTTGAACTACTTTGAATGTTTATTGAGATTCTGTTTTATATGACCAAAAAATAACTCCAAGGGGAACTGAATGTAAAATGACAAAGTTAAATTAATACAAAGCCTTTATGGATTTATGGATTGATATGGCTCAATTTGGTCATGTGGTTCAGCTTGGTCATGTGGTTCAGCTTGGTCATGTGGCTCAGCTTGGTCATGTGGCTCAGCTTGCTCGTGTAGCTCAGCTTTCTCATACAACTTAACTTGCTTATGTGGTTCGGTTTTTACAAGTGGCTCAGTTTACTCATGTTACTCAGCTTGCTCATGTAGTTCATCTTGTTCATACAGCTCAGGTTATCCATGTGACTCAGCTTGCTTATTTGACTCATGCAATTTTAAACTGCATTTTTTCAACACTCCGAGCATAAATGAGCATAGAGTGACTCAATTCATGGACTCATTTAAACATGCAGACATTCATAATTCAACCTCTTTTCATCGTTCCATGTCCTATTAAAACTTTTTTGATGTTTCCAGGAAGAAGTATATAGTTTCATATGAAACATTAAAATTCATATTACGGAGATGTACTTGCATAGCATGTGACCTGATCTGAAATCGTGTGCTGGAATAAAAACAATTGCAGCGTGGAAGGTGTTTATAAACCATTTAAAAACACACAAAAACTATTAGATTCACTTCAACATTTAAATTCATAATTAATCAATAAAGAACAAAAGCAATTTTCATTCTTCATGTTGTTATTGTTATTGTTGTTGTTTAATTCGTCTTCTGCCTGTTTCAATGTGTTAACATTTAGTGCTTCTTTTACTAGGAGGCTTTACCATCTGCTTTAGTCGCAAATAAATTGCTCAAGTCCTTGAAACTCCGGTCTAAAGATTATGACCAAAAGATCAAACTTCAGGAACATGCTGAGTAAGTCTATAAATATATATATATCATTATCCTCATTATTATCAGAAAAATAACTGTTTGCAACAGTTTCCAAATCTTTTTCCTTAATCCCTTAAGTGCAAATAAAATCTTGTATATTATAGAATTTTATGTGTCGTGTATTTCTAAAATGAAAGTGTTGGCCCATTGGTTCCCAACCCTTTTATTTAAATGAGTTTTCCCACAGACCCCATTTAATATGCTTATCCTTATGTGTGTGTGTATGAAATAGGAATAAGAATGTGCATTGTCCGTTTAACTAGAAAATTCTATATGTGACTGAAGATTGCTCGACATTTTAAAACTGATGTAATACTTACAGTGTTTAATAAAATGAAGTAGTATATATATTATATATATATTCCTGACATTCCTGACATTCCTGACATTCCAGACATTCCTGAAATTCCTGACATTCCTGACATTTGAACCGGTTTGATCAGGCTTGATCCAGTTTGAACCGGTTTGATCCGGTTTGAACCGGCTTGATCTGGTTTGATCCAGTTTGATCCGGTTTGTCGGCACCGTATTTGATCTTTGTCGGCACACTATTTGATCTCTGTCGGCACCGTCTTTGATCTTTGTCGGCACACTCCTTGATCTCTATCGGCACCGTCTTTGATCTCTGTCAGCACCCTCTTTGATCTTTGTCGGAACACTCTTTGATCTCTGACATTCCTCACATTCCAAACATTCCAGACATTCCTGATATTCCAGACATTCCTTACATTCCAGACATTCCTGACATTCCAGACATTACTGAAATTCCAGACATTCCTAACATTTGAACCGGTTTGATCAGGCTTGATCCAATTTGAACCGGTTTGATCCGGTTTAAACCGGTTTGGACCGGTTTGATCTGGTTTGAACCAGTTTGTCGGGACCACACTTGATCTTTATCGGCACCGTCTTTGATCTCTGTCGGCACTATCTTTGATCTTTGTCGGCACACTCTTTGATCTCTGTCGGCACAATCTTTGATCTCTGTCGGCACACTCTTTGATCTCTGTCGGCACCGTATTTGATCTCTGACATTCCTCACATTCCAAACATTCCCAACATTCCAGACATTCCTGACATTCCAAACATTGCTGACATTCCAGACATTCCTGACATTTGAACCGGTTTGATCATGCTTGATCCAGTTTGAACCGGTTTGATCCGGTTTGAACCGGTTTGTCGGTACCGTATTTGATCTTTGTCGGCACACTCCTTGATCTCTATCGGCACCGTCTTTGATCTCTGTCGGCACCGTCTTTGATCTTTGTCGGCACACTCTTTGATCTCTGTCGGCACCGTCTTTGATCTCTGACATTCCTCACGTTCCAAACATTCCTGACATTCCAGACATTCCTGACATTCCTGACATTCCTGACATTCCTGATCTTTTTCGACACCCTCTTTGATCTTTTTCGGCACCCTCTTTGATCTCTTTCGGCACCCTCTTTGATCTTTGTCGGCACTCCTCTTTGATCGTTGTCGGCACTCCTCTTTGATCTTTGTCGGTACTACTCTTTGATCTTTGTCGGCACTCCTCTTTGATCTCTTTCGGCACCCTCTTTGATCTTTGTCGGCACTCCTCTTTGATCTTTGTCGACACCCATCTTTGATCTTTGTCGGCACTCATCTTTGATCTTTGTCGGTACTCCACTTTGATCTTTGTCGGCACTCATCTTTGATCTTTGTCGGCACCCTCTTTGATCTCTTTCGGCACCCTATTTGATCTTTGTCGGCACTCCTCTTTGATCTTTGTCGGCACACCTCTTTGATCTTTGTCGGCACTCATCTTTGATCTTTGTCGGCACTCATCTTTGATCTCTTTCGGCACCCTCTTTGATCTTTTTCGTTACGCTCTTTGATCTCTTCCGAGACTTCTCTTTGATCTCTTTCGGCACCCGCTTTGATCTTTGTCGGCACACTCTTTGATCTCTGTCGGCACAATCTTTGATCTCTGTCTGCACATTCTTTGATCTCTGTCGGCACCGTATTTGATCTCTAAAATTCCTCACATTCCAAACATTCCTGACATTCCAGACATTCCTGACTTTCCAAACATTCCTGACATTCCAGACATTCCTGAAATCCCTGACATTCCTGACATTTGAACCGGTTTGATCATGCTTGATCCAGTTTGAACCGTTTGTCGGTACCGTATTTGATCTTTGTCGGCACACTCCTTGATCTCTATCGGCAACGTCTTTGATCTCTGTCGGCACCGTCTTTGATCTTTGTCGGCACACCCTTTGATCTCTGTCGGCACCGTCTTTGATCTCTGTCGGCACCGTCTTTGATCTCTGACATTCCTCACGTTCCAAACATTCCTGACATTTCTGACATTCCAAACATTCCTGATCTTTTTCGGCACCCTCTTTGATCTTTTTCGGCACCCTCTTGGATCTCTTTCGGCACCCTCTTTGTTCTTTGTCGGCACTCCTCTTTGATCTTTGTCGGCACTCCTCTTTGATCTTTGTCGGCACTCCTCTTTGATCTTTGTCGGTACTCCTCTTTGATCTTTGTCGGCACTCCTCTTTGATCTCTTTCGGCACCCTCTTTGATCTTTGTCGGCACTCCTCTTTGATCTTTATCGGCACTACTCTTTGATCTCTTTCGGCACCCTCTTTGATCTTTGTCTGCACTCATCTTTGATCTTTGTCGGCACCCCTCTTTGATCTTTGTCGACACTCATCTTTGATCTTTGTCGGCACTCCTTTTGATCTTTGTCGGCACTCCTCTTTGATCTCTTTCAGCACCCTCTTTGATCTTTGTCGGCACTCCTCTTTGATCTTTGTCGGCACTCATCTTTGATCTTTGTCAGCACACCTCTTTGATCTCTTTCGGCACCCTCTTTGATCTTTGTCGGCACTCCTCTTTGATCTTTGTCGGCACTCCTCTTTGATCTTTGTCGGCACTACTCTTTGATCTTTGTCGGCACTCCTCTTTGATCTTTGTCGACACCTATCTTTGATCTTTGTCGGCACGCATCTTTGTCGGCACTCATCTTTGATCTTTGTCGGCACTCATCTTTGATCTTTGTCGGCACTCCTCTTTGATCTTTGTCGACACTCCTATTTGATCTTTGTCGGCACTCCTCTTTGATCTTTGTCGGCACTCCTCTTTGATCTTTGTCGGCACTACTCTTTGATCTTTGTCGGCACTCCCCTTTGATCTTTGTCGGCACTCCTCTTTGATCTTTGTCGGCACTCATCTTTGATCTTTGTCGGCACTCTACTTTGATCTTTGTCGGCACTCATCTTTGATCTTTGTCGGCACTCCTCTTTGATCTTTGTCGGCACACATCTTTGATCTTTGTCGGCACTCATCTTTGATCTTTGTCGGCACTCTTCTTTGATCTCTGTCGGCACCCTCTTTGATCTTTTTCGTTACCCTCTTTGATCTCTTTCAAGACTTCTCTTTGATCTCTTTCGGCACCTGCTTTGATCTTTGTCGGCACACTCTTTGATCTCTGTCGGCACAATCTTTGATCTCTGTCGGCACACTCTTTGATCTCTGTCGGCACCGTATTTGATCTCTGACATTCCTCACACTCCAAACATTCCTGACATTCCAGACATTCCTGACATTCCAAACATTCCTGACATTCCTGACATTCCAGACATTCCTGACATTCGAGACATTCCTGACATTCCTGACATTTGAACCGGTTTGATCATGCTTGATCCAGTTTGAACCGGTTTGTCGGTACCGTATTTGATCTTTGTCGGCACACTCCTTGATCTCTATCGGCACCGTCTTTGATCTCTGACATTCCTCACGTTCCAAACATTCCTGACATTCCAGACATTCCTGACATTCCAAATATTCACGATCTTTTTCGGCACCCTCTTTGATCTTTTTCGGCACCCTCTTTGATCTTTGTCGGCACTCCTCTTTGATCTTTGTCGGCACTCCTCTTTGATCTTTGTCAGCACAACACTTTGATCTTTGTCGGCACTCCTCTTTGATATTTGTCGACACCTATCTTTGATCTTTGTCGGCACTCATCTTTGATCTTTGTCGGCACTCATCTTTGATCTTTGTCGGTACTCCTCTTTGATCTTTGTCGACACTCCTATTTGATCTTTGTCGGCACTCCTCCTTGATCTCTTTCGGCACTCCTCTTTGATCTTTGTCGGTACTCCTCTTTGATCTTTGTCGGCACTCCTCTTTGATCTCTTTCGGCACCCTCTTTGATCTTTGTCGGCACTCCTCTTTGATCTTTGTCGGCACCCCTCTTTGATCTTTGTCGACACTCATCTTTGATCTTTGTCGGCACTCCTTTTGATCTTTGTCGGCACTCCTCTTTGATCTCTTTCAGCACCCTCTTTGATCTCTTTCAGCACCCTCTTTGATCTCTTTCAGCACCCTCTTTGATCTCTTTCAGCACCCTCTTTGATCTTTGTCGGCACTCGTCTTTGATCTTTGTCGGCACACCTCTTTGATCTCTTTTGGCACCCTCTTTGATCTTTGTCGGCACTCCTCTTTGATCTTTGTCGGCACTCCTCTTTGATCTTTGTCGGCACTCCTCTTTGATCTTTGTCGGCACTCCTCTTTGATCTTTCTCGACACCTATCTTTGATCTTTGTCGGCACTCATCTTTGATCTTTGTCGGCACTCCTCTTTGATCTTTGTCGACACTCCTATTTGATCTTTGTCGGCACTCCTCCTTGATCTCTTTCGGCACTTCCTCTTTGATCTCGTTCGGCACCCTCTTTGATCTCTTTCGGCACCCTATTTGATCTTTGTCGGCACTCCTCTTTGATCTTTGTCGGCACTCCTCTTTGATCTTTGTCGGCACTACACTTTGATCTTTATCGGCACTCCTCTTTGATCTTTGTCGACACCTATCTTTGATCTTTGTCGGCACTTATCTTTGATCTTTGTCGGCACTCATCTTTGATCTTTGTCGGTACTCCTCTTTGATCTTTGTCGACACTCCTATTTGATCTTTGTCGGCACTCCTCCTTGATCTCTTTCGGCACTCCTCTTTGATCTTTGTCGGTACTCCTCTTTGATCTTTGTCGGCACTCCTCTTTGATCTCTTTCGGCACCCTCTTTGATCTTTGTCGGCACTCTTCTTTGATCTTTGTCGGCACCCCTCTTTGATCTGTGTCGACACTCATCTTTGATATTTGTCGGCACTCCTTTTGATCTTTGTCGGCACTCCTCTTTGATCTCTTTCAGCACCCTCTTTGATCTTTGTCGGCACTCCTCTTTGATCTTTGTCGGCACTCGTCTTAGATCTTTGTCGGCACTCCTCTTTGATCTCTTTTGGCACCCTCTTTGATCTTTGTCGGCACTCCTCTTTGATCTTTATCGGCACTCCTCTTTGATCTTTGTCGGCACTCCTCTTTGATCTTTGTCGGCACTCCTCTTTGATCTTTGTCGACACCTATCTTTGATCTCTGTCGGCACTCATCTTTGATCTTTGTCGGCACTCCTCTTTGATCTTTGTCGACACTCCTATTTGATCTTTGTCGGCACTCCTCCTTGATCTCTTTCGGCACTTCCTCTTTGATCTCGTTCGGCACCGTCTTTGATCTCCTTCGGCACCCTCTTTGATCTTTGTCGGCACTCCTCTTTGATCTTTGTCGGCACTCCTCTTTGATCTTTGTCGGCACTCCTCTTTGATCTTTGTCGGCACTACTCTTTGATCTTTGTCGGCACTCCTCTTTGATCTTTGTCGGCACTCCTCCTTGATCTTTGTCGTCACCCCTCTTTGTCGGCACTCATCTTTGATCTTTGTCGGCACTCCTCTTTGATCTTTGTCGGCACTCCTCTTTGATCTTTGTCGACACCCATCTTTGATCTTTGTCGGCACTCATCTTTGATCTTTGTCGACACTCCTCTTTGATCTTTGTCGGCACTCATCTTTGATCTTTGTCGGCACTACTCTTTGATCTTTGTCGGCACTCCTCTTTGATCTTTGTCGGCACTCCTCCTTGATCTTTGTCGACACCCATCTTTGTCGGCACTCATCTTTTATCTTTGTCGGCACTCCTCTTTGATCTTTGTCGGCACTCCTCTTTGATCTTTGTCGACACCCATCTTTGATCTTTGTCGGCACTCATCTTTGATCTTTGTCGACACTCCTCTTTGATCTTTGTCGGCACTCATCTTTGATCTTTGTCGGCACTCCTCTTTGATCTTTGTCGGCACTCATCTTTGATCTTTGTCGGCACTCCTCTTTGATCTTTGTCGGCTCTCCTCTTTGATCTTTGTCGGCACTCCTCTTTGATCTTTGTCGGCACTCCTCTTTGATCTTTGTCGGCACACCTCTTTGTTCTTTTTCGGCACTCATCTTTGATCTTTGTCGGCACTCCTCTTTGATTTCTTTCGGCGCCCTCTTTGATCTTTTTCGTTTCCCTCTTTGATCTGTTTCGAGACTTCTCTTTGATCTCTTTCGGCACCCTCTTTGATCTCGTTCAGCACCCCTCTTTGATCTCGTTCGGGACTCCTCTTTGATCTCTTTCGGCACCCTCTTTGATCTCTTTCGGCACCTTCTTTGGTCTTTTTCGTTACCCTCTTTGATCTTTTTCGGCACCCTCTTTGATCTCGTTCGGGTCTCCTCTTTGATCTCTTTCGGTACCCTGTTTGATCTTTTTCGTTACCCTCTTTGATCTCTTTCGGGAATTCTCTTTGATCTCTTTCGGCACCCT
The DNA here is from genome assembly GCF_006345805.1 of Octopus sinensis. Classification (NCBI taxonomy): domain Eukaryota; kingdom Metazoa; phylum Mollusca; class Cephalopoda; order Octopoda; family Octopodidae; genus Octopus; species Octopus sinensis. The sequence goes on from NC_043013.1 coordinate 24,909,644, forward strand.
CTTTGATCTCGGTCGGGACTCCTCTTTGATCTCTTTCGGCACCCTCTTTGATCAGGTAATTAATTAATAAATAGTAATTCATTAATTACCTCTCTATTCTCTCATCTTATTATTATGATAAATAAAATATATATAAACCACAGTTTAAATAGTTACCTTGCAGTGAAGTATTAGATATAATGTTCAATACTCTTTGTATAGGTAATTAACCAGTACTTTCATAGGATTCTGCTATCCTTGAATGAGGTTTGTAACCTTTAATTGTGCTTCTATATATATTTATGAAATTTTGAATTTAGTTCAAGGACCCTTCAGTACTACCTTTGAGGACCACCGGGAGTCCACGGACCACAGTTTGGGAACCACTGTATTAACTAATCAAGCGACTGCTGAGTGTCCATATGTTCTTCAGATAAAAAATCACAGGGGCTTCTTAAATAGATTACCCAATAAAACTGGCATTGAGTTGGCTATGATGACGAGTGTTCCAGTTGATCCAATCAATAGAACAGCCTGCTCGTGAAATTAGCTTCCAAGTAGCTGAGTATTCCACAGACATACATACTCTTAACTCTTCACCATTCAAACCAGCCATATCCGACCAAAATGTTTAATCTGTTTTATGTTGAAACTGGCCAGATCATACATCTCACTCAAACCCTACAATGTCATTCTAAAATTAAACAATCACATGAAACTATCTAAACTACAAGATAGTACATGTTAAATTCATTTATATTGTTAAACAATATAAATAAACAAACATTATATTTGACAGTGTTACAGTGAATACTAAAGGGTTAATGTAGTTCTCAGAGAGATTCTGCAGGACACGGTGTATGATGAGGCTGACCCTTTGAAATACAGGTACTACTCATTTTGGCCAGTGAGTGCACAGGAGCAACATGGAATAAAGTGTTTTACTCAAGGACACAAATGCAACACCAGGAATCAAACTCATGACCTTATGATTGGCAGTCAAATACCCTTACCACTAAGCCATACTCTATCACTCCACCCAAAACTGACTGATTATAAACTGTCAAATATTGTTGTATTTCAGGACAGTATTTTTTTTTTTGCCAATTAAACACACACACTATATTTGTTTTTTAACTCATGTCAAATAAAAGCAGTAAACTTTTCTACTCTGGGCACAAGGCCCGAAATTTTGGGGGAGGGGGGCAGTTGATAAGATCGACTCCAGTATGCAACTGGTACTTAATTTATCAATCCTGAAAGGATGAAAGGGTAAGTCAACCTCGGCGGAATTTGAACTCAGAACATAAAAGACAGATGAAATATCACTAAGCATTTCACCCAGCGTGCTAACGATTCTACCAGCTCACCACCTTATTAATAATAAGAATAATCATGATAATGATAGTAATAATAATGATAATAACAATAATAGTAATAATAATAATCTTTTCTGCTCTAGGCACAAGGCCTGAAATTTGGGAGGAGTGGGCCAGGCGATCAGATCAACTCCAGTACACAACTGGTACTTAATTTATCAACCTTGAAAGGATGAAAGGGAAAGTCGACCTCCGTGGAATTTGAACTCAGAATGTAAAAACAGACAAAATACCGCTAAACATTTCGCCCGGCATGCTAATGATTCTACCAGCTCTCTGTCTTAAGAACGGTAATAAATGAATGAAGAACAAATATGTAGTGTGTGTGTTTGTTTGGCAGACAACAGGAAAGCAAGAAATGACCATCCTGAAAGACAACAAATATCTGTTTCAACATAATTTCACATCAGAAATCTTGCAACACAAATTGATAAATGTAAACTGTAAAATATTTTCTCTTAAACTTGACTTCGTTATTTTACTTCATTCCTATCATGTAGATTTTCACAAATACCAATTTTTCTATCAATTTTAGTCTTTTTGAAGAACGTGCCATTGGAGTTTTGACTGAATGTTACTCTTCCGATGAAAAAATGGCATTAGACTTACTAGTGCAAGAACGGCAAAACTGGAGCAACGCCACATGTATGCTTATAGCAGTAAATGCAGACAATAAGAAATTTATCTCTCATGCTGCTTGCCAATCTCTACTGAACAATATCTGGATGGGAGAAATGAAAGATAATAACAGCAGCTGGATGGTCAGTGATTTCAATTGTTTCCTATTTCTATTTATTCTCTATCATTTACCTTTTACTTGCTTCAGTCATTAGACTGTGGCCATGCTGAGGCACTTCCTTGGAAAATTCTAATTGAGTGAATAAAGCTTAGTACTAATTTTGTTTTTTATTGTTTCAAGCCTGGTGCTTTTTCTATCAGTCACTTTTGCTGAACTGCTATGTTAAAGGGACGTAAACACACCAACACTGGTTTTTCAAGTGATGGTAGTAAACACACACACACACACACAGAGGCTTCTTTCAGTTTCTGTCTACCAAATTCACTCACAGTGCTTTCGTCGGCTCAAGGTTAAAGTAGAAGACACTTGCCCAAGGTATCCCACAATGGGACTAAACCTGAAACCATATGGCTTGGAAGTAAGCCTCTCACCACACAGTCACACCAAGTTTACTCATTTCATACTAATTACAATATCGTCATCATCATCATCATTGCTTAATGTCTGCCTTCTATACTGGCAAGGATCAGACAGTCTGACAGCAGCCAGTGAGCCAGAAGCCTATACCAAGCTCAAAAGCTTGCTCTGGCATCGTTTCTAAGGCTGGATGCCCTTCCTAATATGCCAACCACTTTATAGTATGGACTGGATGCTTTTTACGTGGCACCAACACCAGTGAGGTCACCAAGTATCTTGCAGGACTGGACCCCTCAACTGAGGAAGAGGTGGGGGTCTAGTCCTGCAAGACCCCTTGGTTGAGGGAGGTGGCGTTGGAGTATGAATAAGGGGACAGAAATAGGTGTCTTGCTGTAGAGGAGATAAATGGCTTGAAAAAGGTGAGGAGAGACAGAAACAGGGGGAGGGGGAAGGGAGAGAGAGGGAGAAGATGGTAATGAAGATGTGTCAGGGTACATCCTCAGGTTACAGGGAGTTATTTATGTAAGTGAAGTAGAAGAGTGGACTGGAGAGGGTGAGTAGGCAGGGAAGTTCATGAGAGTGTGAAAGGTGAGTGGGAGTTGATGGGGAGAGAAGTGTAGTGAGGGTCATGGGTGGAGAGTGTTGGTGTTAGGAAAATGAGTTGCAGAGGAGAGATTCTTGTTTGGGACAAATGGTGAGCTGGAAAGTTCATAAAAGTACAAAAGAAGAATAAGAGAAAGGGGGAGGGGGAGTGCAGTGAGTGGTGATCACAAGTGGAGGGAGGAGTGTTAGGACGATGTGTTATGGAGGAGAGGGACAGCAACATAAATGACATGCCTTTAGGGCCCCATTTTTACTTAACTCTTTCGTTACTGTATTTATTTCAAGATGCTCTGTGTTTCTTTCAGTTACTTTAGATATAACAAAGAATTTAGTAAAATAACTTCGTTATCATCAACCTTAGTGTTAGGAACATAAATTGTGACTAAGGTTTGGTGGAAGATTTTAATTCAAAACTTATGAAAATAAGACATTTGTACTCAGTCAGTTTCAGCCAGATTGGTAATGAAAGGGTTAAATGGACAAGTCTTCTCAAGGACAACAAATCACCAGTCATCTTGGTCTTTTATCATCTCCTCAGCAAGGTTCAACATTGAAAGGTCATTTTTTACCACTTCATCCTACGTCTTCCTGAGTCTCCTTCCATTGGTTCCATCCAGATTTAGGGACCGGCTCTTCTTTATGCATCTAACTTCATTCATAGACATTACAGGATCATACCACCACAGTCCCATACCTGGCAGTGTGTCATGTCAATTGACTGTGGCCATGCTAGAGCATTGCCTTTAGTCGAACAAATTGACCCCAGGACTTATTCTTTGTAAGCCTAGTCCTTATTCTTTTAGTCTCTTTTAATGAACCACTAATGTTATGGGGATATAAACACACCATCATCAGTTGTCAAGTGATAGTAGTGAGGGACAAACACAGACTCACACACACACACACTCACACACATATATATATACGACGGGCTTCTTTCAGTTTCTGTCAACCAAATCCACTCACAAGGCTTTGGTCAGCCTGAGGCTATAGTAGAAGACACTTGCCCAAAGTTCCACGCAGTGGGACTGAACCTGGAACCATGTAGTTGGGAGGCAAGCTTCTTACCAGACAGCCATATTATATAAATATTCACCCCTTTGTATACTCACTACTGCATTGCCCACATTTCTGTTTTTAATTAATTAAAACATTTTAGTTCAGTACATTATATTAACACTTACATTTCAATTTTGTTTCCATGCAGAGAATGTCCCTGAGTCTTTATGAAACTCTCCTTTTGTCTTTATTCTTCTTTCAGTTGATACTCTGTACATTGTGTCCATTGTTTATATTTCTGATAAAGTTTGACGACAATAACATGTGTACCTCATCAGAAGAAACCAACAAAGACAACATGGTAAGATTTCTCTATATATTTGTGAAAACTATCACTTCCTTTTTCAAGCGGAGATTCGAAACTAAATCTAAGGATTCTCACTCATCTGATCCACCACTGGCCAAACAGGTGCAAAAGAAATTCCTTTGTCCTGTCAAAGTGTGATGGTTAGATTTCCCTTTGACCTATGACCTATGAGCCATGTCACTTAAGGTTCAAGTGGACAGGAGGTGATCTACATAGGTAGAAATTGCTCCTGTGATATGTCTATCCTTCTAGCTGTCATGACCATTATAAATACAGTCAGACATACAATAGGGGCAGATAGCCATCAGCAGGCGAACTGTCAAGAGACAGCCAGCAAGTAACTTGTACCAGTCAAGCAGCCAACACAGAACCACATATTCAGCATGAACGACCCAACACTGTAGCAGCCGCAGAACATAAACAGACACCACTGAATGACCAATGCATGCACAGACACAAAACATGCTTGGTTCTACCTCATCACATCGACGCAATATTCCCCCTGTTTATTTTCTTCTTCGCCAACTCAAAGCAAGTTGGTAATGCTTTCCCATTGTTTTACTTTGATGTTGTCCACATGCCTATTACATCTGCTGTTTCGACGACCTCTTTTACTACACCTTTCCCACTACATATTTATACAGTCAGATATGACATAACCATCACAAGTTCACACTTCTCACATGCAATGGCTTCTGTATACTACATCATTAAAAGAGCAAAAAACACTGTTTTTATTTTATTTGGTTGATGGCAACAATGAAAGGAAAACTATAGGAAAATATGGAGACACACTCTTTAATTACACTTCCTTTGCAATATCCTACCACCTAAATTATGGCATTCAAATCTCAAGGGCAAGCCCTGGCACTTGCCACCATCTATATCTCTTTCTTCCTATACTCAACCATCCCATTTATTTTCTGATCCCCATTCCTTGTGATTATGTCCAGCAATTTGCATCCATCTCTATCCTGCTCTCTCCCACTCTCTCCTTCTCCTGCATTTCGCTTGGGTTAAGTAACTGTGTATTTCCTTTGCAGTAGTGCACCTGTTTCTGTCTTTATTCCTGTTCTTCTCTTCTCTGGCCGGGTAACCTTGTACTTTCTATACAGCAAGATACCTGTTTCTGTCTCACTATAACCTTTCATCATCTGACACAAGATCACCTCCTCCAATGCCTCCTCTCCTTTTTGTTTTTTTGTTTTGCAAGTACTTGGTGACCCTATCAGTGTAGGTGCCACTTAAAAGCATCCCATCCACACTGTAAAGTTGGTGTTCAGAAGGGCATCCAGCTATAAAAACCTTACCAAAACTGACCTCGCCTGTGCTTGTGCCATGTAAAAAGCACCAAGTCCACTCTGCTGAATGGTTGGTGTTAGGAAGGGCATCCAGCTGTAAAAATCCGGCCAAAACAATTACAGAAGCCTGGTGCAGGCGTCTGTCTGGCCAGCTCCTGTGAAACCATCCCACCCATGCTAGCATGGAAGGCTAATGGTAAACTATGATGATGATGACGCCCACATAATCCTTTATCTTTTATTATCTCTTATTTGTTTTTGATGATTAGACTGCACCCATGCTGGAGCATCACCTTAACGAAATTTAGTCAAACAAATCAACCTCTGGAGAGCTGCACCAGCAGATTCCAGTCTGATTTGACTTGGTTTCTACTGCTGGATGCCCTTCCTAATGCCAACCACTATATTCTTTTCTACTTTAGGCACAAGGCTCGAAATTTGTGGGGAGAGGGCTAGTTGATTAGATTGGCCCCAATGCGTAACTGGTACTTAATTTATCGACCTCGAAAGGGTGAAAGGCAAAGTCGACCTCAGCAGAATTCAAACTTAGATCATAAAGATAGGCAATATACCATTAAGCATTTTGCCCGGCATGCTAACATTTCTGCCAGCTCGCCGCCTTAACCAACCACTATTATTAACATTTCATTTATTCAGTATTTGCATTTAATGTTCATTTTTCCATACTAGCATGAATTTGGATGGGAATTTGGATTTGTGATAGGATTTTACAGCCGGAGGCTTTTCCTGTCACCAACCTTTACTCTTCTCAGTTATCAAACAAGGGAGATCTTTTTTATTCCACTCACTCAATGAAAGGACAGAGTGACCAATCATAAACTTTGCAAAAAATGTTGATACCCCCACCAAGTGTGGAGCAGCAGTCAACATCCACACACACACTCACATACACAGATGCATGTGCACGCACAATAACACACACACATACATGACAGCTTTCCTACAAAATCCTTCTTAATTACACAGCCATGCAAATTGATGAACCTGATTTGAAAAGGCTCTTAATAATGATTCCAAATTTTTGCACAAGGCCAGCAATTTTTGAGAGATGAGGGTAAGTCAATTCCATTGACCCCAATGCCCAACTGTTACTTATTTTATTGCCCCCAAAATTGACCACAGCAGCATTTGAACATAGAACATAAAGTCAGAAGAAATGCCTTTAAGTATTTTGTCCGGTACAGTAACAATTCTGCCAGCTCATTGCCTTACATCTAATATTTTTTTCTACTCTAGGCACAAGGTCTGAAATTTTGGGGTAGGAGACCAGTCGATTAGATCGACCATAGTACACAACTGGTACTTAATGTGTTGACCCCAAAAGGATCAAAGTCGACCTTGGTGGAAATTAAACTCAGAACGTAAGCCTGTTGTGTGAATGTGTATGTAAGATTGCAGTCGTGACAGCTGCCGGTGTCGTGCAACTGGCACCTTGTGCCAGTGGCATGTGAAAGCACCTATTACACTCTCGGAGTGGTTGGCATTAGGAAGGGCATCCAGCAGTAGAAGCCATGCCAAATCAGGCTGGAATCTGGTGCAGCCTTCCAGCTTACCAGCTCTGGTCAAACCATCCAACCCATGAACAACAGATGTTAAATGATGATGACAATGATGATGATTGTGATATATATTTGCAAAGTCTATGAGAATTACTTAATACAGTTTTTTTAAATATCATTTTTAAAATATTATGAAATCTTTTATGAAATCTTTTATGTTACTAACCTTTTTGTGGGGAAGAAGATTATTTTCTAGTGTGTAAGCACTGTCAAACACACGTGTTCTTAAAGAGGAAGTTATTTTTGTGGTATTATTTTCGGTTTATTTTCGGACATTTTATATCTATATAGATAGATATCTACGTGTTTGTGTGTGTGTGTGTGTGTGTGTGTGTGTGTGTGTGTGTGTGTGTGTGTGTGTGCACATATTTCATCCCACCACTGCTTGACAACTGAGGTTGGGTCTTTACATCCTCCTAACTTTGTGGTTCTGCAAAAAGACAACGATAGAATAATAATTAGGCTTTAAAAAAATTAAAAGCGCTGGGGTCAATTTATTCAGCTAAAAATTTTTCACGGTAGGGCAGTGTTCCAACATGGCCACAATCTAATAACTATCAAAAGATAAAACATATAAGCTGAGAGATTAAGTGGCTGGCTGGATGGCTTGTTGATTGACTGGCTGGATGGCTGGATGGATGGCTAAGTTGGCTAACAGGTTAAGTTAGTAGTTGGTTGGCTGGTTGGTTGGTTGGTTGATTCAGTGCATTCGTTTACAGCCACTATTATTATCAGGCAGTGAGCTGGCAGTATTGTCTGCACAGCGGACAAATAGTTTAGCATTGTTAGCATGCTGGAGAAACAGCTTGGCGGCATTTCATTTGTTGTCACGTTCTGAGTTCAATTTCTGCCAAGGTTGACTTTCCAGGTCATCGATAAAATAAATATCAATTGAACGACAGGGTTGATGTAATCAGCTTACCTTTCCCCACAAAAAAATTGCTGGCCTTGAGCCAAAATTTGAAATCATTGTTATGAGCCTCCTTAACCCTTTCAGACCATATTTGTACCAGTTAAAAATTTTACAACCTATGTGGTACAGTATAGTACCACTCCAGTTTTTCTAGTAAGTATGTAGCACCAAGCATATGATCAGAGTGTATGACACTATAATCTTTTCTACTATAGGCACAAGGCCTGAAATTTTGGGAGAGGGTGCTTGTTGATTACATTGATCCCCATGCATTACTGGTACTTAATTTATTGACTCCAAAAGGATGAAAGGCAAAGTCAGCCTTGGCAACATTTGAACTCAGAACCTTGCGAATGAGCAAGATACTGGTAAGCATTTCACCCACTGCCGCATTAGTATCGTGGCCCTCAGTTGGTTATGATGATGAGGGTTCCAGTTGATTTGATCAACAGAACAGCCTGCTCGTGAAATTAACATGTAAGTGGCTGAGCACTTCACAGACACGTGTACCCTTAACGTAGTTCTCAGGGAGATTCAGCGTGACACAGAGTATGACAAGGCTGCCTCTTTGAAACAGAGGTACATCAGAAACAGAAAGAAAGAGTGCGAGAAAGTTGAGGTAAAAGAATACATCAGGGTTTGTCACCACCCGCTGCCAGATCCTCTTGGAGCTTTAGGCATTTTTGCTCAATAAACACAAAGCTCGGTCTGGGAATCAAAGTAAAATACATACCAGTTGAACACTGGGGTCAGTGTAACTGACTTACCCTTTTGCTTCCCCACTTCCAAAATTAAGGAGGATTTTGCAGAAAAAGTTCCCAACCACATGGTTCAGGGTTCAGTCCCACTGCATGGCATCTTGGGCAAGTGTCTTTTGTAGTCGGAAACTGAAAGAAGCCCGTCATGTGTGTGTCTATGTGTGTGTGTGTATTTGTCCAGCCACAATCACTTGGCAACTGATGTTGGTGTGTTTACGTCCCTGTAACTTAGCAGTTCGGCAAAAGAAATTAATAGAATAAGTACTAAGCTTACAAAGAATAAGTCCTGGGGTCGATTTGTTCGACTTGAGGTGGTGCTCCAGCATGGCCTGGCCACAGTCAAATGACTGAAACAAATAAACGAAGGTGGATGTGTATGTGTGATTGTGTGTCTATGCATGTGTATGTGTATGTGTGCATATGTGTATGTATGAATGTGAAAGCATTATTAGTTATGTTATAGAAAAATAGAGAATAATGATGATCTGTTGTTGATAGGATTGTATAGTGACTTGTGAATTGAGAATAATGTATTTAAATATTATAAACTATCAAATAAATGGCTTGTTAATCTCACCTTATGCCCCTTTTTGTTTTTCATGTTTTCAGGTCTATTATAAAAGAACTAAAGAACCGTAAGTCATGACTTTTTTTGTATATATATACAAATTCTAATTTATGTTAATCATTGCCATTTATGTAACAGAGATCAGTGCCATTACTATCTCCTCTGATATTTGTTATCACCAAAGTATTGTTTCCAGAATAAGAATAGGATGGAGGATATTCAGGGAACTACTACCTCTGTTGGCAGTAAAAGGTCTCTCTCTCAGAATAAAGGTAGATTGTATTGGATTGGTGCAATAATTATTGCAGCTTTTTTTCAACAAATTTTATTCAACAAAAACAATAACAACATGTAACTAAAACATCTTTAAATGATTATTCCGGAACATATTGACCATCTACTTCAATTATTGCTTCCCATTTGCTTGGCAGACGGTCAGACCATCATTTAAAGATGTTTTTGTTAAATATTGTTATTGTTTTTGTTGAATAAAATTTGTTGAAAAAAAGCCACAATAATTATGCACCAACCCAATATGATGCTTGTGTATGAATGGCTATACTCCATTGTAGAGAGACATGGGCTCTGAATGCAGAAGACATGCATTGACTAGAGAGAAATGAAGGGAGTATTCTCTGTTGGATGTGCAACATCAGTGTGCATATACAACAAAGTGCAAATGTGTTAAGAGAAAAAAGTTGGACATAAGAGAAATCAGAAGCAACATGCAAGAGAGAAGACTACGTTGGTTTGGACAAGTGATGCATATGAAGAGATCTTTGTCTTGCAAGTTACATGGTGACCCTACTAGTGCTGGTGCCACATGAAAAAAGCACTCAGTCCACTCTACTGGGTGGTTGGTGTTAGGAAGGGTGTCCAGCCATAAGAGCCATGCCAAAACAGACAGTGAAGTTTGGTGCAGTCTTCTGGCTTACCAGCTCCTGTTAAACAGTCCAACCCATGTCAGCATAGAAAGCATATGTTAAATGATGATGATGATGGTGATTGATCATTCAAATATTGATGGCATGATTATATTTTGTTGGAGGAAATGGCACTTAATGAATTTTAATTTTAGTTAACATTTAATTAATAAACATACATATGTGTGTATTGTGTGTGTGTGTGTTTTGTGTTGTTGTGTATGTTGTGTGTGTGGTGTGTGTGTGTGTGTGTGTTGTGCATGTGTTGTGTTGTGTGTGTGTGTGTCCTCTCAGAAAGCTAATTAAACAAATCCTAGATTTTCAATTGAATAATGTATCTCATCTCTTAAAATAAACATTGAATGACAACAACGGGGATGATGATGATGACGAAGAGGAGGAGGCGGATATTTTAAAAACAGATAAACAATAGCTACTTCATGCCTCCGCTCTGTAACCAATTGATGTTCTAAACACTTCTTCAAAGCCAAAGCAATGTATATATATATATATATATATATACATGTGTGTGTGTGGCTGTGCTAGTCTGCTCATCTTGCCTTCATTTGACAGTTGTACGAGAGTGTGTCACCATCTGGTAAGTGGTATCCTTCCTTTCCCAATTTCTGTGAAAACTTGGGAACAAATAAGGGTTGGTGATGGGAAAGGCAGCAGGCCGTAGAAAAGTCTGCCCACTGCAAATCCTATCTGACCAATGCAAGCAAGGGAGAGCGGATGTTAAAACGAAGATGACAACAAGGATGATGGTGATGACAACAACGACAATGATGATGATGATAAGTCTGATGATGATGGTGACAATGATGACGATGATGATGATAATGAGTTTTAGTGCACTTGAGCACTGTATATAATAAGTTCATTCTATTATTGAGGTATGCGCACACACACATGCACACACATCCACATACACACACTCATACATGCATGCATACACATACACACACACTCTCACACATACACACACACACTCTCACACATGCGCACACACACACTCACACACACTCTCACACACACACTCTCTCTCACACACACACACACACACTCTTACACATGCACACACACACACATCCACACAACTGGTCTAAATACTCCTCACTACTTCAGAAAGTAAAGTTACAGCCTTATCAGTCTTAATAACTCCTTACGTATTATGGATCATTATTTTTTTTATCTTGTTTAAAGGATATGTTGTTGTTTTTTGTTTTGTTTTTGCTTTTTTTACATCAGTTCAAACAGGAAAATGCATGTAATAAATGGCTGGACATCAAGGATGAAAAACTGTTGATGATGAATAAAGCACAGCATTACTAAAGCTAATTAATGTACTGTCTAGTTCTCTATCAATTAATTAATGTATTGTCTCCTTGTCTATCACGTCCCACAACATCAACTAACTCATTGATTGGATCAAAATAACAAACACCCTTTAACCAAAGAAACCAAATAGTCTTTTCCACTATTTTTCTCATGCTTCTTCAACCAAATAAATCAATTGAAGTTATTTGCTCTATTCAACGATATGATAATTTGATATTTTTTATTGATTTTTGTAATGTGATGTGTTGCTCCATTAAATATCCTGCTGTATCTATTCATTAATTATCCATTAAACATCTCGCTTTATCCATCTTTCAATGACCCATTTAATATTTTGCGATAAGTACTGTATTTTCCAGCATACAAATTGATATGGTATACAGTACAAACATGTCATGTAAACATTGTCATTGTCTTTCCAAATACTGCTGTATTTCACATTTATATATCCTGCTACATATATGTGTATGTGTGTGGGTGTGTGCGTGTGTTAAATAAATGAGACGACAAAGCCAAGGCAGTGTGAAATTTCTATGACATTTATCAAGAGAAAGGTAGTCTTACATCTGTTTCAGGGATATAAAAGATATACCATCATCAGAGACGATATGAGCGAGTTTCAATAGAAGGAAACAGAGTTCAATATAAGTTTTTTGGAAATGTAGAGATGATGATGATATATATACGTATATATAGTTCAAATTTACAGAAAACAAAAGACAAAGACAGGTGTAGTAAGAACAAGCTAGTTTATTAGTTTAATGCTTGGGGAAAATGGAAAAGCATTTTACATTTTGAGCCTATGCTCTTTGACAGAAAGGAGAAAAATGGAGAGAGAATGAAAAAAACAGGGAGGGAAAAATTGTGCAGAGTTCAATATATGTATGTATATTAAGAAAAAGGAAGTAGTCAGAATTTCATATAATTATTCTACTTGGAAGTGAGACATAGGCCCTGAATACAGAGGACATGTGAAGGAATGAGAGGAGCCAGGCTAGTATGTTCTGCTGGATGTGTAATGTAAGTGTACATGTTGGCCAGAGTGCTAGTGTATTGAGAGAGAAGTTATGCATAAGAGGAATTAGATGCAGTGTGCAAGAGAGAAGACTGGACTGGTTTCATCATATTATGTGAATAGATGCCAACAACTCCATAAAGAAGTGTCTCTCTCAAAGTGGATGGAACATGTGGAAGAGGGAGACCCAGGGAGGTATGGGACAAAGTACTGAAAGTCGATCTCAGGACACTGAACCTTTCAGACGAGATGATGAAGGACTGAGGTATCTGGTGCCTTGCTGTACTCAAGAAGACCCATCTTCCACATCAGATGTGTTAAGTCTGCTCCCCTGGGGAAGAGTTGTGTGCTGGTGCTACATAAGAAGCATTTGTGCTAGTGTGACGTTGGTGTGCTCATGCAGTGTGACATTAAAAGCACCCAGCACACAAAGTGGAAAGGCATTAGGAAAGGCCAAACCAGACTGGAACTTGTTGCAGCTCTCCAGTTTTCCAGTTCTAGTAAAACCACCCAATCCATGTCAGCACTGAAACTAGACATTAAAGGATAATGATGATGATGAGTTATTTAATATTTTTATCTCATTTCAGCAATTCAACAGGAATGATATTTTTATACAAACTTTATGCCTTTTATATACAGCCACTTGTAAAAAACTGGGGTTGAATTGGAAAGAGAATGTTCTTTGTTATTATGAATCTATATGTGTGTGTGTGTATGTATGTGGCGAAGTTTTGGAGGAATATATATATATTGAACACTACTGCCTTTAAAAAAAATTCGTTTTTGGTATCTTAAGGGTCTTAGAAAGTATATTAGCTTATGACAAGTTTCTATTTTGTTGTGAATTATACCAAACTGTATAAAAGAGCTGATTTGTTTACACAGTTGAGGTGTGTGTGTGTGTGTATATATATATATATATATATATACATACATACATACATACATACACACACACAATTCATGCCTATGCTTATTTCCCACTCCCCAATCCTGTCCTCTTGGTTCTGTCTCACTGTATCATTGGTATCCACTAGCACTGCTCCCCCCACTGACCTGTGTGTTCCACCCACACCTAACAAGAAAACTTTTGCACACCCTACCCCAACAAACCAATCAACATCTCCTCCTCACATCTTTTCCTTTATGCACTATGCTTACCTTTCACTCCCCAATCCTGTCCTCACAGGGCCCTGTTCCTCTGTATTATTGCTATCCAATATCCTACCCCCCACCACTGCACTATATATACCCAGGTTTTCACCACTCACTTCCCACTTCCCCTCTCTCTAAACACGTTTCTTTGGCAATATTGTGGCACTTGCCACCATCTCTCTCTCTCTCTCTCTCCCCCCGCCCCCACTGACTGGGTAAGCTTGTTCCTCCTCTATAGCAAGACACCTATTTCTCTCTCACTATAACCTTTTCATCATCTGACATAAGACCACCTCCTCCAACAAAAGAATATTTTTTTTGTCTTACAAAGTACGTGGTGACCCTGTCAGTGCAGGTGCCACTTAAAAAGCATCCAGTCCACACTGTAAAGTAGTTGACATCTGGAAGAGCATCCAGCTGTGAAAACCTTGCCAAAACTGACCTCGCCTGTACTTGTACCATGTAAAAAACACTAGGTCCACTCTGCTGAGTGGTTGATGTTAGGAAGGGTATCCAGCTGTAAAAATCCTGCCAAAACACTCGCAGAAGTCTTGTACAGGCTTCTGCCTGGCCAACTCTTGTCAAACTGTCCCACCCATGCCAGCATGGAAAGTGGACATTAAACGATGATGATGATGATATATAAACACATGCATATATGAACACACGTGAGTGTGTGTGTGCGCATGTGTGATTGTGTGTGTTTATACATACATACAAACATATACACATACATACATGCATATATACATATGTGTTTGTTTATGCATGCAATCGCTATGGGTTTTGCTCATGTTTCCATAAGGTGATCATTTCTTACTATATATCAATGTATATTAGAGAAGACATGGTTCCGAGACTATGCTTCTCATGGCTATTCGGTTGGGGGGGGAGGCATAAGGTCACAGGTCACAGGGGGCATAAGGTCACAGGTCACAGCATAAGGTTAGTGAATTGGCTGCCACAAGGTATTAAAATTCATTCTTGGACTTCACTCACCAAGAGATTTTCCCTTTTCTCTATTTTTACCTAAATAGAAATCTCCAAACAATCTTTTGCCTTGTTTTCTTTAGTTATATTTCTTTATTTAAAATTTTATTTTTGATTCTGTGATGTTTTTATTTTGTGATTATTGTGCATAACTTGTATTTATTGTTTATAATCTATATATGAATGCAGTAAGACCAAATGTATGACAATAAACAATGAAAATGTGCAGATAACAACTTTTGCCACATTCCAAGGAGGAAAAACTAGTAGTTGATAGCTTCCATTACCTAGATGACCAAGTCAGTAGTGGGGGAGGGTGTGCTGAAAGTGTAGCTGCTAGAATAAGAATAGCCTGGACAAAGTTCAGAGAGCTCCTACCTCTTCTGGTGACAAAGGGCCTCTCACTCAGAGTAAAAGGCAGACTGTATGACGCATGTGTACGAACAGCCATGCTACATGGGCTGTGATTGCTGAGGACATGCGTAAGCTTGCAAAGAACGAAGCCAGCATTCTCCGCTGGATGTGTAATGTCAGTGTGCATACTTGACAGAGTGTAAGTACCTTGAGAGGAAAGTTGGACCTAAGAAGCATCAGATGTGGTGTGCAAGAGAGACAATTGCGCTGTTGTGGTCATGTGGTGAGAATGGATGTGGATAGCTGTGTGAAAAAGTGCCACACCCTAGCGGTTGAGGGAACCTGTGGAAGAGGTAGACTCAAGAAGTCCTGGGATGAGGTGATGAAGCATGACCTTTGAACATTAGGCCTCACCGAGGCAATGACTAGTGACCAAGACCTTTGGAAATATGAGAAGACCTAGCAAGACAAGTGAGACCATGACCTGTGGCCTTTACCAGGCATGTAGCCAGCCCACTTATGCGTACCTTTCCTTCTTTGGACATAAAACTCTGCTTGCAAAGACCTGTTGAGGCAAGTGAAATCGAATTTGAAATTGAACCAAATTCGATGATTGGCACCCATGCCAACCTTCCTTCATTTGACACTAAACTCTGCTTGCGAAGACATGTTGGGTCAAGTGAAATCGAAATTGAACCAAATTCGATGACTGGCACCTGTGCCATTGGAGCGCTAACAGCTCCATCCGAGTGGGATCACTGCCAGAGCAGCTGTCTGGCTTCCATGCCGGTAGCACATAAAAAGCACCATATGAGCGTGATCATTACCAGAATGGACTTACTGGCACCTGTGACGGTGGCACGTGAACAAAACATTCAAGCGAAGTCGTTGCTAGTGCCGCTGGACTGGCCCTCGTGCCAGTGCATGTAAAAGCACCCACTACAATCTCAGAGTGGTTGGCATTAGGAAGGGCATCCAGCTATAGAAACTCTGCCAGATGAGATTGGAGCCTGGTGCAGCCATCTGGTTCACCAGTCCTCAGTCAAATCATCCAACCCATGCTAGCATGGAAAGCGGACGTTAAACAATGATGATGATGATATATATATGTGTGTCTGTGTCTCTCTTTTTTTCTTATTTCTGTGCTGTCATTTCTGTTTATTTATCCATTTTTGTTATTAATATTATTATTATTATTCCATCTATTATATCATTAATGTTTTATATATTACATTGCATGCCTTATTTTTGTTATTATTTAAATTCATTTGTTTGTTTTTGTTTGAGTTATTTTTGTTATATTGTGTTTTTGTTATATGTGTTTTTGTTATATTATGTGTTTTTGTTATGTGTTAAACACCAAAACTTGCAGAGAAAGCGATAATTTGATTTCTGTTTTCAATGGCTCATTATTTCAGAATACCTGAGTCTGCTTCTTTGTTATGCCATCCTTCTAAGCATAAACCCAGGTCAGTCTTCAAAATGCACTTATTGAAGGAATTATAACAAAATAAGTTAATGGATTATAAATTTATTCTTATCTAAGTGAATAATTTATGGGAGTGAAATGTCATCGTTAAATTAGCTTTAATATACTTATTGCAGGAGCACTAAAGATCCAGCAAGAAATAATTATATGATGAAGGAAAATAAATGATATTAGTCAATTACTACTGTATTTAAAAAGAGCACAAAAAAAGAAGAGATCAAAGTGTCTTCCTGGATCATATAGACTCATAGAACCAGTTGCCCTGATTCTCTGACATATATACTCCCCACCACCACGCCCCTAAATGGGACGCCATTCCATTACAGGGAAACTCATTTTTGCCAACTGAGTGGCCTGGAGCAATGTGAAATGAAATGATTTGCTCAAGAATGCAACGCATCGCCCAGTTCCAAGAATTGAAACCACAATCTTACCATCATGAGTCCAACACCCTTAGCACTAAGCCACAAGTCTCTACACAAATGTATATACAACATGTATTTATATTATTATGAAAAATTTAATACCAAACATCAGGGTTGAAACTGGGAAACAGAATTCCACTTAAATGTAGAAAAAGAAAGGATGAAATATATTGAGTTGGCGAAAAATTCTGTTCAGTTTTTTTAAGCAAAAATAAGACGCAACTTTTAGATACAAAGAGATTTATTCAGTCAATGATATATTTACTATTTCATTCCAGTAACTTCTGCTATTTTGCAGGTAGATCAATTATTCTCTGCTCAAAGAATTTTCTGTCTTAACTGGTAAATAAACTCTTTCAGGCAGATTTTTACATCCTCTTCAGAGTTGAAGGTTTGTCCATTCAACAAACTATAAAGTGACAGAGGCAGGTGGAACTTTCAAGGTGCAAGGTCTGGCAAATAGGGAGGATGTGACAAAACATCCCAATTGGGCACTAGTAATTTCTGCCCTTTTTACAAAGAAGTTTTCAGCCTAACACTGTCGTGATGGAAGACAATGTGAAAGACAGTGCCCTGATGATTAGCAAGTGCTGGATGCATCTCATGGATCACTGCATTCAATTTGTCCAGCTGGTCATAGAACACATCTGAACCGATAGTCCTGTCCATGAGAAGATGCTCATAAATGACAACAGCCTTTCAGTCACACCAAATTAAAAGCATGAATTCTTGCTTTGGATTTTGTTTGTGGTGGTTCATTGTGCTTCCCTAATGATTGCTTGCACTTCACATTGCTATAGACAATACATTTTTTGTCTTCTCTTACCATCCTCTTTAAAAAAAGGATAATTTTCTTCATGTTTCTGCAACGAATTGCCAATGGAAAACTGCTGGATGAGGTTGCCCTCATTCAATTGATGTGGGACCCAGACACCAAGCATTCAGGCATAACCACGTTGATGCAGACGGTTTTCAATACTCAGGATATTTGGGGGATATCTGAATCATTCTGGACATATAAGAAGGTTGGTGCCACTGTTACTCTCCATTGGCCAGCCAGAGTAAGGAGTGTTTTGAACAGAAAAACTTCCAAATCTAGTAAACCACTTTTGGCACACACATTTTGTAAGAGCATCCTTTCTGTACACTGCACAAATTTTCCTGCAGGCTTCCATCACTTTCTTGCCTTTTTTTAAAATGAAAAAGCTTGAGGTGTCATTAACGTTTATTTTGGTTCTCCAATATCAGGGTACCCCCCTCCCCAAGCACTTAAAATGCAAACTGTCTTGTTACAAGTGCATGTCAAATTACATTGAAGTGTTAAACACCTAACAAGTGTCCATGCAGAAGGGACTGACTGAAGTTAGCTACTTATTAAAATGCTTGAAGTTTAATGTTGACAAAAACCAGACATTTTGGCCAATCCAATATTTCTGACTTCTAAGTACAAAATGTGAGAATCACATTCTACTCAAATATGGCAATATTATTTTAATTATTTCAATAAATAAGAGAAACAACTATGAATATGTTTCAGCCTTATTATGACTTCATTAGTAAAATATAGATTTAATTGTATTTACTTACCAAAGTAGAGATGAAAGTATCACTAAGTAAAATGAACAAGAATGGTTAGCATGTAAATTCAAATTTTGCTGGGGGGGGGGGTCATGCGTGTATTTGTGTGTATATGGGTGTGGCTTTTGAAAGAATAGACTAGGTATAAATACCATATATATGGTATAAAAAGTTAATCTCCCTATTTATACCATATTCATATTTACTTACATATTTATACAATTATTCACACAAACATACACACACAGACATATACATATATATGTATGTGTGTGTTGGGTGCGAAGGTAGTTAGGGGTGTTGCACTCATGATTGCTAAATTTTGGGTTCAATTCCATGATCAAGCAGCATGCCATGTTCTTGACCAAAACACTTCATTTCACATTGCCCCAGTCCATTCAGCTGAAAATGGTCAACCCTACAACAGGACAACCTTCTGACCAAAGGTGAATAATGGCCTGCTTGTCTGACTAGTGTGGTGGAATCATTTGAAATATATATATATATGTAATTGAAAAATTAGATCTCACAACTTGATCTAATAATGTTGGGAAACAGCTGCACAATCAAGTACTTGCATGCCTGGAGAGTATGTTGCGCAGAAACGATTGTAAGGATTAAAAAATAAATGTCCAACCGTACTCCTTCCCGTTGACTCCAATTTCTTTCATTCATCTATTCACATGACAGATGCCCAAATGCAAACCTGGACATATCTATAATAATAATACTACTACTGGACAGTACAGGATAAATCTGAACATGGACAAGCTTTATACTGTACTCTACTTAGTTTCATCATAGAATATACTGTAACTGTGTGTGTGTGTGTGTGAGAGAGAGAGTTTGGTGATGCAAAGATGAAAATATAGAACTCAGAGCATGAATTCTATATTTTTTTTTTTTTCTATAGTAGAAAGGATTATTAATAATTAACCTTTGAATTAATCTGTAACTTCTGTTCATTACTAATAATCATCATTGTCGTTTAACGTCCACTTTCCATGCTGGCATGGGTTGGACGATTTGACTGAGGTATTGCGAACCAGTAGGCTGCACCATGCTCCAATCTGATCTGGCAGAGTTTCTACAGCTGGATGCCCTTCCTCATGCGAACCACTCCAAGAGTGTAGTGGGTGCTTTTATGTGCCACAGGCACGAGGGTCAGTCAGCCAATACTGGCAATGGCCATGCTCAAATGGTGTTTTTATGTGTCACCTGCACAGGAGTCAGTCCAGCGGCACTGGCAACGCCCTCACTTGAATGTTGTTTTTCACGTACGACCGGCACAACTTGATACCTCTGTAAGCGTCACCTTTATCTTTGTAGCAGTTGACTATTATGCTGCTACACCAGTCATTTGGTATAACTCCTTCATGTATCACCTGGTTAACAATATGAGTGACTAGGCTATAGCCGACACCAACGGATATTTTGAGTATCTCTGCGGTAATTCCTGATGGACCGGGGGCTTTCCCTATCTTCATATTCTTAATAGCTTTATCTATCAAGGTACTGTCAATTCGGATAGCTGGTCCCTCTGTTGGGTCAACATTCGGCAGACTCTCTTTCTCTCATTCATTCTCTTTATTGAGCAACTTTTCATAGTGGCATCTGCAAACCTCATCCATGCGGACACATTTCTCTCCTACAACATCACAATTCTCTCTCACACACTGTCTGATACAATTCCCTGCTACCACCATTCTTCCAGTCCTTCCAAGCCTGTTTCTTTTTCTAATAGCCCTGTCAACCACACTGTTCCCCCACCATGCTACCTTGGGTCGAAAGGGGACTTTGCACCATCCACAGAACTGGTCAGTGGCTCTCAGCAGGTTGTCCCGTAGGAACCCCCAGTTGTCTTCCACATCATGTGATGCTATATCCCCTTCTATTTCGTCAAAGGTTTTGAGTAATATATCTCTAAATCTCTGTCCATTTGCAGGATCTTTAAGCTTCCAGACCCTTCTCCTCCATGCTGGTCATCTTCTGGGCATCCATTTAGCCCTGATCCTGAAGTCACTAACTACTAGTCTATGTTGAGAGATACATTCTTCTGGGAATGTTTTGGCATTTATAAGCAGCCATCTTTCTCTTTTTCTGGTGAGGATGTAGTCAATTTGGCTAGTGTGTCTGCCAGAACGGTAGGTACCTAGGTGACTGTCAGGTTTCCTGAAGTTGGTATTGCAAACCATAAGATCATTTGCATTGCAGAACTCCAGCAGTGTGGTTCCTTCTTCATTGCGGGAACCAAAACCATAACCTCCATGGAAGCCTCCTGCATGTTGTTCAACATGTCCATTGAAGTCACCAGCCACAAAGAGAAGGTCCCTATCATTCGTCAACGAGGTAGTCTGCAAGAGGGTGTCATAAAAGTGGTCTTTCTGCCCATCAGGTAGCCCTGGTTGAGGGGCATAGGCCGAGATAATAGCTGCTAAACTATGATGAGGCACAAATCCAATCTTAAGTATTCTGTTACATACTCTGAGTACCTCGATTACCTTATCAACCCATTTCTCCACAAGAAGTATACCCACGCCCTCGACCCTGTTAGTGTTCCCTGTCCAGAAAATCTTGCACCTGTGTTCTTTGCCTGTGAGGAACCTAGTGGAACTTCCTCTCTACCTTACTTCTTGAAGGCAACACAAATCGACACATCTCCATTCAAGCATCTCAACGATCTCACCAGACCTACCTTTCAGTATGCCGACGTTGAGTGTCCCAGCTCTGTGGGAGGTGAGGGCCCGTGAAACCCTGGGATGAGGGACAGCAGTGTCCCTCGCATTTAGCAGAATTCATAAACAAACTGTAGCCTTCAACCTGCATACACTACACTATCATTTCTATGCACTATATGATTGATAAACCCTAGGTAGGGGTGGGGATGGTGTTAAACCTTTAGAAGGATGACAAAGGATAGGAACTTTCGGTATAGATGGAGGGTGTGGGAGGGCGGATGTACCGCGAGCCAGCAAATTTGGACAAGAGCATCTTCTGGATTTCTATACTTTCGGGGGGAGTTATTAAAAGTCGAGTAGGGGAATCAGAGTGCATGCGCTAGTTTATAAAGGGTAGGGATGGTGGAGGAGGGTGGGAGGCGTTGGCAAATCAAGTGGTAAATCAAAAGACAGAGAGCGAGAGAGAGGGGTCAGAGTTATGGTGGTCAAGCACAGAACACGAGGGAGAAAAAGTATTCTTTGGAATTTTGGATAACATAATTTAATGAAACAGCAAATGCCGATAATAGTGAAATAGCATTGAAAAATCTTAGAATTTCCGGTCAGCCACTCTGTGACAAATTTAGGGAGATGAGTTATGATATGATAAACTTGAATAAATATATACGAGACGATTAACAGATATGCATGAACTTAATATATATATTTTACTAGTTTCGGCCAGATGCTGAGGCCATGCTGGAACACTGCTTTTCAATGTGATTAGGTTTCATTCTTGTACTGTTGCTGGTGATGTAACAAGTTGAACAGAGCTGGTTTTCTTTGTTGCCGCCTTCCACAATATGGGTTCATCTGGTATCTTAGAAAAAAAATCTGTCCAGACACTCTTTGAAGATCTCCACATCTACACTTCACAAATCTCTGAGGTTGTTTGACAGAATGTTGAGTAGTTGTGGACCTTTGAAACCCAAGCTGTTACTGGGTCCTTATTCTCAATGGAGAAGGCAGGAGCTCTGCTACTATGCAATGTCAACCAGTTTGGTTGTTTATATAACTTTCAATTCCAAAGTTTGGAGCAAGATCTTCCAGGGACTTCCATATATATATTACTGCATACATTTCGTGCCTTCTTTCTTGAGAGTAGAGTTTCTCTTCCTTTAGCCTTTCCCCACAGTTCATCTGTTTCACCAAGTCAATCTTCTTTGTGTAGTGATGCTGGATTGCTTCAAGTTCTACCACCAGCTTGACACTCTGCAGTGACTGCAGCTGAGAGCAGTAATGCAGCAGATATTCAGAACAAAAGTCAGTCCATAAGAGACAAATAAACATGAACACAGTGTACTATGTGATTCTGTACCAACGACTGTGAATCACTTTCATTCATCTGTCATTCTTTCTCCTTTCTTCCTCCTCCTCCTCCTTCCTTACACAGACCCTTTTCTTACCTCCTCTCTCACACTCCTCTCTACACATCCACTTCATCACCATGCTTGATCTTCATTCCTTTCTCAAGCAACTCTACTTGCTTCTCCAGCTATGTAACAACTCATGAGCTTCTCTCACACTGCCTGCTCCTTCTTGCTTTTCCTCTTCTCTGGACTCTTTCCGACAAAGTGCCATGCTCAGAACATTATTTCTGCCCCTATTTTTCCATTTTTAACTTCCACTGAGCACCATTCTAATATATTCACTGTGTGCCTCCAATTGACTTTTGCTGGTTTTTCCTTTATTTTAAATTTACCTCTGGTGTGTGTGTGTGTGTGTGTGTGTGTGTGTACATATTAATTCCATTGTGTTGTTAATTAATGAAATAAAATTCTTCAAATTCTTGTTCCAGGAATACATGTTCCAAGATGTTCAGTAGACTCCTGTTATTCTATAACACTCCTGTCATAACATTTTTTGGAAATTTGGTTGGTATTTACATTTAAACATTTCAAATACATATTTTCTATTCTTTTGTTAATGGTTTCGTTCATTACACTGTGGTCATGCTAAAGCAATTCCTTTAAGTGTTTTCCTGACCATTAGAGTCTGACAAGACCTATGCAAAGCCAAGTGCATTATGGGCACAAAACTCTGGCTAATTCTATGAATCAACCAAAACTATTTTCATCTAAATATTCTGCTGCTCTATGGTTTATAGTATGCTTCTCTTTCGGATTTATGACTTACAGCCTACCAAATCCACTCACAAGGCCCAGGGCTATAGTAGAAGACACTTGCCCATGGTGCCACGCAGTGGGACTGAACCTGGAACCATGTGGTTGGGAAGAGAGAATATTTTCCCTAAACAATGCTTCTGCCATTTGTGGACATGCTCATAAAAGATCTGAGTACTAGGCCCTACCCCAAAATTTCAGGCCTTGGTACTTTTTTTATCGACCCCGGAAGGATGAAAGGCAAAGTTGACCTCGGTGAAATTTGAACTTAGAACGTATAGCCGGACGAAATGCTGCCAAGTCTGATGCGCTAACGATTCTGCCAGCTCAAAAAATGGATAAAACTTGGTGATACAAACTCACAAAACAAGGGAGGTAACTTATGTAAACAACTTCAGTAAATCGCTCAGCAACTGGGACTTTAAAACTTAACAATCACAGTTGTAGCTTCTCACCCTTCCTACCTTCCTAATGAGAGACGGAAAGACAATACTAATGACATTTTGTATAGAACCAGAAATCGGCTATATGAGGGAAAGGAAGAAGAAATCGCAATTCACTGACGTAGACCATACTGGAGTCGTCTACCATCAGACTGAAGACGCGTGTTTAAATGTTTACAATAAAGGCAATTCTGCTATAATTACCCCAATTGGGTTTGAAAACAACTTTTTCCTTAGGATCAGTTGCCCTCAAAAACCGAGTTTCACCATGTTAACACGTTGGATCACGAGCTTCCCTTATCTTAGAGTCGCAATACAATATCTTAATTAACCATTTGTGAGGCAAAGATTACATAGATTATGTTGGATACCCACGTCCCACCGGAGGGTCGTGTGGTACTCTAGTTCATATTCCATCCTAGATACCACACGACCTACTCGTGGTCAATTAAAACTTGGGGATATTTTCTTTTGGAAGATCTCGAAATCTTTTCAAAAAGAACTATTTTGGTTTTACATGGCAAGTAAAATATTTTTCATTCCTTTCTGTTTTGGGGTTTTTTTGGGGGAAAATCTACCAATTTCTTCAAAAATAACTATTTTTGTTTCAATGGCAGATAGAATTTTCTCAATACTCAATCTTTTATTTTACCTCATTACTTGGAGAAATCAGAAGAAAAACCAAAAAAATATATACAAAATCAAAAAAAAACTTGTTCTCTTAGTGTAGCAAAAGCACAAATCAAAGCAATTGGAGCATTCCAGCTCTCAGAAAGTCCAAAGGAAAGAATTTAAGAAATGACCTGCTGGTGGGCCGGGAGTGACTCACTAGCATACCACACGACCCACTGGCAGGACGTGTGGGAGCCAACGTGTTAAGTGCACACAGGCTATGAGATCCAGGCAGAGAATTGTTAGGGTGGAGGACAAAAATTCCTGGCAGAGATTATTCTGACGCTCTACAGTCCCAGTTCAGATCCAGACAAAAGTCAACCCTGCTTTTCATCGTTTTTTTTTTTGTTCCCTTTTTGATGGTAGTGGGGGGTGGATAAAATATATTCGGTACCCGTCCAGGATTGGGGATTTGAGGATTTATCAGAGTAATGGATGGATTTGCTACCTTGTGGTGTTTGCTCTATCACTTTGCATTCCAGGTTGTAGGTTGTAAACTGAATCCATCACCTGGTTTAGCACCATTTGCGTTGTTTTCCTTGTTTGCCAGTGGCAGAGTTCACCATAAGGTGAAAACTTTGGATAGATCTCTGGTTTGAGAACAACTTTCACCTTTTCTCCTGTCAGTCTCAGGGGAACCCAAAAATGACATACACACAAATACATTCACACACATATGTATGCACATACACACAGACAAACACATGCACACACACACACACACACACACACACACACACACACACTCAGACACACATACGCATATACATACATACACACACACACACTCACATGCACACAACTCCTCTTAATCATAAGATGTTCGTGAAATATTTAGCAAGTATATTTTGGGGAAAAACTTAGTTTTGTTTTTTTTTTAAATTCTTTATGGTTTTCTGTCTTACATAAAATGCTTCAATTCTTTTATTTCCAGATATTTTACATGATCTTCCTTGGCATTTATAGCTACGTCGTACTTGTTGAACTTGAACAGCATATTTCTGTTCTTGAATGGCTTCTTCTTGTGTGGGTGATTGGAATATTTACAGAAGAAGTTCACCAGGTAAATATTGTCTCAGAATTATTTCATCAAAGCCATTTTTGTCGTTAATATGAATAGATGAGGCATAACTGGGAAAAGATAAAGAAAAGAAAAATAGGAATGGAAGTTAGCAGGTGAAGAATTTGGGAGGAAAGAACCATGTTTGATCTGAGGACATTCGGTTTCACAATTTCAATGATGCAGAATCAATGTGTTCTGTAGGAATGCTGTTTTCACAGACCTGTGCAACGGATATCAGCATGGAAAGAGAAAGCAAAAACACAAAAACAAATGATGATGATGATGACAAAAACGATGATGGCAATGACGATCATGATGATGGTGACGACAAAGATGATGACAATGACAACGATGGTGACAATGACGATGATAAAGATGATGATGATGACAACAAGGAGGAGAAGGCAGAAGATATATTTCCATTAAATAAAGGAGTAGTACTATAAATGGCAACATAAATAAATGGTGATGTGAATATATGTGATGACAATGATAAATGCTAAAAATAGAAACACTAAAATACATTGTGTGTGAATATCTATAAACGTAGAAATATAATAATTATGTGTGAATGTGTAATTTGCATAATAATAATAATAATAATGAAATTATTGAATAAGTGCTCAGGTGCACCACAACCTGTCAGAAAGTGCATATAAAGTACATGCAGAAATGTAGAAATGTTTGGAAAGCGAACAATGTATGAGTCAGATACATGCTTGTGTGTGTATGGAGGGGAGAAAATCAAGTGTAGTGTTGGCGAATCTCAGGAAGCATGGAAGTTTTGAAGGATGCAGTGCTCCGACAACTAACAACTGATGCCGGCAGTTTGTTCCATGCTTCAGCAACTCTCAGCGTAATGATTGTGTATGTTATCAAATGTCTTCAATGAAAAAAGCCGAGGCACACACCACAATTCTTTTACCAAGAATATTTATTACCTCCATCTTACTGCAGAGTCTAAATGCAAAGCTGTCTTGTGTGATGTTATAGAAGTCTTTAGGAAGATTCTACTGAACTCGTTGTTCCATTACCTTCCCAAATAAGCTTCACTTTTCATAATCTGTTGAAAGTGGATAGGAAAATCCAAGTTGTCACATTTACACCTTTCCTAAGACTATTAGAGATTTTCAGATGAATATTTCCAGCTGAGAAAATAAAACAGTTTGCAAAGAATTTTCCCGCTACTCCATGGTGCCTGAATTCCACTACATTCAGAGTATCTTTATGCCATTCTGTGTTATTTTGATGTTGCGTTACCACAATGCCACTGCTTTGTACCTTGTCATGCCATCAGCATCATATTGTGTTGTGTAGGTAGGTTTTGCAATATTTTGGTAACTCACTTGCTTTATTTGTCAGTTCTTTAATCCAACACTGATTCCAGTTCTCGTCCTGTGAAACAAAGAACTCCTTCACTGATGCTTCCACTTCCTTTTGTTTGATGAAGCCTTGTGAGCATGGAGTAATGAGCCATGGATTGGAACATGTAATAATTAAAGATCCCAACATGCACAAGAACAAGAACTGGTCTCTAATGTATTGTTAAATACAATTTTGCAGTGGAATACTAATGCAGTGCTTCCCAAAGTGGGTGGTACTGCTACTACCTGGGGGAAGTGGAAAGATCCAGGGAGGTGTTGAAGGAAAATGGGGAGATAATGGGGTGACCAAAATGAGGCAATGGATGCAGAAAAACAAACAAAATGGAGGGTTAATTAGATTGTTTTATTTGTGAAATGCAGTTGTTTTGAATTTGCTGCAGAAAATGGTGCATGTCTGTGAAGATTCTAAGGCCACTAGGAATGTGACCTTAGAACCAAAGCGACAAAGATTCAAAGGCCACTAGGAATGTGGCCTTAGAACCAAAGGAAGAGTAACCTGAAAAAGTTTAAGAACTACTGTACTAAAGAAAACAGAAGTTTGAAGATTAGTTCTGAATTTAACATAAAAATTGGTTAGTAATTGTGACTTAATACAGAAAAATTTCCCCGCAAAGCTTTGCTGCATCGAACAACCTTTATTCAACTGTGACACTTAGAAGTAATGTATGTCACACACGTGATAACATCCAGTTTTTGTGAACAAACACTTCCTCGTTGCTTTATATTGGAATTAATTTAGTGAAGGTGAATTTTTAAGAACAGTGTATTAAGAAATATTTGAGTTAAATTGCTAAATATTTATTTAAATATCTTCATTATAAACAGTTTATTGAAGTTTACAAAGTATTTGCGTTTTCGATTCTTTAAAAGGTTTTGTTTGATTTTTAAAAATTTCTTTCTTCTATATTTTATCCTTTTTCTTTTAATATCTTTACAAAACATACCTGAACATTATTATTTCTCTCTCTCTCTCTCTCTCTCTTTCACTATCTTTCCATATATATATACATACTTTTGTGAACCAGACCAGCACTACTTTACAATCTTCGCATGATTTTTAATACTTATTTCTTGATCCTTCACTTTACCTGTAAGAGGTTTTATCACCAGTGTTTTAAATATATATTTTTTTTTTTATGCTCTTATCTACTTTATTTCTGTGCATCTTGCCAAACTCTTCCAAGAAATTCTTCATATTTATCTTTTCTAATTTAATTTTTCTTTTTCTGTTTTATATATATATATATATGTATAAGAGAATTATTTTCTCTAATTACAAGAAGATCATACAGAGATTAAAATGGAATATTAATAGAGCTGTTCTAATTTGAAGTTTCAATTACTGAATCATGTTAAATGATGTTAAGTTGCCTGCCTTGAGTTTTCTCTGGCTTTGAAACTAACTTTTAACACTAAATTTGTACTATATATGCATACATACTTATAATGTATAATTTTTTTCTAAATAACAAAACCAGCACTGCTAAACAATCTTTGCATGCTTTTTCTATAAATTTTTGCTCCATTAATTGCAATATTTCCAAAAAGTCTATCTTCAGTATTTTTTAAATCTTTATCTATTTTATTCTACATGGAATTAATTTCTGTTTCTCTTTTTTCGTACTTGGTCTTTTGTATGTATGCGTGTATATATATATATATATATATAGAGAGAGAGAGAGAGAGAAGAGAGAGAGAGAGAGAGACATTCATGTGGTGGAGGGTGGGGAATGCGCGGGTTAAGTAAAAAATTGTTACACGGGTTGTAAATTATAAACTGTTAAACGAGTTTCACAAAGTTGTCTCCCTTGAATTTTCTCGCCGATCGATTTTTGTGTTTCTAAAAGTTTCTGTTTTGTGTGTGTAATAATTACTCCGCTAATTATTTCGCCCTTCCTACAAATGCCTCTTCATGCAGTAACGCAGTGGTAACTAAAAAAGGACAGCAAAAAGAAAAAAAAATACAGTAAATTGTTCTTTGGCAGGCCTAGCTGTGCGGTAAGAAGGTGGCTTACCGACTTTATGGTTCCAGGTTCAGTCCCACTATGTAGCACTTTGAGCGAGTATCTTCTACTGTATCCTTGGGTCTACCAAAGCCTTGCGAATGGATTTGGCTGAGGAAAAGTGAAAGAAGTGCACGCGCGCGTGTGTGTGTGAGTGTCTTTGTCCTACGCTACCACTTGACAACCGGTGTTGGTGTGTTTACGTCCCTATAACTAGGCTGTTCATCTGAAGAGTATGATAGAATAATTACAAGGCTTTCTAAAGAATAAGTACTGAGATCGATTCATTTGATTAAAAATTCTTCAAAGCAGTGCCCCAGTATGGCCACAGTCTAGTGACTGAAGCAAGCGAAAGATAAAGAAGTTGTTTGGATGATTAAAACATATGAAGCTTGGTGGATGTTTTTGTATCAGTGTGAGTCAAATTGTGGTATTTTATTTAATAAGAGAGAAATAAAAGGCAAACCTAACCTCAACGCAATCTCAACTTGAAATATAACTACATATCCAAACACATTTAATGAAGCATTCAACCATTTCTGCCCATTTTATAAATCCAATAACTGGATAAGAGAAATGGCTGCCATAAGAAAAGTGGTGAAAGGAAAGTGAAAGTAGGAAACGAAAGATCTGGATAGAAACTTGCAATGGAGCAATCTCTGCTAAAGTTATCCTAGCCCAGGTGGTTACATTGAAATGAACCAGGGTAACTGATTAAGTCTTTTATATCAAAACAGGAATGTTTCCATACAGCTTTTGTTTACCAAATTTGATTCACAAGAATTTGATCAATCGAAGGTTATGGTAGAAAGTGCTCACCTTTTATGCAATGGAACAGATCAAACCTGATGTAGTTGTGAAGCAATCTTCATAACCACTTCTTACATTTATCTCAATATATGACTGGTACTTCGTTTTTTTCATCAGACCTGAAATTCTGAAAGATAAGGTATACTCCAATGGGATTATTTAAAATAATGAACTAAAAAACTGCAAGGTATTTTTTCACTTGCAGTTATTTTATTTCTGAAAATCTACAACTCTTGAAAATTAGTGTCCCATGGCTGACTGCCAACACATTTTTCTGCAAAAATATGGGTACTTATCCTGTTCATGCCATATTATTAGCATTATCCTGTGTTTGAGAATAAAATTATTTCCTTTTAACACAATTCTGTATTAATTTGATTTTAACCTTTGTCCCTGTACAAAGAAATTTTCTAATATCTCTCTGTCTTGCGGTGGGAGGAGCTTTTTTTTTTCTAAGTTCTCTTTTCTATTTTTCTCAATTCAATTGCACGTAGCATGAAGAATTTTGGGTTGTTTTTCTTTTAATTTCTGCATCTTGCATCATGTTATAAGTGTTAGATGAGGTATGTCTTGTTGCTTAAGTTCTTGTTAATACATACAATGAGAAAAGTCAGAAAAAACATAATGATGAGAGTGATGATGTTGATGATGTTGCATGTGGCAATGATGGGTTGTGTGCATGATTTGTATCATAAGAATTAGGTTTAAAACTTATTGTGGTAGAAGAATTGCAATGGTATCACATGCAGTTCCACAAAGACAGATCCAAATTAAACTACAAAGACAGGGAATTTAAATGACCAGTTGCTATGCTAAAACTCTAACAACAACAACAGTAGTAACTATTATCCTTTCTAATCTAGGCACAAGGCCTGCAATTTGGGGGGACAGGATTAGGTTGATTACATCAAATGCCCCCTAACCTCATCTCTTCAACTGGTACTCGTTTTAGCGACCCTGGAAAGTTGAAAAATAAAGTCAACCTCAGTGGAATGTGAACTCAGAATGTAAAGATGGATAAAATTCCTCTTAGCCTAGCATTCTAACGATTCTGCCAGCTTGCTACCTTCGACACAAGGCCTGAAATTTTATGGAAGGGGACTAGTCAATTACATCGACCCTAGTGTATCACTGGTACTTAATTCATTGAACCCCCAAAAGGATGAAAGGCAAAGTTAACCTCAGCGGAATTTGAAATCAGAATGTAAAGACAGATGAAATACCACCAGGTATTTTGCCCAGCATGTTAACGATTCTGCCAATAATAATTAAAGCACAAAGCTAGCAATTGAACCCCTTTAAGCAGGCCCAAAACTACCTCAACCTTGTTGTAATGTTCACGCTTTTATCAAGAGTGTTAGTGTTTGCTCAATGAAGCTTGTCATACTGACATCTAAGGAAGGCATAAAACCTCAAAATTTGCAGGGGAAAATACAGCCAATTTAATGAAACCAAATACTTAGAGAGTTCTTTAAATTCTCAAGTGGGCAAAATAAAGTAAATTTTGGCAGAATTTCAACAAAAAAATGAAGTACATCTTATTGATAGTATTTTTTCACATAGGTACAAGTATGGCTGAGTGGTAAGAAGCTTGCTCCCCAACCACATCGTTTCCAGGTTCAGTCCCAGTGCATAGAACCTTAAGCAAGTGTTTTCTACGATACCTCGACCAACCTTGTGAGTGGATTTGGTAGATGGAAACTGAAAGAAACCACTAAATGTGTGTGTGTTTGTCCCCCCACCACTTGACAACCCTGTAATTCATCTGTCAATAGATAAGGCGTCGAGCTGACAATAATATTAGCACACTGGGCGAAATGCTTAGCAGTTTTTTCATCTGCCTTTACATTCTGAGTTCAAATTCCGCCGAGGTCGACTTTGCCTTTCATCCTTTCGAGGTTGATAAATTAAGTACCAGTTGCATACTGAGGTCGATCTAATCAACTGGTCCCCTCCCCCAAAATTTCAGGCCTTATTCCTAGAGTAGAAAAGAATTACATCCCTGTAACTTAGCAGTTCAACAAAAGAGATTAACATGAGTTCCAGGCATAGAAATTAAGTATTGGGGTCGATATATTCAACTAGAAATTCTTTACGGTGATGCTGCAACATGGCCACAGTCTAATGACTGAAACAAGTAAAAATTAAAACACAAGAGAACTGTGCCACAACCCAAGTGTATTACTGGTACTATTTCATCAAACCCCAGAAAAATAAAAGTCAAAGTTGATCTCAGTGAAATTCAAACTCAGAACGTAAATGGAGGTAAATAGAAATTGGTGAATGGTATTTGGCATTTGTGGTTCTGCCGATTCTGTCATTCCCTGTTCCTTCCATATTAATAACGATTGCTCATATTGGTGCATGGCCGTACATTCGAAAGGGTAAGAGTGCATTTAGTTACCTCCTTTGGTTTGGGATAAGTACTATTTTATCGTGGAAGGTGTTTGTAAACCATTTAAGAAACACACAAAAACCGTTAGATTCACTTCAACATTTAAATTTAATTTGTCAAAATACTTTCGTCGCTTTGCGACCTGATCACTGACAAAATTTTGTGTGGCACGGAATTTGCTCTGCAAGTACCTCTCCGTAACTATTTTATCAACGATGGAGAAATGAAGCGGACGAGAATCAACGCTAGTCGGTTTTGATCTCAGACGTTTGAAGAATAGTACTTGTCATTTTTGCCATCGCAGTGGTTTTGTGTTGACTAAACACCATACCTTATATTTTTGCAGAAAATGACCGGCGGGAAATACTCTTAGTTAATACGCTTATTGCTTTAAAAAGAAAAAAAAATTAACTGTAAAGACAAGTTATAACATATTTCGTGTACTGAGCTGATAAAATTCAATTTAAAATGTCTCAAGGGCGACAACTCATAAATCATAGGTTCCTAATATGGAGGTTATCTCCCTTACATTGTGTCTCTCAACATTTTTTTTTTGTCCTATTTACTCTTTGAGTGGATGAATCAAGGCCGTCCTTAAATTTTAAGTAGTATCATTCAAAGACAGCTAAATTTTATTTTGAATTAGGAAAACTCTGGTTTATATAAATATTTGTGATGATTACTAAAACAGTAAATTAAATTTTTTCGGCTTATTTCATCAATTTCATTGCGCATTTACAGTTAAGCAAAAAAGTAAAGACAAGAAAAAGAATATTATGATGTTCGTGGTATTCCAAAAAGCATTAATGGTGAAACAATTCAAAATTTGGACAACTAGTAAAAGTTTTTGCTGTGTCTGGGGAGAGTCATTTTCTTTTAGTGCCTTATAATTTAACACACACTGGTAAACTATTGAAAAGGTTAAAAGACGCAACGAAAATTTTATAGTAAAATAAATAAATGAGTGGAAACTTTACTGGTGAGCATTAAATAATAAGGCACTAAAAGAAAATGACTCTCCCCAGACACAACAGAATATGCTTCAACACACAAACTCACATAAAGAATCTTGCAAACCAAATCCAAAAATGTAGTAACAGTTTCCTTTGTAATAATCATTCTAAAACTTTTGGTACAAGGCCAGAAATTTCAAGTACGGGATGACTGGTCGATTACATCCCAGACTCAATTGGTACTTTCTCTATCGACACCAAAAGGATGAAAGGCAAAGTCAACCTTGGAGTTTGAACTCAAAATGTAAAGAGGGACAAAATGTCGCTAAGCAGTTTGCCCAGCTAACTATCCTGCCATCTTACTACCTTAATAATAATAATAATAATAATAACCCTTTCTACTGGAAGTACAAGGCCTCAAATTTGAGGGAAGGGATTAAGTCGATTACATCGACTCCCATGTGTAACTGGTACTCAATTTATTGCCCTACAAGGGTGAAAGGCAGCATTTGAACTCACAATGTGAAGACAGATGAAATATCGCTAAGTATTTCGCCCGGCGTTCTAACGATTCTGCCAGCTTGCTGCCTTAATAATAGTGATGATGGTGGCTTCAAATTTTGCCACAAGGGTATTAACTGGGGGCGGATAGATTAGTCGATTACATCAACCCCAGTGTTTAACTAGTAGTTATTTTATCTACTCTGAAAGGATGAAAGTCAACCTCAGCAGAATTTGAACTCAGAACATCAAGACAGATGAAATGTTGCCATGCATTTTTCCCAGCATGCTAATGATTCTGCCAGCTTGCCGCCTTTAATAATAATAATAATAATAATAATAATAATAATAATGATGATGATGATGAAGGTAATTGCTTTTAACACACTAAACAGATTTTTGCTAATTGAGGAATTATAGTTAGTTGAACCTACATTGGTATAAAAAGTGATTAAAGAAATATTTACACTGGTAGGATATGGTAATATAGGACTAAACAAAAACTTGAATTATTTAGCATTTCAACTGACCATATTCAGCCTAAATATTCTACCTGCTTTACATTCAAAACAGCCAAATGCAGCATCTCACAGCTATCTTAGAATGTCATTCTAAAAATAGACAATGGCATCATTGCAATCTTGAAGTTATGAGATTAAGCATGATTAATTCAAAATGATGTAAATAAATAAGCAGAATATTTGAGAGAATAAACTAAATGCTAATGGGGGAAAACAGCATTGCTATATTTTACAGTCCCTGCCGTTTTAGCCAACCTGTTAGTAACATTATTTACAGTGGGTGGATAGGTGTCCCCTTCCTGTCTGTTGTTTCGGCTGATGTACTCTCCAGTCTACATCAGGTGTCCTGGTGGAATTTTGAACTTTTTTTTTTTTGAAAGCTGGAGAGTATATCAGCCGAAACGTTGTGATAATAACAATCAAGGTGAGGGCACCTATCTGTCCATTGTAAATTATGTAAATAATTCCTCATCTCTAAAATATAGAATAGTATAACCTGTTAGCACATATTATTATCAGTATTTCTTTATTAACCATAGAATACAAAATGTCATATTAAAGATGTAGGGATGCACTTGAGCAATAAAAAGCGTGGGGCAAAAATGTAATAATCTAAAATTAAAACGGAAACAGATTAAAAGTTTAGTAAACAAGTAAAATCACCAACCTGTAGAGGTGTGAGAAGTTGTCATCGAGGGAAGATTTAAGCATGCCACAACACTGATCACCATCCACTTCAGGCACTCCTTCCCCTCTCACCACTGCGCTCTGGATGTCTTTTAATTTATGGAAGAGCATTCATGGATTTTGTCAAACTGTGAAGAACCCCAAATTTTCTGGAATATGGTCTAGGTGAAGTTTTCACCAAAGGTCAATTATTCTTGGGGTTCATATTGTTTGTCCCCTACTCCTCTTTCCAGCCAGCACAGAATTTCTTCTTTTCAAGAACTATAAAGTTCAGGCACATCAAGCTGTTATGCACACTTCTTCTGCAAAGGACTTCAAACATCTTACTTCCATAACAATATTAACATTAAAAACCATTCAAAATAACATCTTTTTCAATAGAAATCACTGATGTCTGTTTTCTTTTCCCCAATTTTCTTTGAACTCCTACTAATATACACCGCACTAAGCATGATGGCTTCACAACTGACTTTCTGCATCCTGCTCTCTGAAGATGATTGCATGACTTCAATGCATTAACTAACAACAATGAATTTATCAATCTGGTGGTCTTAAAAAATTGATTTCTATTGACTTTTACAGATTTCCATCAGAAGCTGGGTAAGTGATGATTCTGTTGCAGCCTGATACACCTAAATGAGCATTAGCATACACACACACATACATGCATGCATACACACATATATATACACACACATACATATACTCACACATACACACATACATATACACACACATATATATATATATATATATATATATATATATATAATATATATATATATATATATTATTTATTGAGTGTGTGTATGTATATATATATATATATTATATTATATTATATTATATTATATATATTATATTATATTATATTATATTATATTACATTATTTATTCTTCATAAAAATAAGGATAAAATCATGTTGCTTATAATATCAAGTGGCAAGCATGAGATAATACCTTGTGGGTAAATTACATACTAAAATTACTAATTATATATAAAAATTATAAAATTATATTAAAGGGATCAGGAAATAACCTGTTCCAACATGCAATAAGAAGACGCCATAAGCCACTTTTAACTTCTCCAAAAACATGGGTTGAAGTGAGCAATTGAAAACCACAAAACAAAACTTCACAGTAAGCGCCTTTTGGCAACTTCTTATGGCATGTTGGAGCAGGTTATTTCCTGATCTCTTTAATATCATTTTATAATTTATAAATACAATTATTAATTTTAGTATATATATATATATTATATATATATATATATATATTATATATATATATATGTATATATATATACATACATACATACATACATACAGATACACACACACATATATATATATATGTGTATATTGCTGTGTGGTAAGAAGCTTACTTACCAACCACATGGTTCCGGGTTCAGTCCCACTGCGTGGTACCTTGGGCAAGTGTCTTCTTCTATTGCATCGGGCTGACCAAAGTCTTGTGAGTGGGTTTGGTAGAGGGAAACTGAAAGAAGCCCATCATATATATATATATATATATATATATATATATATAGTATAGTTTAGTATACTCATTTAACCCTTTTGTTACCATATTTCTGTTGAGATGTTCTGTATTTCTTTCAATTAATTTTAAATATAACAAAGAATTTAGTAAAATAACTTAGTTATCATTAAGCTAGTATTTAGGAATATAAATTGTGACTAAGGTTTGGTGGAAGATTTTAATTCAAAACTTATGAAAACAAGACATTTGTACTACAGAGCCAGAGCCAGCTTCAGCTGGGCTGGTAACGAAAGGGTTAAACTGATGGGTTTCCCAGACCAAGTTACACAAAAGTATAATTTGTTTTGCAGAATGGGAAGAAATCCAAAGACAAATTATTTGTTATGTCTTGCATTTCATTCCCTATTGTCCTGCTTTTTCCCCTATTTTCAGGGCTTCAGGATTTCACCATGACCCCGGCAGGGTGGCTGACAGAAGTTGTGCCTTACCAAAAAGCAGCCTGTGATTTTGTCTATGGCTGCTTATTGAGTCTTCACTGC
The DNA here is from genome assembly GCF_006345805.1 of Octopus sinensis. Taxonomy (NCBI): domain Eukaryota; kingdom Metazoa; phylum Mollusca; class Cephalopoda; order Octopoda; family Octopodidae; genus Octopus; species Octopus sinensis. Next base: position 24,946,832 of record NC_043013.1, read on the forward strand.
TAACCTCTATATTTACAGGCCATTCCCCTATCCGCAAACTAGGGACGCATAGGATGGGGGCTGCAAATAAATTTAAATACAAATATTTAGTAGTTTCTGATTTAGGTACAAGGCCAGCAATTTTGGGCAGAGGGTGATTAGTGAATGCCATCAACTGTTACTTTATTCTATCATCCCCAGAGGGATGGAAGGCCAACTTGGATTGGCAGGATTTGAATTCAAAATGTTAACAGTTGGAAAATAAAATTTAATAAAATTACATTCAGTGCTGTTGAGTAAATTTGCTGTTGAGGAATTTTTAACTCAATGTATCATAAGTTATCATTTATAACTGAATTTGCTTCCAGACACATTGTTCATAAAGACTTATCTACACACACACATGTATAAAAATTTCGTAATATCTAATCAAGAAAAGTTAAATTTGTGAGTTTTATGCATCTTTCTTCTTATAATTCCATGACTTCAAATTCAAATTTATAATTCCACCAAATATTATGAAGAAATGATTATCTCCCTTGTAATAACTGTAACCACTGAGGAAACGTGGGTGTGTGTGTGTATAATGAGAGTACTCAATACATTGTGTAAAATGAATATATTTATGGTATATAAACATTACTACTTTTATACGACAATAACTTTGTGCTAAATGAAGCATTCTTCAAATGGATGTGATTCAGGTGAGTCTTCACGTGATCTGAATGAATGTAAATGTTTATAAAATCAGCACTTAAATGTATTTGCAATGAGTCCTGTTTAATTCCTGTTGAGGCCATTGGTAGATATTATGCTAACTCGATATCATCACTTATCCTAGGCATGATCCTCTAAAATAGGCAGTTTGAGGGATTTCTGAAGTTACAAGCCAAGAGTTAAGATAGTGGCTGGTTGGGTGTATGTCTTAGATTGTTGTATGAAATCAGGAAATTGATATTATCTAGACAAGAGTAGGCAACTTTTATATTACCAATGTTGAAAATTTGATATTTATGTGTTGTTGGGAAATGAGATCTTAATGAGGATTGAAAGTTAATTATATTGAGACATGGTCTGAACCAAATTATTTTCTCCTCTTGATTGTGTTGTTACATATGAAGAGTGTTCCTTGTATACTAGTTTGTCACTGAAGCCACTTCCTTTCAGTGCATCCTTGAAATAAAGTGTAGCCTAGTTGAAAAAATCTATCTGAAATAACTAGGAAACTTTTCCACATCAACAAAATTCTTGATTATGGCTGAGTTTAAAGGATTTCTTGCTTACATATATGGTTTCTTCATGTAACTTTCTACTAAGATAATGTTTATTTGTACTCAGATTTGGTGCGACACCTAAAATGTTAGCTATTCTTTGACAGGTGTTTATGGAGGTGTTTAAACTGAATTCCTTAACCATTCTTATCAAGTATATTTTAACACTAATGACTCGTAGGTGTGTGGTATTTCATTATGCAGCCATAATATACTATAAAGTATACTAAATGTTTTTATAAGTCAACACCATGTTCTACTGTGTTAGCAGTGCTCTTTACATTATGTTATTGAGGTTATTTCTATAGAAATTATAACCAGCACTGATTTTTTGATACGTTTCGATCTCATTGTTTGTTTATATCTGCTGTCTCAATACAAAACATTATAGCAAAAAAGCAGTACTGCCTATAATTTGTGTAGAAATAACCTTAACTAAATAGTATATTTAAAATCTCTCAATAGAGAGACCATTCATGTTGTAGGAAAATACTAAACTTGCCTCTATATTGTCTGAAGCTATGAGGATAGTTCATAGTTCTGTAAGATCAGATACTTCATTCTATCACAGCTATTGTGGTCAAATAGCCAGGAGCAGGTTTCATAACATCTGGTAGTCAAGCATTCCAAAGTCAGCAACACTGACCTTCTTCAGGGCATGTGTAGAGCACATTCTTGCCTGCAGAGCTGAAACTTCAGCAATGAAGAAGGAACTACAAAATCACTTTGATGACAAACACACTAGGCTTCTCATGCAAGCTGCAAACATTTCATGGTGTTATCACAAGCTCAAAGAGGAAACTTATGGACACATTTCACACTCTCTGCTATTGTTGCTCAATGCAGGGTGGGCTTGGCTGGCCACAGTTATGTTCCCAAACACCAGGCTATACTGGTTGTTACATTTTGAAGACTTCCACAATCTAACAGAGGAACAGTAGAGTATGGTGGCTTTCTACTGTACATCTATATTTAGTAATACATACAGAATACTATTCTGAACTAATACTACTTTTGTCACCAAAAATGAATTTTTAAGCCTGTCACCAATTTGTGACACAAGTGATTTGCTAATTAATGTCTAAGCATGAAATTTGTCTAAGCATGCAGCTGTCAGTGGATACTTGCCACTGATGATGCTCAAAGAAGTAGAAATCCGGATTTCTTTGCTGCTTGATGCTTTTTATCTTGCTGCTGATATTCTTCTGTGCTTTTTGGCACTGTACGTCTGGATGAGATATTTTCTCAAAGTGAATCTTGTAGTTTTCTTTCTACAGTATATCCACATTAAGTAAGATATACAGAATGCTATTTTGAACTAATGCTGCTTCCATCACAAATAACAAATACACACACACACACATATATATATATATCATCTGTAAAAAACAAAAGACCTATTGAGGCAAGTGAAATCAAAATCACTGACACACCCGATGACAGTACCGTCTGATTGCCAGTTGAACATTAAAAGCACATCTGAGCGTGATCTATGCCAGGGCTACAGATTGGCTCCCATGCCGGTGACACGTGAAAAGCACCATTTGACCATGATTGTTGCAAGCTTTGCCATACCAGCATATGTGCTGGTGGCACATGAAAAACAACATTTGAGCGTGGTCATTGCCAGTGCCACCGGACTGGCTCCCATGCAAGCAGCACATAAAAAACACCTTTTGAGCAAGTCGTTGCTATGCTAGGCCTGACTGGCCCTCATGCCAGTGGCATGTAAAAGCACCCACTACACTCAGAGTGGTTGGTGTTAGGAAGGGCATCCAGCTGTAGAAACTTTGCCAGATCAGATTGGAGCCTGGTGCAGCCTTCTGGCTCGCCAGTCCTCAGTCAAACTGTCCAACCTATGCCAGCATGGAAAGCGGACATTAAACGATGATGATGATGATGGGGAAGGCTGGTTTATGGAATTACATTAGGAATCCCAGCCATGAAGGTTTTAGCTTTGTGGTGTATCATCAAATCCCAAAATCTGTTGGTCCTAGGCCTCTTAAAAATATCCTATAAACCGACCTTCCCCATTTTTATATATATATATATTCTTTTACTGCTTTCATTCATTATACCACAGTTTTACTGGGTATTGTAATCACCTTTTTTTTTTTTTTGCTTTCTTACAACTTGATGACAGTGAAGTAACACTCATTTCACTGTGGTTCTTTATTTTATCAATTTCTGTTTCTCAAACATCAAAGAGGCAAAATCTTCAATTCCTTAAAAAAATTTCTTTGAGATTCCACATTTAAATGTGGAATCTGCCTGATTTGTTTCTGAATATTTTGCAACCTTTAAAATGGTTTGGCAATGAAAACAAGTGATAATCCTATAATCCATTGATACTAAATCTGGTAAGTATGAAGGATGTGGAAGAGCTTCCCATCCTAAGAATCTTATCTTTTCCTGAGTTTGTTTTGCTGAGTGAGTCCTTGTATTGCCATTCTGAAGAATGACACACCCTTCTGTTCATCAAATTGGCCACCTTTGACACAATGCTTCCTTTGTGCATTCAGATTTCTGGCAATAAATGTTAGCATTAGGAATGGCATACAGCCATAAAAACCATGCCAAAACAGATGCAGAAACATTGTGCTGGCTCCTGCCTGGCCAGCTCCTGTCAAACTGTCCAATCCATACCAGCACGGAAGGAGAACATTAAACAATGATGATGATGAGTAATGGCCTTTCCTTGTCTCAAAACCTTATTGAGGACAATGCCATTCATATTTCCTCCAGACACATTGTAAGGACTTCTATGGATGAGACCCCTTTGTCTGTGTGTGTGTGTTTGTGTGTCTGTGTGTCTCTGTGTGTGTGTGTGTGCGTGCGTGTGTGCATGTGAGCGTGCATGTGTGCGTGCATCTTGACAATGTGGATATTGTGTCTGTTTAGTTCTCTTGCAACAAGTGTTGTCTTCATCTCTCAGGTCTGTTCAAAGAATTCTTTGTCTCCATCCAACCAAAAATAAAATCCCCCTCCCCACTGACAGATCTAAATAACAAAGTAAACTAACTGATAAAATCTACAGTCAGAGAGTGAATTTGCCACTATCATGTTCTTAAGAATGAAATCAACCTCTCTGTCGATATATCTACCCTCTTCATAATGTTGGCAAATGAAATAGAGATAAGAATGTGCATTGTCCATTAGATTGGAAAATTCTATAAGTGGCTGAAGATTGCTCAACATTTTAAAACTGATGTAATACTTACAGTGTTTAATAAAATGAAGTAGCATGAAACAATTGTACTACTCTACTTCGGATATACTTGTTGCTTATTTTGATTATAATCACCCCATTTGATTTATATGGATAATACCGTGCAAAATTCTGGTGCCTTTGACTTAAGTACTATATTCATCTGAATCTAAATTTTGCTGATCTTATATATATATATATATATATATATATATATATATATATATATATTATATATATATATATATATATATATATATATATATATATGCATGTATATGTTTGTATGTCTGTATTTGTCCCCACCACCACCACCACCATCATCTGACAACCAATATTGGTGAGTTTACATCACTGTAACTTAGCAGTTTGGCAAAAGAGGCTGATAAAATAAGTACTTGGCTTACAAAGAATAAGTCCTGGGGTCGATTTGCTTAACTAAAGGCAGTGCTCCAGCAAGGCCACAGTCAAATGACAAACAAATAAAAGAATAATATACACATAACTGATTTATATAAAATGTACACATAATCTCCCTAAGATATTTAGTATTATACAATGTGTATATTTTATGTAATGTATAGACAGTTGTTTTATTCCATTTTTCATTTTTATTTCAGATGTTAACCAAAAGTTCTCCATCTCTTTGGATAAAACTTGTTAATTACATCTCCGATATTTGGAACATAGTTGATGTTATAACGATCATCTTGTTCATCATTGGAATCATTCTTCGCCACCTGCACTATTCTGATACTGCCAGAGTAGTGCTCAGTTTAAATTTGATTTCCTTTTACTTCCGTGTTCTTCATATGTTTTCCATTCACCAAGAACTTGGTCCAAAGCTTGTAATGATTAAGAAAATGGTTAGTATGAATCCTTTTCTTCGCTGTTCTCTTATGAATCATGCAAAATCTTTTCTTCAGTAAAAGAGCCATATTTTCTTTCTTTTCTTTTTTTTTTTTTTGTAGAAATGTAGAAAAATATTGAAGATTTTACAGTCAATACAAATTGACTAGTTTTTTTTTATATCCATTCATTAGTTAATCTTAGAAAAATAGAGGTTACTTTTCTGTTCTCGAGTTTAGCCCAGCAGTTCTCAACCACAGCTCCCAGGGAGCATGTGGCTTTAAACATCTTTCTGGTGACCCCAAAGGTCTTTCCTCTCAAATATAAAAAAAAATTTCTTTACTCATCTTATGTTTTACTTTTTCTGAAGCAGCCCCCTAAAAGATATCCAGGTTTGGGATCTGACTTGGATGTTAAAAAGGCTGAAAACCACTGGTCTAATCATTAAACTCAATTGATGTTCTGTCTGCAGCATCAAATCACTACAAAATGAATTCTATCAAATACTGGCTAATCTCATTTTGAACAGAATTTTTTTAATACTGAATGGTTAATTTTCATATTATAATGTTATCTATATCAATTATATTAACATAATGATTGTTATTTTCCCCGCTAATAATATTTATCTTCAGATGCAAGACCTTGGATATTTCTTCATGATCCTGTTTGTTTTCATGGTTGCCTATGGTATTGCCACCCAGTCAATTCTCCATCCAAGCACACCAATGTCATATGATCTATTTAGAGGAGTTTTTAAAAAAGCATATTTTCAGATGTACGGAGAACTTTTTCTTGAAGAATATGATGGTAAATAATGATTTATTTTCTATTTTTCATTCACTTTTTCTCGGCTTCCACATTATTTTCATTCCTACAACATTAACCCTTTTGATACCAACCCAGCTGAAACTACCTCTGGCTCTGTAGTACAAATGTCTTGTTTTCATAAGTTTTGAATTAAAATCTTCCCCCAAACCTTAGTCACAATTTATGTTCCTAACACTAGCTTAATAATAACTAAGTTATTTTACTAAATTCTTTGTTATATTTTAAATTAATTGAAAGAAACACAGAGCATCTCAACAGAAATACGATAATGAAAGGGTTAATGAAATAAATTCTCATTATAAACTGAAATAAATTCAACTGAATACTTTCCTTCTCATGAAAAATTTTGCAAGTGTTTCTTCACAGAAAATACATTTTCTATTTTTAAGAACAGAATAAATTTGACTTTAAATTATTCAGTTTTGACCTTTTACATTCTCAGCTGAAATCTTACAAGATTCAATATCTTTCTGTGATAATAATGAACTCAATATATACATAGCTCAGTTGCACTGCAACATATCAAAAAAAGTAACCAAAAGGTGCATGAACAATGCATTTATAATAATACAGAGAAAGGGAACAGTGAATGAGAGATTAAAAAAAAATTGGGGTGAGAGGTGTAGAGTTGGAGATTTTCTGAGAGCATGGAAGTTTTGAAGGATGTAGTGTCCTGACAGCTAACAAATGATGTGGGTAGTTTATGTCATGCTTCAGCAATTCTGAGCTATTTGTGATACTTTAAGATATTCACCTTGCAACCACATGATTTTGGGCAAGTGTCTTCTACTATAACCCTGGCCAACAGATGCCTTGTGAGTGAATTTGGTGGACTGAAAAAAACTTATTGTATGTGATTGTTCACACCCACCCACCCGCCTCTTGACAACTGGTGTTGGTTTCTTAACATCCTAGTAAGTTAACAGTTCATCAAAAGAGACCAATATGGTAGGTACCAGACTTAAATAAGTACTAAAGTCAAAATGCCCCAGCATGGCCACAGTCAAATGACTGAAACAAGTAAAAAACAAAAGATAAAAGAATTGCAAAATCCTCTCCATTTTCCAACAGAAAAAAAAAGACAACAAAGAAACCAAGAAGAAATTAGCCAATGTCTCAATCAAATCCATAAGTCTAATATTTGACTTTTGACATAGGTAGAAGGCCTGGAATTTGGTGGAGGATATAACCAATTATTAGGTGTGCTGGTATTTTGAAAATACCTCATGGAGCCATGACCATGTCCTGCATAGTGACAGACTGCCCTTTGGCAAAGCATAATATCCACTCAGCCACCCAGCCAGGGATACAGTGAAGCCATGGGACTGCAGCATGGTGGATCTTGAAGAGACAGGGGAAGAGATCAGCTGAGCCATTGTACTTCTTACATTGATGCTGAGCAGAGGAATCTTAGAAGATCAAAGGTCAAAGTCACAAGGCTCTGTCAAGAAAGTAATTGCAATTAATCTTTGGAGCAACATCCATGGTTGTGTAATCAACTAACTAAAGATTTACATCTTGTTTATTGTTTACACAACATTTCAGCTGATATATCCTCCAGCCTTCATCAGGTGTCTTGGGAAATTTTGAACCTGGGTTCTCATTCCTAAGGTATTTTTCTGATATTATTATTATTATTATTCAGGTCACTGCATTGAATTGAACTCAGAATCTTGTGGTTAGTAGGCCACGCTTTTAACCACTATGCCATATGCCCGTGGGCAATAATGATAATAACATCGAAAAATGCCTTACGAATGAGAACCCAGGTTTGAAATTTCCCCAGGACACCTGATGAAGGTTGGAGAGTATATCAGCTGAAATGTTGTGTTAACAACAAACAAGATCAGAAGCAGCTTGCACATTCACCTTGCTAGTTTAAGTGGGGAAATAATCCTTAGATACGAGTTTAAGATCATATTGCACCCGTTACTGCAATTGCTGAAATGATTCTTGATTTTTGTATATTTCTTGTGTTTCAGAAACTAATTGTAATAATGTATCTGGCAAATGTCCCTCAACAATTGGTACATACATCGCACCAATTTTGATGTGTTTATATATTTTGCTAACGAATATTCTTCTTCTCAATTTACTCATTGCCATGTTCAGGTGAGAACTTTAACTTTATGCGCGTTTGTGTGTGTGTGTGTGTGCATGTGTATGTGTGTGTATGAATGTGACCATGTCTGTGTATGCACGTACGAGTGTATGCATGTGTATGAGTGTATGCATGTGTGCATGTCTGTATGTGTGCGTGAGTGTGAGCATGTTTGTGTGTAAGTCTATGTGTGTGAATGTGTGCAGGTGTGCATGTATAAGTGTATGCATGTGTACATGTCTGTGTGTGAGTGTGTGTATGCATGTCTATGTGAGTGTGTGTGTGTGAAAACATGCATATGTATAAATGTTCTTTTCTCTAATAGCTGTGATTTATATAAATGCATGATGGTGATGATGATGATGAGGAGGAGGAGGAGGATGGATATGATTATGGTAGTGATGAGGATGATGATGATAATAATATTGACGGCAATGTTTATGAGAGCGATAATTATGATGATGATGATTATGATGACGATCATGATGAGGATGATGATAATGCTGATGTAGTGATGTATATGTAGAGAAATTTTTCTAAACATAACAAAACCCAATATTTATTTTAATATATATTGTTTCTTTTCTTTTTGGTTTTTTTTTACATATCAGCTGCACATTCCAAAATGTGCAGGTAAATACAGACCTTCACTGGCACTTCCAAAGATACAGCCTGATCTTTGAGTTTTACACTCGACCCCCTCTTCCTCCTCCACTCATTCTCTTGAATAACATCTATCTCCTTTTTCGGTACCTTTACAAAAAAAAAAGACATTTACCATACAAGAAAAAATCTGGATTTAGTAAGTATTGTTTTTTGTTTTTTTTTTTCCTATATTCTTATTGTTATTCTTTTACTTGTTTCAGTCATTTGTTGTAGCCATGCCATTTAGTCGAACAAATTGACCCCCAAGACTTATTCTTTGTAAGCCTAGTACTTCATCTATTGGTCTCTTTTGCTGAACCCACTGAGTTACAGGGGTCATAAACTCACCAACATCGGTTGTCAAGTGATGGTGGAGGGACAAACACACACACACATCATCATCATCATCTTTCAATGTCTGCTTTCCATGCTAGCATGGGTTGGATATATATATGTATATACACATACACATATATTGTTTTTTTGTTTGTCATTTGACTGTGGCCATGCTGGAGCACCACCTTTAGTTGAATAAATTGCCCCCAGAACTTTGTAAGACTAGTACTTATTCTATCAGTCTCTTTTGCTGAACTGCTGATGTACGGGAATGTAAACACACCAACATCGGTTGTCAAGCAATGGTGGGAGGACAGACACAGACACACACACACAAACATATACATACTTACATACATATATATATATATATATATATATATATATATATATATATATATATTACAGGCTTCTTTCAGTTTCCATCTGCCAAATTCCTGGCAGCACACTGAGTCCTTGAGCAAGACTATTTCACATAGCCCCAGGCTGCTCAGCTAGCAAAAATGAGTTGCATTTGTGTTTTAAAGAAACCAGCTTTGTCACATTCTGTTTCATGCTGAATCTCCCTGAGAAATACATGAAGAGTAAGTATGTCTGTGCAGTACTCAGCCACTTGTATATTCATTTCATGAACAGGCTATTCCAGTGACTGGATCGACTGGAACACTCGTCTTCATAACCAACAAAGTGCATATTTCATATTATTTCACCACTAATCAGATATAAACATGTAGAATTTTTGCAACCAGGTAATGGTGAGTAGATATGAAAGGCTGTTATGAGTTCCATACCAAAGCTGCAAATAATGACTGCAAAAACTTAAGTATCATGAAATATGCTTTTTTCATTGTTATTATTATTATTCAGAGAAATCATCATCATCATCATTGTTCGACCGTGGTCGAGACAATGGAATTTACCATGTTGCGCCAGACTTCACGGTCCATCATAGCATTACGGAGGTCCTGTTGCTGGATGCCTGTATCCCTGGAGATTACATCAGGGTAGGAGAGTGTGCGCCCTCTGGTGTTGCGAGTAGATGGCTTCCAGAGGAGAAGAGTAGAAATTACTTCTTTTTCAGCTCTACAACAATGTCCAGCAAACTGGACTCTCCTACCTTTCACAAGAGATGACACAGGTGGTAATTTCCCATATATTTGCATTTTAGTTGGATGGCGCCTCCACGAGATATTTTGAGCTCTCATAAGGAGGCGAGTGTAGGTTCCATCCAACCGCCTCTCAAGCTTCTTTGATAACGTCCAGGTTTCTGAGCCATATAGTAGAATTGGTTCGACTGTGGCTTTGAATATTTCAAGTTTGAAGTCTCTACTTAGATTTGATGACCAGATCTTATGCATGTCATTACAGGCTGACCAGGCCATACCCTTTCTAGTTAGAAAGTCTTTTCCAGATGATGATATGTATGACCCAAGATATTTATAATCAGAAACCATATTTAAAGGTGCACTGTTGAGAGTGTGGATGATGCAATCACTGTTGGACAGGCACTTGTTTATGTATTCAGTTTTGGTCTCATTGAGGTAAAGACCTACACAATTTGAGGCTTGTTCAAGAGATTGTAAAAGAGACTGGGCATTGGAGAGAGAATCACTGATAAGAGCGATGTCGTCAGCAAAGTCAGTGTCTGTCAAGTACTCAGCTGGGTGTCTGGAACTTCTTCTTGGTTTTATTTCAAAGCCCTTGCCAGAGATGGTATCAACTGACATACGTAGCACATAATCAACAACAATGATGAAAAGAAATGGGGCGAGTGTGTCTCCCTGCAGTATTCCGGCCTCGATCGAGAAAGATGATGTTTCTCCATCAGGGGTTAAGATGGTTGAAGACGTATCTGTGTAGAGGACCTTGATGGCAGAAATAATTTTGTCTGGTATCCCATAGAGCTTAAGGATTTCAAACATCTTGTACCTATCTACAGAATCGAACGCTTTAGAAAAGTCTACAAATACCATTGCAAGATCGCGATTAAATGCTTTTGATTCTTCAATAAGTCTGCGCAGGCATAGTATCTGGCTCAGCATTGAGCGCCCATGTCTGAATCCATTTTGGTTCTTTCGGAGCAAAGGTTCAACAAAAAGGACAAGACGATTTAGGATCAGTTTGTTGTACAGTTTTGCAGCAATTGACATTAGAGATATGCCCCTGTAGTTGGTGACGAGGGACAAATCGCCTTTTTTGGGTATTGGAATGATTTGAGATTGGTGCCAAATCTTTGGAGTGACAAAGGTGGAAAGTGTGTGGTTGCAGAAACAGAACTAAATCCAACAGCAATTTTAATGGAGGCATAAATAATGACTCCAAAAGCTTAAGTGTCATACTCTTTTACTTGTTTCAGTCATTTGACTGTGGCCATGCTGGAACACCACCGTTAGTCGAGCAAATCGACCCCAGGACTTATTCTTTGTAAGCCCAGTACTTATTCTATCTGTCTCTTTTGCTGAACCGCTAAGTTACGGGGACATAAACACACCAGCATCAGTTGTCAAGCGATGTTGGGGGGACAAAGACAGACACACAAACATACACACACACATACATATATATAGCGGGCTTCTTTCAGTTTCTGCCTACCAAATCCACTCACAAGGCTTTAGTTGGCCCGAGGCTATAGTAGAAGTGACTTGCCCAAGGTGCCACGCAGTGGGACTGAACCCAGAACCATGTAGTTCGTAAGCAAGTTACTTACCACACAGCCACTCCTACACCTATCATGACATATGTTGTTATTCATCATCATCATCATCATTGTTTAACATCCATTTTCCATGCTAGCATGAGTTGGACGATTATTATTATTATTCATAGAAATAAATACATCTCACTGGAACTAAATTCCACAGCAATTCTAATGGAGGCATAAATAATGACTCCAAAAACTGAAGTAACATGAAATATGTTTTATTATTATTATTATTATTATTATTATTATTATTAGAAATAAATACATCTTAATGGAACTAAATTCAGCAGCAATTCCATTGGAGGTATGTCAAGCCATGAATAGCTAGATTGTTACAGAGAACATATTGTCACTCAAAGGAAATATATTACTATACATAATATTACAAAATAAAGAATATAAAAACGGCTTTTGGTTACAACACAGAAGTAATTTGTGTTCACATGAGTAATAAATATTCATCATGCATGCAAGAAAAATGTAGTGAATACATAGGGTCACAAAGCAGATGATAGTGATTTAGACATAAGAGGTAGTTTGTTTTACATTTTACTGTGTAATACAACTAAGTAAAAATAAGCAGAAAATCTGACTTAACAAATTCTGTCCAACACCTAAATAAATATCTTGGCAGATGCTTACCTAGATCACCTTAGAACTTATGCAAGTCTAACAACCAGATGCCATCTATAACATTATATACATAAACACTTTCAATTTATTATCACATGAATCAATCACAACCAAATCCTGACACATGTACACCCCAAGTGATCAATTCGTACCAACTTGGCAACTGAAGCATTGGCATCAATCTTTATCACAACAACCAGTTATCACAAACTGTTCAGCTGGCATTTCTAAAGGACAGCAACAACAGCAGCACCAACAGTATAAGGACACATACACAAAAATATGTTGGAGCAACAGAGGGCCTTTTCAAGCTGTGGCCAAAAAACCACAAATCCTCTTTTAAGATTCTAGAGAGGTACATTGCATCTTTGACCAACTACATATGGAATTTAAAAGAGCAGGGAACACAAAGATATTACAGTTACATTATTCTTTTCTCACTTGCTTTACTTTCACACAGTGTTTTGTTATCTGGCATTTTCAGACATTTCATTTCAGTCCAGCTATTTGACTTTTCATTCTTTATCTATTAATATCTTGTATGTTGACCATAACAACTCTTGTATATATTTTTCTCTATATCTTTCTTCCATAGGAGAAAAATTTGACAAAAATGATGAGAAACGTCTGATTCACTGGGAAGATGAGATGGCAGACTCTTATTTATCAAAGAAAGAGAAATATGATAGTAATAGCATGTATGAGAAAGTAATTTCATCTTCAAATCGGTACGTATTCCAGTTGTAAAGGAATTGGTACTCAAAACCTAAAAGAAAAGCACTTTTATATTTGTGGTGTAAGGATGACTGAATTGACATGACTTCAATATTAATTTTGTTTTATCAAATTTTGCTGAATGGAAAGTATAATTACTGTAATAAATGTAGTTTGGTGCTCTGTCTCCATTATTTTCCCAGCCCTAATGAGCCATTCTTGCATGGCCTACATGACAGCCAGAGACAAATTATGAAATATCCAAGGTATATCTTGAACATTTACAAGAATTGTTTTGATTAATTTTTCACAGTAAATTTTGACTACCCAGACAAATATTAAACACAAAAGTTTTACTTGCAATGTAAGCTGCGATTTTTTGAAGAGGATACAAAATGTGTTGTGATGCATGTGACATTGCCCAAAATAACTTTCTTCCCCTGAAAATATTATCTGGCAATTCCTCAGAATTTCTCCAGAACACCATAAAAATCCCCACAGTGCTTTAAAATTTCTAAAATTTCAAGTGTGTTTGCTGGACAACAATATCTGTGGTCATAATTCTCATTTATTTGGTATGACATGGATAAGAAAAATCAATGTGACATGATAAAGAGCCTCATATTAAAGATCTGCAAGAAATTGTCTCACTATCTGGTCAAAAATGAACCATTCCAACATACTGTTATGGATATTTAGAGATTTTTCAAAGCATTCTAAAAAATTTTGGAATCCTGTTTTAAACTTTCATGAGAATGGCCCTAAACAATAAAGAGTTCTTGTAGACACAAAACCAGTTTTGTTTGAAAGGGATGCATTAAACCAAATCAACACCTCTACTCTGCCAGAATACATTTTATCTACACCAAAGAATACAAAGAATAAAGTTAATCTCCACAATATTTGAACTCAGAATATGAGAGTGAAAATATGTGGAAGCTTCTAAGAGTTCCAGACTATTTGTTTCGTAGTTTACAGAATCATTTGGGGGACATAACTTTTGCAAGCCAGGAGGAGGTTGAAACTGACATTTCAGAGTTCTTCGCTTTGAAACCAAAAGAGTTTTACATTGATGGGATTAAAAAGCTTGTAAATAGATGGAAGGAAGTCATAGATAATCAGGAAAAGTACATTGATGGTTAAATTTCAATTAAATATAACATTTGATCACTTGTTTTCTTTATTCAAAATTCAGACAGAACTTAAGGGATGACCTGATACTACCTACTACACAAGGGAGCACTAAAAAGTTCTTGGCTTTAAGGGTTAGTTGGAGGCCCAACCTTCCAAATTCTTTTACAGAGTTTAGAAATACTGAAGGACCACTGCAATAAGTGTGTGAATCTGAGAAGGGAATATGTTGAACAAAATCATAATTAACTGATCCTCCAGTATTTTTTTTATCCAAAGCCAGGAACTTTTCAGCCCCACCCACTTATATTTTCTATCCAGTGTTGGTAATGTTTCATTTATGAGGACCTATAACTTCATATCTTAAGTTGCCTATAAAACATTTTCTTATGACATTATTAGTTGAACACAATAACACATGTACTATCTTTATCCTTACAGAATTGACCAATTAACGCTGAAAGTAGAAGAATTACAACACCAATTGCAATATTCTAAATATGAAAATTCACAGAATGCTTTCCCTAAAATTTTGTCTCCAAAATCTGTAATGGAAATTTCTAAAGATGTCAGCACTTCAAATCAGAAGCTACAAAAAATTGAAGAAAAGGTTTGTAATTTATTATTTTTAATTTAAGAAGACAGTCAAAATGAATCTATTGCAGCATATCTTTTAGAATCAATTACTGAATTATAAAATCTTGAACACCTATTCTCATTTTTAAAAAAATTGAATTGCAGACATTTAGATTATCACAGTAATTCTTACAAACAACTTCTAACCATCTTGAAGAAGAAGACACATGAGATTAAAGAACAAAGATATCTTGGTAATGTTAGTGAATTTGATATTTAGTTTGAGTGATATTTGTCAGCAGATAAGGAGAAAATAGATGAAAGCAAGAAGAGAGCTGTTGCTGATGTTATTTAGCCCCAGATCAGTCCTGATTGAGTAGACCTATGTTCAAAGGCATTCCTACTAAGGCCATCCATCTTAATTTCAGATATAGAACGATACAGTTCTAAATGAACTATGTATCCTTCTTTTCTAAAGATTGACGAATGTGATTTGAGGGAGATTTGATTGTTATTTCTAGTAAATTGAGTGACTATATAGAAGCCTGTAGATAGTTGCCTCAAAGTGAAAGAACTGCAATGAATTCACTCAGAAGATTGATGAGCCCTTGAGTGGTTTACTGTATGAAGTGAATTCAGAAATACATGGTCAGGATCTAGTTTCATTGAAGTCAGAAGAACACAAGTTATTGGTGTGGTAGTGTTAAATGCTGGCATGGGTTGAACAGCCTGACAGGAGCTGGCAAGACCAGGGGCCACACGGTTACATAGCTTGCTTTGTTTCTGCAGCTGGACACCGTTCCTAACACCAAGCACTTTACAAAATGTATTGAGTGCTTTTTGTGTGGCATCACCAACAGTTGGAAAGCAAAAGATTAGTGAATGTGATTAATGCTGTTTAACCCAAGGTCAGCTTTGATTCGACAAACCTATGACGAAAGATGTTCCTGTTGAGAACTAACCCGAATACTTGCCAGACACCCAAGGTGTTCCAAGTAGTGGTGTTAAACCAAACAAGCAACCCAAGGCAGGATTTGAATTCAGAACACAGTACACCTCATCCACCTCTCTTTTGTTGCCATCAATGCACTGTTCTAGACTGGACCCCAGAGTACTTTTTGCCCTCATTTTCTTTTTAATCTTTTCCATAAATCACCTACCGTAAAAATTTTCTACCATGACCTAACATTTTCTATGTATGTGTGAGTACCTTAAAAGACGTGATTAGACAGAGGTCCAATAGAATTGAATGGACCAGCTGCTGGTCAAAATGTTCTTATAACTCAAATGTCCCTCACTCCTTCCAATAGGATCTACATGTTTAAGCGGCTTCAATTTCCTTTCAAACTCTTCTTTGCAATGACAATAAATAAGGCACAGGGTCAATCATTGCAAATGGTTGGTTTAAATCTCACAGAGCAAGTGTTCTCCCATGGTCAACTTTATGTCTGCTGGAGAAATATTCTATTTTATTCCAAGACAATAATTCTTTAAATCAAAGAAGCGAACTCTTGAATTCATGCAGACACACAGCCAAATTTAAAATGTCAACTAGCAATATCCCATATGGATAGCGTATATTTTTGACTCTTGGACTAGTTTTTAATCACACTGTTGGATTTGTTTCGTATTATGCATGATTTATTCCGCATCGCAAAGTTTTTGTATATATTTCAATATATTTCATAAGAAAAACCTTCGACTGTTATACACTAATATTAGTTTCTTGTTTAGGATTCTGCTTTTATCTTATTTCATTTTATTGTATCTTATAAACCCACTTTGGTCGTTTAATTTATAGATAATTTGATATAGGGTGTTATATTTTTCATGTCTTTTATCTAAATTTTATTATGCACTCAGCAATTTTTTATATATAATGTTTGTATATACGTCAGATCCATGTTTTTATGTGAATATTTGTATTGGTATGCATATGTATTCGTATGCACACGTCTATGTATATGTGTAAGTGAGCATGTATGTTTATACTTATGCACATACATACATAGATGTATATGTATGCATGTATTCACTTGAATTTGTGTGGATGTGTATTTATGTATTTGTCTCTATATACTTATATATGTGTATTTGCTGCTAATATACACTTTTATATACACATGTATGAAATTTTATTTTGTGTACATTCGTTGCGCATATTCACTTTTCTTTTTTCCTTTCTCTCGTTAAAGAAAAGTATTGTTTCTCCCCTTATTCGTTACTTGTAGAGTCCTGTAACTTTACGCCCCTCTCCCCTTCTCTTACTCACTTCTTTAGCTATCTGTTGCTTATAAGGTCGTTGCCTTTTCTTTTCTTTTTCTTCCCCCTCTCTGCGTTTTACCTTTTGTCTATATGTATACACCAAGTGATTTTTGCATGCAGGCAAGATTGCATATACATGTATGTGTATATATTAATGTTTTGTATTTATATGTCTGCATATGTATGTGGTCGGTGTACATCTATCTGTGTATTTTGATGTATATATGTATATTGATGGTTTAGTATGATTATATACGGTTGTGAAATATTTAAATCTTTATGTACTAATTGTATTAATTGAATTATATTTTCTATATAATTAATGGCAATATGTATTTTGAATCTGCTCTCCGATTTAAGGTTTTTCCTCAATTTTTTTATAACTTATATTGAATTCATTTATTTTGTTTATCACATACTTAAGACCGTTATTTGAAAGGACCAATGAAACAAATCCATTTTTAAAGGTGTATCCTTTAACTAGTTTTGATCAAATTGTTATTTCTGTTCTATTTTAACAAAATTGTCCAACAAACGGGAACGTGAAACTCTGAGTAACAGCTTTTGTTATATTTCTGCTGCTTTTAAATAAAGTATATATATATAAAGATACATACATATATACACACAAGCCACTTGGTGTTAAATGGATGTACTATTAAATTAGTATACAACTTTCTCACCCTCATTAGTTGATTATATATATATATATATATATATATACACACACAGATATATATATTTCTGGTCTTTATATCTAGTTTCAACTCCCAAGCTGTGGCCATGCTGGGGCACAGCCATTTGCTGCTGTCATATAATTTTACTTCCAGAATGCTTTTACATATATATATATATATACACGACAGGATTCTTCCAGTTTCTGTCTACCAAATCCAAGGCTTGGGTCAGCCCAAGGCTATTGCCCAAGGTGCCACACAGTGAGACTGAACCCAGAACCATGTGGTTGGGAAGCAAGTTCTTTACCATACAGCCACACCTGCACCTATAAAAAAAGAATCTAAAATTTGGCAAGACACATTACTCTGAATACTAATTAATAAAAAAATTGGTGTTTACTTTCAGATGAATGATATTGATACATCACTGACTTGGATAAAAGAAAAACTTAAAGGAGAAAATCATCAAGCAGAGATTTCCTGTTGAAATGCTGGCTGAAGATGTATGAAATTGTCTATATTTCTTTCTACCAACAATGTAATAAATATTTAATAGACAAAAGTATTGGGAAGTTATTAATTATAATGAACCAGACACAGCAGTAACAAGAACAGCAGTTGTAGTCCTAATGGATGCAAACAATAGTTATATTAGGTGGGTCATACAAGTGACATCATGTATAAAAACTGTATTTATATATAAGCGTATGCATCTGTCCTGTAGCTATTGGAATAATAGAGCTGGTGGAAAGACAAGTGAAAGAGAAGGAGGCAGCTTGAATGAGGTGAGAGAGAGAGAGAGAAAGAAAGAAAGACAGACAAGGAGAGAGAATAAAGAGACAATCTGGTTTTCCTTGGAATTTTAGCAAGAAAGAGGACAGAAAGAAATATATGTATATTTGTATTTTTACATATTATTTTTGGGGGTGAGCTGCTTGTGAATATACAATATTTGGGGTGGAGGGTGTGTGTATTTATGGAGTTTTTGGGTGGGTGGGGGTGTCTGAATTTATAGGGTTTGGGTGATGTGAGGGGGTGCATGTGAATTAATGTTTTTCATAGAAATGAAAGAAAAACAATTTGGATAAAAATAAAGAATTCTAAAATAAAAAGTGATAATTGTTTATTAATTAAAGAAATGCAAAAGAAAAATATAATTAATACAAATATTTTGTGAAACTGTTAAAATATATTTTACTAGTTATATGTAAAGCACTTTGAAATACTGGACAGAGAGTGTAATACCAGGGTATAATCCATTCCAAATTAGAGACAGCAAATAGGGGACTTGGATGTAAATAATCATGCTCTTCACGCTATATTTAAACCATTCTACTCACTCTATATTTGCTTAAGTTTCTAAAATATAAACAATATTCAGAAATTTCACACTCTTTTATTTATTTATTACAAAAAGTTTAATTAAACTAAAAACAAAATATAAAAATTGAGCTGCAAAGGAAGAAAGGTAGCATAAACATTGGACACGTTTAGTATTAACAGCAAATAAATCTCAAATATTGTTTGTAAGAAAAAAAAATTGCTTTATTTATTTAGTTGTATTTTACAAGATAACAATAGAATTTCAGATACAAAAATATACGGCTGGCACCAAAGACAAAACAAACATTTTGTTATATTTTGGTTTCTACATATCTAAATAGCACCTAACTGGTATTTTCTGGATAAGCAGATCTTTAAAGATTTGGGATTATATAATAAAGGCTATTTAAAGATAGAGGTTAATTTCAAAATTAATTGACTCCTCGAACCTTCTGGAAAGACTGTTGTTCTAATTAATTGCTTTTATAAAAGATCCTATCACATGACACTGTCCCCTGGAAAGTTATCACAATTCCTTTACAGCTGTCCAGCTCAAGAAGTAACACTCCCAGTGTCAAGAGAACTAGGAACAAGAAGATGTCAGCTTTAAATTTGTACTGCCTTCAATTCGGGGCAAAAATCATGGTCTAGAAAATTCTTGACCAGTCATTCTTTGTGTTTCATCTTGCATGCAATTAAAATTAGAATTGTCAACAAAATAAAACGTTAAGCAAAATTAGGGAGGGAGAAGAGAAAACTTTTCTTAAAGAAAAGCAATGGTAAATATTATCACACAGTATGGTTTTTTTTTCTTTTTCAAGTGAAAATCAACCAAATATCAATAAGCTGAATAAAACCACTCCACAGATTATATAGGTAGCATGGCATTAGTTTGGCATCAAGCACTTTTACTAGAGTCTTTCGAGACGTCTTTCTAGTGTAAAAAATAAATATAAAATAAAAATCACAAAATTCTTTATCATGTGCCAAGTGAAGATGAAGCATGTAAAAACGGTTATTGTAATAAGAGTTATTTTTTGTCTTTGAAATAACTCGATAGAATATAAGAGATTAAAAAAAACATATATACATTTGCGCAAATGTTAGAGAAATTGATAAAATTTTGTACATTAAAACAGGAAATGTTGAATTTATCTTCTACTAGTTTCATTGAAAGATCCTTTCATTTAGGGATCCTTTTTAATTCATTGCCTTAAAGTGACATCCACTATGAAGCCTTTAAGACTAGCATTTACTAGGAAGTTTTTAAGAGATTATAGAGATTTTCTGCTCTAATGAAAATAATTCTTAATTATTTTTTTCATGTGTCAATCGTGTAAAAAAACCAAATGAATTTTTAAAAATCAGTGTGATTTGAGATGTGAACTGAGTACGTAAATCGAAATATTTAATGAAAATTTGGGTCAAAATAAGAATAAAATTGTAAATTTTCAAAATGAATAAAGATGGATGCATTGTGGTTTCATAAATTGATGTTAATGAAAAAAATGTGGAAATTAGAATTCGAAAAGAAATATTTCTGATAGGTTCCGTAGATATTTAAATTCTGAGCAATAAAATTTGACTGACTAATCTACAATCTCCTGTAATTGACACAAGATCGTTTTGACTTTCCGTATTCTGAGTAAGCCATGTTCTATGAGGGTTATAAATGGCAGAGTCAATAAAATGTTGACCTATTGATTAAAATGTCAATGGTTTGTTTCCTTTGGCTGGCACTGAATATATATATATAGATCTGTAGCAAAGACACTTAACTCTAAATAGCCCAATCCACCAAGATGAAAATAGGCACTATAGGAGGCTAAATCTCACCATCCAAAGCAATGTTAGAATTGTAAAACTAACAATGTCTCATTAACCCGAGGTGCTGAGTAAAATATTTGCTGAGGAATGCAAATTGGTGTTAAGCAAGTTCCATCAGGTAGACTTGACCCTAGATAAACTCCACAAATCCAGTCTTAAAGTGATTCTCCAAATGGTTTAATGTGCACAGAGTTTCAAACCTATGTTTGTAGCTCATGATCAAACAAAATATATGTAGGGAAACAAATATATAATTTTGCAAACTTAGAAAACATGAAATAAACAATGTTAAACTTTGGTGGGAAAGAGGAGAATGTAATATGAAAATGACAGAGGTAAGAATAACTATGACCGAAATAGTGGTATGGAGCAGCATTATATACACAGCAACAACCAGAATTAATGAATTCTAAATGTATACAGAGAGATTTCTAATGTCAATATTGGTGAATGTTCTGCAAAGAAAGAGAAATTACGTGTGTGTGTGTGTGAATATATATATATGTATGTATGTGTGTGTGTGTATGTGACCAAAAAGCCACTAAAATGGTCTTGTGACTTCTGGGCCACCTTGCATATATATAATGGATATATAATAGTGGCACATATCAGTTTAATTCATTTTATTTGCTTCCAGCTCGATTCATAAACATCTCTTTCTTTTTGCCTTGGTGAAGGTCTACACCCATTGAAGACAAAATGTTTGTTGCAGGCCCAGGTTGGCCTGGCTGAACATTATGAGAAGCCAACAGGTTCTTTACTATGTTCACATCAATGTTAACAGGCCTAAATCCTTCGTCTTCATCATCTATGTCATCAGGCGATTGCTTGGACCCATTATGAGGAACCGACTCAGCTGGAGGGACTGGCTGTACTTTTGGCGGTGGTGGTGGTGGTGGAGGTCGTGATGGAGCTGATTTCTTTGGCAAAGACTCCGAAATCTTTTGTGGGGGAGGTGGTCGTGGTGGTTTGCTTTTCTGGAAAATATGCAAAAATGCTTAATTAATTGAGAACTCAATCAAAAATACCAATGCCATGTTGGCAGATAAGTTGGCCAATTCAAATATACACAAACTGTGAAACAAAAAATAAATTGGAGTTAAAATATTTAAGCTGAAATTAATTATACTGTTTATTCCATCACTTCTCATGGATAGATGAATGTAAATACACACATGTAAAAAGCACCCAGTACACTCTGTAACGTGGTTGGCATTAGGAAGGGTGTCGAACTATAGAAATCCTGCCAAAACAGACAATTGGAACCTGGTGCTGCTCTCCAGCTTGGCAACTCTTATCAAACCATCCAAACCATGCTAGTATGGAAAATGGACGTTAATGATGATGATTTAGTGGGATCACCTTACTCATTGGATTATAATGTAAGCTGAACACAGACAATTGTATCTTTAGCCCTTTTCTCATGACACTTCTGTTGAAATACACTGCCTTGGTGAAACATGACCATATACACACACACACACACTTCACTTGACACAAAGACACATATGGAGACACACATCCACATATACAAACACGGTACACCGTTGCAAAAAATCCATACACACACACATTCAGACAGAGGTACACACACACACAAACATGGACATGCAAACACATGAATATACAGAATACATACATACAAATGTACACAAAATACATACATATGCACACACACATGCATACATACATACATACATGTGTATGCACATACACATTTATTTATTACCCACAAGGAGCTAAACATAGAGTGGACAAACAAAGACAGACATAGGTATTAAGTCGATTACATCGACCCCAGTGCGTAACTGGTACTTATTTAATCGACCCCGAAAGGATGAAAGGCAATGTTGACCTCAGCGGAATTTGAACTCAGAACGCAACAGCAGACGAAATACGGCTACGCATTTTGCCCGGCATGCTAACGGTTCTGCCAGCTCGCCACCTTATGTATGTATGCACATACACACTGACCTACACACATGTGCACAGACAAATAAAATGAACGTAGTGTAAATAACGGACAGAGTCAAAACTATTGAAAAGGTTGCAAGACACAACAAAAATTTTAGCAAAATAAACAAAGAAATGAATGGAAATTTTACCAGTGAGTGTGTTAAATTATAAGGCACTAAAAGAGAATGACTCTCCCCAGACACAACAGAATACACTGCCTTTGTATCAAATAATTTCAAAAATGGTGAATTTAGCAAAATAACTTTGCTCTTATTAATCTGGGGTTTGGAATAAATTAATATGAAATGTTGATGGAAAGTTTTAATTTAAATCACATCAAAAGAGTGTGCTTCCTATCATAGAACTAAAGATGGTCTCTGATGGGTTGGCATTAAAAAAGTTTATGTAGTCTTTACAATAGTACTGCAAGGCTGGGACTTTGAAGTACAAGTGTGCTCTATCAAAAAAACCTTCCACACACTTTCCATCTACTCGAGTTCAAAAATAAAATAAAGATTATGAATGTTTTGCAAGCAACTTACTTTGTTCGAACATTCAAAACTTTTCCCTAATGTAGTCTTTGATAATTCCAGATCCATTTCTTTAAGATATGATTTCATTTCACTTCTGGAATTGGAGCTGGTTCTAGAAGTGTCTTCATCTGAAGAATTCCAATCATACTCATCCATTTCTGAGCTGCTGTCAGAACTGATTTCATCAAATTCTAATATATGAGAAAAACAAATATCTTATCAATAAAGAAATATGGTTTGTGAAAACACATCTACTTGGCAATGACACAAAAGCATTCAAGATAGTTAAACAGCTTCTGAGAATACAAGCAATGATTATCAAAAAGTATAATCTGACTGATTACCATATTTTCCAACACATAAGTTGATGTGGTTTATAGTGTAACATTCCAAAGTCAATCAAACCTGCAAGGCTTAACAATGCTTTTTTTCACATTTTTTTTTTTTGAAGTCCATAATTGAAATAATTACCCTCCATCTCCTTTATAAAAATCAGTCACCTTCAGAATCAAAAGAAACCAACAAAGAAACAATTGGAAGCTTACCAAAAACTTTATTCATGGCATGAATAAATCCTGTGGAATCAAAGTTGATATCATCTTCCAAGCATTCTCTGCAAAGGAAGACAAAATCATATGAAATAGAAATACGAAGTATCAAGTTCCATACAGAAACCTTATAGAAGGCACCAATCCTTTCAAGAGATTCTCTCTGGTATTGTTTAGTCAAAAAGACAGACATTTTAAGGCTAATGAAAGGCTTTCTTTACGGGTTCAAATATGCCACAGGCACATTTGAACTAGTAACAGGTTTGTATTTATGCACATTACTGCTTATTGCTGTCACCCAACATTTTATTTACAGCAAACTGTTGAATAGCACAACCTGTCACTGAATGAGGACAGGAATATCATAAGAGGAACCTGTCCCTTATATCAGTTCGCAGAATCTCCCTATCCAGTATCTGCTGCTGAAGAGGAGATAACAACTCCAAAATGCATGCATCCCAGTCTGGTTTGGTGATGCTGTGAGCTGACCCAGGGTACTTACACCTATTTGTCTACAGTGAGAAATTTTCTCCATGACAAATACAGTAAGTGGCTTCCTTACGGGTTCAAATATGTTCCAAGCATGTCTGAACTAGTAACAAGTCTGTATTTATGCCTGTCTCTGCTGAGCAGTGTCACCCATTATCTCATTACAGTCCTCTGTATAGCCGTACAACTTAAAATTTAGGAAGGACATCCAGCTATAGAAACACTGCCAGTTCAGACTGGAGCCTTGTGCAGCCTCCTGGCTTCCCAGACCCCAGTCGAACTGTCCAACCCATGCCAGCATGGAAAACGAACATTAAACGATGATGATGATGTAGAAACACAAGCAGGAGTAAATAACAACGTGGCAGATTAGATCATCATCATCATCATCTAATGTCTGTTGTCCATGCTGGCATGGGTTGGACAGTTTGACTGGGCTGGCATGCTGGAAGGCTGCACCAGACTCCAGTCTGATTTAGCATGGTTTTCTAAAGCTGGATGTCCTTCCTAATGCCAACCACTCTGAGAATGTAATGGGTGCTTTTACATGCCACCAGAACAGGTACCATTTGTATGATACCAGGGTGCGTTTATGTACTACCAGCATGGGTGTCGATTTACATAACACCAATAACTGTGATGACTGCAATTCTGCTCCGCTTGATGGGGGGGGGGGAAGTCTTTTCAAGCAAGATATAATGCCAAAGGTCTTGGTCATTGCTTCTGTGAGGCCCAACACACGAAAGGAACTCAACCACTTTGCTCCTGTGAGGCCCAATGCTTGTGCACTTAAGGCAAGGAGTTAAATTTTGTTGGCATGACCCAACTAAAATAGGCAGTAGAGAGAAAACAAGGAAGACTTAAGTAAAAACAGCCAGAGCAAATGTGTGTGTGCATGTGTGTGTATTTGCTTAGAGAGAGAGAGGTTAATATCTGCAGTAATATATGAATACTACTTACTTTGGAAATTCAGCTCCTTCATAGTCTGAGACAGTGTCCACAAAGGATTTCATGCTGTTTGATACTTGATTTGGATCAAAAGACTTTTCACATCTTGAGGGATCTTTACCACCAGCTTTCAAAATCATAGCATCAACTTCTTGTGGACTAACATACAGCCAAGAGTCATCTACAGGGGAATGAATATATACCAAATAAGTATATACTAACAAATACATAATAAATAAATAGATAGTAAACAAATATATACTAATAAATATATACTAAAGTGTTCATTATTTATTAAAATATTTTGTAGTGGAATACATGATGTAGAATTGTAAGTGCTTGGCAGCCATATGATAAAACACACCAAATTCTTCTAGAACAATTAAAGAAAATTGAAATTTTAGTACAATTAGAAACTTACACAGAGACCACTACCAATATTCAATGGGATAATTCTTCTGTTAAGCGCAATGTTTACATTGTTCTTTATTGTAAAATTATAAACAGGATGGGGTTTGTTTTGGGTTTTTTTTATGACCAACCACTTTATAGAATGTACTGAATATACCTTATCATGGCACCAGCACCTGAGAAGTTGTCATATCCAGGACAGAACAAGACTAAATGGTCTCCATGTTGTCCCTGCTTATTCACCAACCACCTTACAGAGGGTTCTGGGTGCATTCATTGTGGCACCAGCACTAGTGAGGTTAATTCGTACCCTGCAAGACAAATAGGTCTCACTACTCTACATCTTCTCCATTCATTTGAGGGAATGTCATAGCTGAAAACTGATAAATTTAGAAGAAGAGTTGTTCTTAATATTGTTTTGTTAATATGTTGGTGTTTTATTATTGTTATCAATCAGTTTTGGTTGAGCAAACTCCAAGTTACAGAGGCAACCAATTAAACACCTGTGACTAACCATGATCCCATATGACAAATATGCTGATGTTTATCTTATATATAAGCATAGTATAAAGTTAAACATTATCATCCAACCAGCAATTAAACAGATGCCATCCTTTATTGTTGAGAAAACCATCCTGTGGTCCACATTAAGATAAGAACTCATGCGGGGGAATGACTTTGAAGAATATCCTGTTGAGTGAATTGACATCAGTAGTTATGTACATATTTCCATTAGTCTCCTTTGCCAAACTTCTAAGTTACGGGGACATAAACACACCAACATCAATTGTCAAGCAGTGGTGGTGGGGAGATAAACACAGACACAAAGGCATACACACACACACACACACATCATCATCATTGCTTAACGTCTGCCTTCCATGCTGACATGGGTGGGAGATATGTGTGTGTGTGTGTGTGTGTGTGCGTGCGTACAATGTGCTTCTTTCATTTTCCATCTACCAAATCCACTCATAAGGCTTTGATTGATCCAAGACTATAGGGGAAGACACTTGCCCGAGGTGCCACGCAGTGGGACTGAACTTGGAACCATGTGGTTGGGAAGTAAGTTTCTTACCACACAGCTATGCCTGTGCCTCTGTCAATTGTTCCAAGAGGTATGAATAAAATATCAATGTTTCAGCATAATTTTTCAAATAGCAAATATAAAATAATTTTTTACCATCTTCTGGTGGCAGTAGCCTTTCTTGGAGTCTGAGTTCCTCAATGCTGTAAGGAATCTGATGAATCAAATCTAGCACCGTACATCCCAGTTGCTCTGTGTTACTGTAAGACAAAGCAGAAAAACAATTAAAAATTCCATTAACATTTAAATCACCACTAAACACATGATTGAGATTCATTTTATTGACAGAGGACTGAAAGCAAAAGCTAACCCAGGTGGAATTTGAACTCAGAATTTAGAAGAATGAAATATATATATCATCACTATGCTGGCATGGGTTGGACAGTTTGACAGGAACTGGTGAGCCGGAGGACTGCACCATGCCCCAATTGTCTGTGTTGCCATGGTTTCTATGGCTGGATGCCCCTTCTTAACACCAACCACTTTACAGAATGTCCTGGGGACTTTTTATGGAGCACCAGCATGGAAGTCAGATATTAGCCATTCAGAAACACAGGAACTGTTACTGATTTAATTTCAACACAGTCTCAGATCAAATAAGTTGGCTCACAAGTGCATCTCTGAATATATATATATATATCTTCATCTAATCTCCTCCCCCTCCCCCCTACTTCCTCCCACCCACCTCTCCTCTCTTACTCCGACTCCTACTTCTTCTCTTCATTCCTACCCACCTTCTCCTCCCCTACATCGTAACCCCACCCACCCCTACACATTCCAACCTCACTATCCCTATCCTTCCTATCCTACACCACCCCATCCCTTATACCCACTCCCACATACCCCAACCCACCATGGCTTTCCCCACCTCCCAACACCATCATACCATACAACACATCACATCACACCACCACACACACACTAGCACTGACTACTTCCCAGCCCCACATCTTCACACCTACACATACACACACGAATATGTCAAGGTCACCAGCCCTTTTCCACACATGCACGTGCACCTTCGTTTTGGGACCATCACTACTTTATTATCTCCCCTTCTTCCTAGCTCTCCTGTATGACCCTTCTGTCCGGCATTCGCCATGATAGATCGCTAGCCACTACACATTCTTTATTTTTCTCTCCTTGTTTCTTTCTGTGGAAGAGTGTAGGCTTGAAACGTTAAAGATGTTTTCACTTCCTGAGTGTTACGTTAATACATCTGTTTGTTGTCTACACCACCTGTCTTCGTCATTTGTTTTTTTGTGAATTCTCCCTATATATATATATATATATATATATATATATATATACATGCATATATAAAAGTGTGAGTTCAGTTTCACTGTGTGGCACCTTGGCCAAGTATTTTCTATCGCCCTGGAAAATGAAAGAAGCTAGTTGTGTGTGAGTATGTGATTGCAAAGTGAGCTTCTTAACCATGACAGCCATGTTTCCACTCCCATGTGTTACCAATTCTACAACTCCAATACCTTCACACTTGATAAAATAATGCACAAGGCCAGCAATTTCGAGGGAGGGGAGGCTAGTTGATTACATTGACCAACAGTGTGTAACTGGTACTTATTTTATTGACCCTGAAAGGATGAAAGATAAAGTTGGCCTTAGCAGAATTTGAACTGAGAACATGAAGACAGACAAAATACTGCTAAGAATTCTGCCATCTTGCTGCCTTGAGAAAGTAATACGTATTGCCAGTGTTGTCAACTCTGTTTCTTCACACTAAACTCAGTTGTTGCCTTGCATCTGAGGTATTTCTCCTAACTCACCAATCAAAAATAAAAGGTAAGAGACACAACAAAATTTATCTTGACTCACTTACTTTGTGTTTTAGAAATACTTGGAAATTTGAAAATATAAAATATAATTACCAAGGAGTGTGATCAAGATTGTCTTTAAAATACTGTTTTGCTTTCGCCAAATGTTCATTGTATAGTACAGATCCTTCAAGTTCTCCCTGGAAACATAAAAACAATATTATGTTACAAAACGAAAATAAAAAAGTAAAAATAGCAACAACTAATGGGGTTTTTTATTTTCCCTCGACAAAATCCTCTATTGAAAAGTGGAGAAGAGAAACAATCCAGAAAACTTTTATTTAAGCAAAGGTCAACCTTGAACGTATAGACCTATGATGGTCAGTTATTGCACCAGGTGCTTATTATATAATGACCTGTTAACATCAAGTGAGGACCTTACTGTATACTCCAACACAATTGGTAGTGGTAAGAAACTCTCAAGATGAACAACAGAAGGTCTTCAGAGAAGAAACCCCACTCAGGTGAGTGCTTCAGCCCTTATCTTCTCACACCCTAAGGGGGCTGGTCCACACCCATGTACCCTTTTGCTGACACTTTTTTAGCCACTTGGATATTGGATACTTGTGCTTTTAAACCACTAGAAGATTTTGTCTAGTTGTAACTCTTCTCCATTGACTTGGCTTTCAAACTAATACATAAAGGAAGAAATAACTTTGGTGGCAGTGAAATGACAATGTTTATCACCATGACTCACTTCCCTTAGCATTAAAATACAAAAATACATTTAGTTTTGATGTTTTTATAGGTATTTTATCTTTTGTTTGTTTTGGCTACTGTACAATGTTTCTATGTTTTGTTAAGTTTGGTTGGTGGTCACATGGATGAAGTGTTGTCTGTCAAACAGCAACAGTTTATTGTGCTTCTGCAATTAGTGGTGCAGTGTACCCCAGCACAGAGTATTTGTGGTTAATGAAGTTACTGATACAGGATCTGGTTTTTGTATCACCATCATCATTATTTAATGTCTGTTTACCATGTTAGCATGGACTGAACAGTTTGACAGAAGCTGGCAAGCTGGAGAGCGGCACTAGAATCCATTGTCTATTTTGGCATGGTTTCTATGGCTCAACATCCTTCCTGATGCCAACAACTTTACAGAGTGTACTGGATGCTTTTTACATGGCACCGGCACGTGTATTTGTAATATTTTGAGTCCTTTTAATTCTTTTTTTCTGGATTGAAAGGAAAGGATAATCTTCTCAAGATAGTATTATCAGTTTATTATTAGATGTTGCAAATGTGTGTCTGGGTGATTTTACATGTAATTCTAGAGAATGTGAAAACTGCAGTTGGCAGCAGTAACAAACTATGTTTAGGTGATTTTTCATTTTGTGTTAATTTTATTAAGTGATGGTCACTGAGTGGTCTGCATGCAACTTGTACTGATAGAAAGTGTGCTACTTGTATTGTACACTGGTGCTATAATTCCCTATAAATTGTAGTTGTGATACCTGTGTCAGTGGCACATAAAAAGCACCATCCAAACGTGGCTGATGCCAGCGCCGCCTTGACTGGCTTCCGTGCCAGTAGCACGTAAAAAGCACCAACGATCGTGGCCATTGCCAGCCTCGCTGGCACCTGTGCCGGCGGCATGTAAAAAGCACCAACGGATCGTGGTTGTTGCCAACCTCGCCTGGCACCTGTGCCAGTGGCATGTAAAAAGCACCAACTACACTCACGGAGTGGTTGGTGTTAGGAAGGGCAGCAAGCTGTAGAAACACTGCCAGATCAGACTGGAGCCTGGTGCAACCTTCTGGCTTCCCAGACCCCAGTCAAACCGTCCAACCCATGCTAGCATGGAAAACAGATGTTAAACGATGATGATGATGATGATGAGGGTGCATGGCCTAGTGGTTAGGGATATTGCACTCAAGATTCAGGAGTTCAGTTCCCAGGCTGAGCAATGCATTGTGCTTTTGAGCAGAGTATTTTATCTCATGTTGTTCTGTGATCACCTCAACATCTGTCATGTGGAACATCTTACACCTGTATAGACAATGTTGATTTGATGGAGGGAGTGAGCAAACATTTAATCTCTATAAACAAATCCTTTTTCAGGTTGTTTGTGGACTCACCTTAAAATATCCTTTATCAGTGAGGGTTGATATAAATCGCTGTAATCTAACATCAGGTATGTTCCTGTTGTCATTACTTTCCCCATTCTGTAAGTTAGGATTTGTACACTTGGAACAAAGGATCTCAAAACCATGAGCCTAAAAGATAAAACATACAATTAATTACAAAAATAAAAGCTAATATTAAAATCTAGAAGCAATATTTTTAAGCAACACACAATAGATACATATATGATGGCCATCCACTCGTGACCAAGGAAGACCCTTGCTGACCTTCAGGAACATTGTGCGCTCTAGGACTAGCTTATATTTTGCATCAGTTGTCAAGCGATGGTGGGGGGGACAAACACAGACACACATACACACACACACATATATATACATGTTGGGCTTCTTTCAGTTTCCGTCTACCAAATCCACTCACAAGGCTTTGGTTGGCCTGAGGCTATAATAGAGGACCCTTGCCCAAGGCACCATGCAGTGAGACTGAACCTGAAACTATGTGGTTGGTAAGCAAGCTACTTACCACATACATTATATATATATACATACATACAGGATGTGGTGAATATATGGTCATCTAAATTACGCAAAAATATAAATAACACTGACATCTCATTTTAACGGATATATTACCAAAATTACATAAAAATATCTTGAAACAGTAAATATATTCAATAAAATCGCCAATGGCTTCAACCACAGCCTCCCCATGACTTCGGAATCTCCTGCAACAGTTCTGGAGGGTCTTCTTGTTTAAGGTAGTGAATGCTGCCATAATCCTTCCCTTCAGTTCATCTTTGATGTTACAAGGATTTTGGTGGTCTCTCGC
This sequence comes from Octopus sinensis, assembly GCF_006345805.1. Lineage (NCBI taxonomy): Eukaryota > Metazoa > Mollusca > Cephalopoda > Octopoda > Octopodidae > Octopus > Octopus sinensis. The sequence continues at coordinate 24,978,616 of NC_043013.1, forward strand.
ACACATAACAATTAAGAGGGTTGCAGTGTGGGGAGTTAGATGACCACATGTTAAGGATGATGTGGTCATAGAAACGGTCTGACAGCCATAACTGGGTTTTCCTGCTTGTGTGGCATGGTGCAGAGTCCTGTTGCCAGACACAGGGTCTTCTAGCAGCCACCCTTTTGACCCAAGGCAACACTACTTCCTCTAGGGACTTGATGTAGGCTTTCATGTTGAGTCTGACAACATGTGGGAAGATGAATGGAGGCATAACGTCACATCACTTGTGATCTCTCCAAACACCATGATGTTGACTGGATGTTTGATTTTTATCAATCTCAGTACATGTCCTCAGACTGACACCCAAATCCTCTGAAATGTTCATATTGGAGCTTCCAGCATGAATGCCTAGCAGTACAGCATGTTGTTTCCAAATTTCTGGCAGAGTGAATTGTGTCATGGTGCTGTGTTTCTAACAGACAGTGCCCAACTGACTCTACAATACTGTGTAGTCAACAAAATCAAAAACAAATAATGCACATGTGAAATTAAAAATATGAAATGGTGATAATATATATATATATTGTGTATATACCCTATGTGTGTATATATATATATATATATCTTTTATTATTTACTTGTTTTAGTCATTAGCCTGTGGCCATGCTGGGACACTGCCTTAAAAAGCTTTTAGTGGAATGAATCACCAGCAATATTTATTTATCTATAAGCCTGATACTTATTCTATTGGTCTTTTCTGCCAAACCGCTAGGTTACACACACACACACAAGCACCAGTTGTCAAGTGGTGGTGGGGGACAAACAGACACAAACACATGGGCTTCTTTCAGTTTCCATCCATCAAAACCACTCACAAGGTTTTGGTCGACCTAAAGCTATAGTGGAAGACACTTGCCTAGGATACCACACAGTGGGAATGAACCTAAAATCATGTGGTTAATCTAATAACCGGTGCTGGTGTGTTTACACCTCCGTAACTTAACAGTTCAGCAAAAAAGACCAATAGAATTACTAATAGGCTTAAAAAATATCAGTACTAGTGTCAATTCATTTGACTAAAAGTTCTTCAAAGTGGTGCCCCAGCATGGCCACAGTCTTATGACAAACAAATAGAAGATAAAACATGAATTAGATGACTTCAAAAAGAGTTTTACAATCAAATCAATTTAAATAAATCATTTGCATTTTTTACTCACTAATTTCATCCCCAATTCATGAGCTTTATGTTTAGGGTTTGAAGAACTTGGTAAAATCCAGCCACTCTCCCTGTGGGGTTGGAAGTTCTGTTGGACAAGTTGTGCATACAAACAGCGAGTAAACTTTACCTGTGACAAAAAAAGAAGAAATAATTATATTAGCTTCTGGATAACTTGTTAAATTTTTTATTAAACAATTAACCCCTTTCGTTACCATATGCTCTGCATTTCTTTTAATTAATTTTAAATATAACAAATAATTTAGTAAAATAACTTAGTTATCATTAAGCTAGTGTTAGGAACATAAATTGTGACTAAGGTTTGGTGGAAGATTTTAATTCAGAACTTTTGAAAACAAGACATTTGTACTACAGAACCAGAGGTGGTTTTAGCCAGGTGGGTATCAAAAGGGTTAAGAATTGTTTCTCTATTATATATTTTAACCCTTTTGTTACCATATTTCTGTTGAGATTATGTGTTTCTTTCAATTAATTTTAAATATAACAAAAAATTTAGTAAAATAACTTAGTTATCATCAAGCTAGTGTTAGGGACATAAATTGTGACTAAGGTTTGGTGGAAGATTGTAATTGAGAACTTTTAAAAACAAGAAATTTGTATTACAGAGCCAGAAGCAGTTTCAGCTGGGTTGCAATACTAAAATATTTATGAAAAATAAAGTTTTTTAATTTGATATTTAGAAAGTTGTAACACCAACAGTACTCATCTAGGAGCATGTGTGTGTGTGGGTGTGTAACATGGTTGGTGTTAGGAAAGCCATCCAGCCACTGAACCATTGACAGAGGTAAGATGCACAAGTGAATCATGGTTCTTCAATTTGTGTAAGAGGGTTGTGAGTTTGAACAATACCAAGGTGGGCTATTACAACCTAGCCAATCATTGCCACCATGAATAATGACAAAACGATGACAATTATGAAATGCTACACACACACACACACATATATACAGGCAAACAACAATAAATCATCAGATAATGAATGTAAGGGAGACTATTGTGCTGCTAAAGAAATGAGAATTACAAATGTTGCTACATGGTGACAGTAGGAGGACACAGCAATAAAAGACGAAGAGTCAAGAAGTGAGAAGTGGAACAGTGAGATCTCAGAATGCTAGAATTCTCAAGTGAGATGACTAAGTTAAAAACGACTGGAAATGTACAGCCAACACATTCAACCCATGTGAGTATGAAAAATCGCCAGCACCACCGTTCAACCCATGTCAACATGTAGCAATGAGTTGCTGGGAAGGCTTGACAGGTACAGATTGGAAGCTGGGATATAGACATTAATAATATGCTTTTCAGACCTCATTTTTGCTAAAATATATGAGTCTTCTCAAGCACAGTGAATCACCATTCACCTTAGTTCTTTGTCTTTGTTTCTGTGAGGCTCAACAACCTCAGGTCAGCCTTCAATATTTTGTCCCACATTTTCATGGTTCTTCCTTTTCCATGAGTAGACTTTAAGCAATAAACATTTCTTTACAAGTATCCTCATCCATATACATTCACATAAGTACATCAATGGTCTTCTCTCTTACACATTACATCTGATGCCTCTAATCTCCAATTTTTCTCTCAACACATTTGTACTTTGTCATACATGCACACCGATGTTGCACATGCTAATCTCATTCCTTTCTAAGCATCACATCTCTTCTGCATTCATGGCCCAGAGTTCACTACTATGTAGCATTGCTGTTCATACACAACTGAACAGAGCCATTTTCCTGGAGGGTTGAGTGTATGGTCTGTTTTATTGCTTACAAAGATTCTAGTCTTTTTTAAGTTAACTTCAAGGTCCTCTACTTCCAGATTTTCTTTCCACACCTGGAACTTTTTTTTCTAAAATGATGATGATGGTGATAAACCCTTTGATGCTAAGATACAATGCTTCCTTAAACTCTTCTCATCCTACACGAACACAAGAATACTAAATAAATTCTCCATTTCAAAGTGAGAACCCATGGGAACTATTGCTTTTTCATGAATGTGAGATACATACCTCCTGGGATAAGAAAGCATCAATTCCTTACAGGTAACATTCCCAGATGGTTTGGTACTTATCTTTAACACAAGATCAAGATGCAAATTAAGATTTTACTATTAAAGTCCCTTTCAGCTCATGGTAAAAAAAAAACTGATGTTAAAATGATGATGATAATGATTTCAAATTTTGGTCCGGGCCAGCAATTTCAAGGGATTACATTGATCCCAGTACTCAACTGGTTCTTAATCTTTCGACCACAAAAATGATGAAAGGCACTCAGTGGAATTTGAACTCAGAACATAAAGACAGACGAAATGCTGCTAAGCATTTGGCCCGGTGTGCTAATGGCCATAGCCGTTATGTGGAAAAGGAAGCGAGAAATAGAACTTACTAATGTCATGACTCTTGTTCCTGGACGAAAATAACGGAAGGAGCGACAAGCCTGAAAAAGGAAAAAAAAGATTCAGTAGAATAGCTTAACAGATTAATTAAGTAAATAATCTCGTTTAAATATTTCCCAAGTTAAAACATGAAATATGTTGTTATTGAGAACGGTGAGACTGGCAATGTTAAATGAGCCTACTTAATTACATGACTCAACAACATCCTAAAACCAGATGCCACAAAAACCAGATGCCCAGTACACTGTGAAGTAGTTGGCGCTAGGAAGGGCATCCAACTGTGGAATCCAATCCATATTAGACTATGGAGTCTGGTGTGGCTCCTGGTCTTACCAGTTCCTGTCAAGCCCTCCAACCCATGCCAACCTTGAAAACAGATTTATAATGATGATAGACAACAGCATGAAACTGAGACAGGGCACTTTTGCTTTTCATGTGTCAAATTAATACAAGGATACATGTATGACACCCTAAATTACCCAAAGTAATTTCTTGTCCTATATTTTCTTGTTGAAACATTTTTATCTTTGCCAATTGATTTTGTTGATTTTCACCTTTTCCATTTGGGTAATTAAACTCCACACCCAATATGCGCATGCAATGTTTTTGTATTGTCTTTGTACTGTATCCAATATCTTAGTCCACTGTGACCAAAGAAAAAAAGTAGCAGCAGCAACAGCAGTGGTAGTAATAGCAGTAGTAGAGGAAAAAGCTGGAAATTGGTTTGATTTACATTCGTCCCATCTAACAAATTCTTGTCTCAATCTAAGATATCAATTGGAACCTGGGGTGGCCACCTGGCTTACCAGTCCCCATTCAAACTGTCCAACCCATGTCAGCAGACGTTAAACGATGATGATGATTTTAAACTGACCTTTAAATCATCAGGATCTCTGTAATAAAATGCATTAACACCAGCAGCTATAAGAGACGGACGTTGTGTCAAGGCTACGGCCAATCCAGCAGGAATGTAACAATAAGCAGAATGAAAGTCTTGCGTGATTTTTTCTGGGTAACTGTAAAGATATAAGACAAATTGTTATTTAACTAATTGATTGATGGAGAATGCTTAATTATTAATGATTTTCTATATTTAATTCATGAAATAATTTAAAGGATAGAATTTAAGATATTATCATTATTTTTCTCACTTTTCTTTATAAATATCAAAAGTCCAGAAATCTCAAAAAATAACTTATCAATTTCAATATTTCTAAAATAAAAGTTGTATTTTCTGTATGAGAGAGAGGTAGGGGGAATGAGTGGTGACCAAAGATAATGTGAGCAGGGTTTTTTTCATTTGTATTTTGTTTTTATCAAAAATTTTTCACTACAAAAGGCTATCCTCCACCTCCACTTTGCAGATCAACACTAAAATCTCCTTATTTATGTCCAAAGTTTATTTAAATTTTTTATTCTTGTTTGATAATGTTCTGTGTACATTAAGCCAGTGTATCTCTTAACATCACATCAAACACTTTTGATTCCATTGCATTTTGTTTCCTGATGGCAAAAACATTCAAATTTCCTCATTCAAATGCCAACCTGTTTCTCAGAAGACCTTTTTATCAGCCCATATTTTACTTGTAACTCTCTCAACCATCAAAAACTTCTAGTAATATTCAACAACACCAAGAAAATCTAAGCCATTCATTGACAGAAATAAGGAAACTCGAAAGGTGTTGTAGGAGTGGTTTAGTTTAATACTGACACATTGCAGAAGCTTCATAATTTGGAATAAGCTTTTATCATTTACTTGTTTTAATCATGAGACATCAGGCCATGCTGGGGCACCACCTCGAAAAATCTTAGTCAAACAAATCAAACCCAGTATTTTTTTTAAGCTTCATATTTATTATGTTGTTCTCTTTTACTGAACCACTAAGTCCCAAGAACATAACTACACCAACACTGGTTATGAAGATCATTGGGGACAAACACACACACACACACACTGGTCTTCTTTTGGTTTCTATTTATCAAATCCACTCACAAGGATTTAATCAGCCTCAGGCTATTAGAAGAGACATTTGCTCAAGGTGTCCCACAGTAAGACTGAACCCATAACCATATGGTTGGGAAGCAAACTTCTTACCACACAGCCACACCAGCAACCATTATTGCATCAAATTTTCAACCTGGAGTTTCAGCATCTACATGCTATAAACAGATTCCTTCAAGAGTAAATCTGAATTCTGTGTAAGATCAAAATCTATCCAGTTATGGAGAAACAATGTAGAGAGATGCAATTCATTTGTGATACTCATCACAAAATGTTTTGTTTGGGGCATTTTGGTTTTTTTTACTAAGTTTTCTGAAAAGGTGCTGTGTGGTTAAGAAGTTTACCTCCCAAGCTTCAGGTTCAGTCCCATTACGTGGCACCTGAGCCAACCAAAGCTTTTTGATTGGACTTGATATATGGAAACTGAAAGAAATCCTCCCACCCCATGTGTGTGTGTGTGTGTGTGGTGTGTGTGTGTGTGTGAGTGTGTGTGTGTGTGTGTGTATCTCCTTATATCAACATTGCATGATAGTTGTAAATGATTATCACTGTCATACAAGCAGTATCATTCGCTTCCAATAACCCCAATGCTCTACAAAAACATGTCTGGTCCTGGGGAAGATATTACCTTGCTTGAAAACAGGTGATGGTTGGCAACAGGAAGGACATCCAGCAGTAAAGAATCTGTCTCAATAAAATCCATCTGACCCATGGGAAAGTGAATGAGAAGATTGATGATGACAAGTCTGAATCGTATGTTGGATAGTTGATGCCATGCAAAAAGCATCCAGTGTACATTGTAAAGCAGTTGGCATTAGAAAAGGCATCCAGTCATAGAAACCATGCCAAAACAGACCTCACCCGTCCTGGCATCACATAAAGAGCACCCAGTACACTCTGTCAAGTGGTTGGCATAAGAAAGGGTATCCAACCATAGAAACAATACCAAAACAGACAATAGAACCTGGTGCAGCTCTCCAGCCTTGCCAGCTCCAGTCAAACCATCCAACACATGCCAGCATGGAAAATAGGGGTTAAATGATGATGGTGAAACCATGTCTGAACTATAGTAGAATAATCTGATCAATTGTTTTCTTGCCACACAGCTGCCATAAATAAAGACAATAAATAAAGAAGAGGATGAGAGGAGGAAGATGGAATTCCATGTGCGTTAGACACATGTGGGCATGACTACAAAGTCAGTAAACAGCACAGCTCCCATGACTTTCGAAAACATTTTTTCACACTCAGAGTTGCTGAAGCATGGAACAAACTACCTGCATCAGTTGTTAGCTGCCAAGATATTGTATCCTTTAAAACCTCCATGCTTCCTGAAATTCGCCAACACTACACCTGATATTCCCACCCTCCATACACATGCACACACGTATATCATGACCCATACACTGTTCACTTACCTGACTTTTGTACATAATTCTATGTTATTGTACATACACCTCTGGTAAGTTGTAGTGCCACTGAGCACTTTACACAATAATTTCATTATCATAATTAAATCTGAGCTGGAATTACTAAAAGTAGGAAATATATTCTTTTACTTAAAAGACATAAGAATCTGGAGTCCAAGAAGGATAGAAGAAAAAACAGAAGCTGTTTTATGAAAGGAGAATCTCTTACTAATAAGGGCCAGTAAATTACTGAAAATAGCTTACCATTCTAGTCGTTGTTTTATGACTTTCCGTATTTCTGCTGATGCCAGAGTTTCACTAGAATGTTGATGTATGGCTTGAATTGCTTCTTGGAGTGTAGGTGTGAACAACGGTAACCAATCTAAATCTTTGGATGATGTTGGCATTGGAATTATGTGTAATTCACCATCTTTGATAAGTATCTGAAGAAGAAAACAAAAATTATTGTGAGAAAGATGGAAAGTAGTTTATTTCTTTTATTCTTTTACTTGTTTCAGTCATTTGACTGCGGCCATGCCGGAGCAGTGCCTTCAGTTGAACAAATCAACCTGAGGCCTTATCATTCGTAAGTCTAGTACTTATTCTATTGATCTCTTTCATCAAACCACAAGATTAGGAGGATGTAAACACACCAACATTGGTTGTCAAGATATAGTGGAGGGGACAAACACTGACATGCAAATACACACACACACGACAGGCTTCTTTCAGTTTCCATTTACCAAATCCACTCACAAGGCTTTGGTTGGCCTGAGGGCTGTAGAAGAAGACACTTGCTGACAGTGCCATGCGGTGGGACTGAACGTGGAACCATGTGATTGGGAGGCAAGCTTCTTACCACACAGCCACTCCTAACAATTCTAATAATTTTGTTATCATATTCCTGTTGAAATACCTTACCTCTATTCCAATTAATTTTGAAAATATCACATGAAAAGCACAGAAAAGGCACTGGTACCATGGGAAAAGCACCTGTGCCAGCCCCACATGAAAACCATTCACACTGACCCATTTGAAATTCACCTGTACTGGCATCACATGAAAAGTACCTGTGCCGGTGCCACATGAAAAGTACCTGTGCCGGTGTCGCATGAAAAGTACCTGTGTCGGTGCCACATGAAAAGTACCTGTGTCGGTGCCACATGAAAAGTACCTATGCCAGTGCCACATGAAAAGTACCCGCACTGGTGCCGCATGAAAAGTACCTGTGCCGGTGCCACATGAAAAGTACCCGCACTGGCGCCGCATGAAAAGTACCAGTGCTGATGCTACATAAAATGCATCCAACACACTCTGTAAAGTGGTTGGCATTAGACAGGGCATCCAGCCATAGAAACCTGGTTAGTCAAGTCTGGGGAACATGAAGGCCAGTTGACATTGCCGTAATGGGAGATTCTTCTCTCTCCAAAGCATTGGCATAACAACCACACTATTTCTCTTGCAGCATAAGCAGTTGCCCCATCTTGCTGAATCATGTGTGACATCTACCTTGACTGCCTTTCAAGTTCCCCAGACTAGCCCAGATTTTTTGTTGTGGGGATACCTGAAAGAGGGGGTTTACGTCAAAAAACTGGAGACCCTTGTGCAACTGAAGGAGAACATCAATAAAGAAATCAGAGAAGTGGGGTCTAAAACTCTTGAGGGTGTTATGGTGCAAGTTTTGGAAAGAGCATGGGTATGCGAAGCTGAAAATGGAAGCCATTTAAGCAATGTCATTTTTCATATGTGAAATAGTGGTGTCGCAAAATTTGACTTGCACATATTAATTTCCTTTATGTTCTTTATATTGTGTCAAAATTTCATGCATTTATTTGTAAAGTTAAGGAAATTATTTAAAATTGAAACTCATCAGTGGGACACCCCGCCTGTGTATGTATGTATGTATATCATCATCGTTTAATGTCCGTTTTCCATGCTAGCATGGGTTGGACAGTTCGACAGGGGTCTGGGAAGCCAGGATGCTGCGCCAGACTCCAGTCTGATCTGGCAGTGTTTCTACATCTTGATGCCCTTCCTAATGCCAACCACTCCGTGTGTGTAGTGGGTGCTTTTTACGTGCCACCAGCACAGGGGCCAGAGGAGGCTGGCAAACAGCCACAATCAGTTGGTGCCTTTTACGTGTCACCGACACGGACGCCAGTCAGGCGACGTTGGCTAAGACACGTTCGGATGGTACTTTTTATGTGCCACCAGCACAGGTATCTTAACAACTACAATTTCCATTAGTATGTATATATATATATATATATATATATATATATATATATATACATACATGCTAATGGAATATATATGTATATATATATATATATATATATATATATATATAAACATGCATATACATCTTACAGACATACATACATACATATATATATATATAATATATATATATACCGGAGTAAACACATAAATGTGAAACAAGGTAGAAAAAAGAGTACTCAAATACCAATGGTAGAGTAATATGCTAGCAAAAACTGTCCGACGAACGGGAACGTGAAACTCAGAGTAACAGGTTTTGTTGAATTTTCTGCTGCTTTAAATAAAGTATATATATATATATATACACACACACACATACACATGCACAAGTATATTTACAAATACACACAAGACACTAAACAGACAGACCAGTTGAAAGATGATTTCATGTTTCCAAAAATAGTCATCTGTAAATTTTAGCTTTTTAATAACCAACCAGCATCTATGTGTCTGTTAGAAAATTACATTTCACTAAATTGTACACAAATAATTTAAATTTCCTTTTTTTTTTCCCTCCTTGTTTTGTTACATAATTTAACAATTCATATTGATCTGCAAATATTGATGAGCAAATAATTAAAAAAAAAAAAACAACCACTACAAATATTTCTGCAGCCTTGAGGATATTTTATTTTGTTTTCAGAAATAAACCAGATTTGCCAATATCCTATTCAGATCGTTTTTTTTTTTATAATTATGTATCCATCGAGGATATGATTAAACCAACTTTCATACACAGATTGGCAAAAACAGCAAGAGGAATATTTTTCTTTTTATTTCATAACAAAGATGATATTCAGTTTCTTATTATTTTGTTGTTTTTCTGTCTTCTATTATGGTTTGTCATCATCATCATCAACATCAGTGTTTCTCAACCATTTCTTTCACCACTGGATCCTTCTTTCCTATTTTACTCAGATGGACCCTCCTAGCCATTTATGTTAAAAATATTCTATTATATTTTTTTATAATCAAACGAAATTGTTAAAATATGCGTAGGCATGGCTGAGTGGTAACAAGCTTGCTTCCCAACCACATGGTTCCGGGTTCAGTCCCACTGCATGGCATTAGGGCAAGTATCTTCTACCATAACCTCGGGCCGACCATAGCCTTGTGAGTGGATTTGGTAGATGGACACCAAAAGAAGCCCATCATATATATATATATATACATACACACACACACATATATATACATATATATATATATATACACATATACACAAATGTGTATATATATATATATGTGTGTGTGTGTGATGCCACCACCGCCTTATCTGGCCCCTGTGCCAGTGGCACGTAAAATGCACCCACTACACTCACAGAGTGGTTGGCGTTAGGAAGGGCATCCAGCTGTAGAAACACTGCCAGATCAAACTGGAGCCTGCTGCAGCCTCCTGGCTTCCCAGACCCCGGTCGAACCGTCCAACCCGCGCTAGCACAGAAAACGGACGTTAAACAATGATGATGATATACACATATATATATATACATATGCACATATTACTCTTTTACTTGTTTCAGTCATTTGACTGTGGCCATGCTGGAGCACCGCCTTTAATCGAGCAACTTATTCTTTTGTAAGCCCAGTACTTATTCTATCGGTCTCTTTTGCCAAACTGCTAAGTAATGGGGACATAAACAAACCAGCATCGGTTGTCAAGCAATGTGAGGAGGACAAACACAGACACACAAACACACACATGCATAGATATATATATATACATATACACATATATATGTATGTATGTATTTGTGTGTTTATGTTTGACAACTGATGTTCGTATGTTTATGTCCCTGTAACTTAGCAGTTCCCCCAAAGAGACCAGTAGAGCCTTTGGGTGTCCATTAAAATGATGATAATGAACAATGGTTCTCAATTGGGAGGTGAAAATTTATCTGCAATAAATTGGTGATACTTCTACAAATTTCTTTCACTTATTTCAGTCATTTGACTAGTCATGCTGGAGCACCGACCGCCTTTAGTCGAAAAAGTTAACTCCAAGACTTATTCTTTGTAAGCCTGGCAACGATCACGTTCGGATGGTGCTTTTTATGTGCGGCACAGGCGCCAGTCAGGGGTACTAGCATTGGCCACGTTTGGTTGGTGCTTTTTACGTGCCACCAGCACGGGAGCCAGTCAGGCGGACCTGGTATCAATCACATTCGGATGTTGGCAGACCTGGCATCAACCACATTCGGATTCCATTCATTTAAATTCAAGTTTTGTAACATCATCACAGAACTGTCATGACTCTCTTACATCATCTAAATTAATTATTTTTGAAAAGAAATAGCTCCTAAAATTAATTTTATTTTGAGATTATCAACAATACAAAATATTCAAAAATTTAAGCTAATCAAATCTGTTTCCTGCCCACCTCCATCTTTTCTGATGCCACCAAACATTGGATATTTATAGGAATATCAAAATCAATTATTATATGAGATAATGGAAAGTAAAGGTAACAACTACAGACAACGAAACACAGTAAACCAATCAGAGTAGGAGCAAGATTACACTTTAACTGATTCACTGTGTACCATAATGCAGCTATCATCATCATCAACATCACAACCATCATCATCACTACTATCATCATTATTATCATCCTTCAATGTCCATGTTGTCATAGGCTGTATGCTGTACAGTCCTACAAGACCCACTGCGACCAAGGACTGCATTGTGCCCCAGTGTCCACTTTGGCAGGGCTTCTATGGCTGGATGCACTTTCTAATGTCAACCCTTTAACAGTATGTACTCGGTGCTTTTTCCATTCTACCAGCATTACTGAAGCCATGCAGTTTAAAATTTTACAAGTCCCAAGGGGTCAACTTTTATGTAAAGCAAGGAGGGGGCAAGAGATTGGTAAAAGCATGAGAGGAAAGGGCCAGAGTAGCTACCTTGCTATGGAAAAGCTCACAGTTTTTGAAGAGAGGGTGGGAAGGACCGAGTAGAGCTAGAGAATGATAGGGTGTGGGGAGTAGGAAATGACTGACTGTGCTGAGCATAGCAATGATGAAACAGTAGACAGAAGGACAAGAAGGGCAGGGTAGTGCTTGAGGTGGGTCAGGTCAGGTCAGGTGTGAGGGCATGCACTGTTGCTGTGTGTTGCCGCACTCACCATTAGTTGACTCCTTGGGATTTGTACTTTTGCAAACTGCACAATGGCTTCAGTAATGCCAGTAAAATGGAAAAAGCACCCAGTCCATACTGTTAAGTGGTTGGCATTAGAAAGGGCATCCAGCCATCGAAGCCCTTCCAATACAGATTTGGAGTACACTACAACATTCACAGTTTGTCTGTATATTCACAGGTCCTCCCAAGTGATCCATCAAGTAGAATCCTAGTCAGTCCTCCCCTCCATGAGATACCTTCTCATCCTCTGTGACCTTGTGGTTGACCAACATTAACTGTCAGCCCAACCAGAATTTCATTGAAGAGAAAATGGTGAGCAGGGGCTAAATCAGAAAAATCAAGCTACATGGCCAAACAGTCTGAGCAGACACTTTCAAATCATACAAGTAACGGCAGGCATCTCAATTTCCGAGTAGAGGATGATGAAAGACATTTATCCTTCATAAATAGCTGTGGTACATATATTTGGCTAAAAGCTGACAATTGCTGCTTATATCAATAAATAAGATTCCTACTTAGTAATTAAGCCAACACAATTACAATATTCTTTATTCAATGTTTTAGTTCATTAATTATTTTCATTATGATATTCCTCTAAGGTTACCATTAATAAAGAAAGGTTACACATCATATTTTAATAAAACTCTTTTGTACTCACAATCAATATGTACTGGCTGGTGAATAATGAGGATTAAAATTTGGCCCTGATTAATTAACTAAATAAAGAACTTGGGAAGAACGTCCCTCCAATCAAATGTATTTTATCATACTTCTCAACCTTGGGGCTTTGAACCCAGTCCTATGGCATGTCACCTTGGGCAAGTGTTTTCTACTACAGCTCTCAGGTCAACCAAAGCCTTGTAAGTGGATTTGGTAGACGGAAACTGAAAGAAGCCTGCCACATGCTTGTTTTGACACTGCACAACTGTTATAAATGAGTATTGCTGTGAGCAGTAACAGTCATTTTCAATTTTCTGGGAAAATATGTTTGACCATGGAGAAATATTACTCTGCTTGGAAACAGGTTAGGATTGGCAAGAGGAATGGCATTTGGTCATAGAAAATCTGTCTCCATAAACTCTGTCTGACCCATGCAAAGCATAGAAAAATGGACATTATGAAGATGATGATGTGGAAAGGATTAACCCTTTAGTTACCAACCCAGCTGAAACCACCTCACGCTCTGTAGTACAAATGTCTTGTTTTCGTAAGTTTTGAATTATAATCTTCCACCAAACCTTGGTCACAATTTATGTTCCTAACACTAGCTGAACGATAACTAAGTTATTTTACTAAATTCTTTGTTATATTTAAAATTAACTGAAAGAAACACAGAGCATCTCAACAGAAATATGGTAACAAAAGGGTTAAAAGGCTGAAATGATGGGGGACAGCCAGTGTTTTACTATAAGCTAATTGAAGATATCTACTCAATATTTATTTAATTTTTTTTTTTTAATTAATGGCTTTCCCTATTATAGGTTAGCCATTTCTGAAAGTTGAAACATTTTCTTTGTATTATTAAAATAGTTACTTATAGTGAATATCATTCATAACACTAATTAATTATCACACAGACAGTCATCATCATCATCATCATCATTATCATCATTTAACATTTGTTTTCCATGCTGGCATGAGTTGGACGGTTTGACAAGGGAGAGCCAGAAGACTGCATCAAGTTCCACTGTCCCCTTTGACATGGTTCTTATAGCTGAATGTCCTTCCTTATGCCAATCATTTTACAGAGTGAATTACAGCATAAACATTTATTTTTAGCATTTTCTTTTTTTTTTAATGGCTTAGACAAGAGAGACAAAGCAGCCAATGATTCTTTCAAGAGTCTTGAAGACAGGTACAACGAAGGAAGAACATTATCCACAGACAAGTGACTTGGCCTGAACTCCTGCAACAGAGTAGTCCACAGTAAAGGCCCCCATGAGCCAAACATGGTCCTTCTAGGGGCCAGGTGATAGTATTAAGCCCTCACTTGGCCCATGGTGATACTATTAAACAGAATTAAGTAGGCCACCCAAAAGCAGAAACCATTCCTTCAACAGGTTCAACGAGGCTGCAAAAAGAGACACTCTGCAAAGATAACATGCAGCAGTGGGGATTGAACCCAGAACCATGTAGCTGCAAAGTGAACTTCTTGGCTGCTTAACCACATCTGCAACACAAGATGTGTGTTGGAAATATTATTTCAGAAGATATATATATGGCGGTGCCCCAGCATGGCCACAGCTCATGAGCTGAAACTAGAATCAATCAATCAATCATATATATAAATAGGTGCCGGTGTAGCTGTGGGGTAAGAAGTCTGCTTCCCAACCACATGGTTCCAGGTTCAGTACCACTGTGTAGTACCTTGGGCAAGTGTTTTCTACTATAGCCTCAGGATAAGCAAAGACTTATGAGAGGAGCTGGTAAACGGAAACTGAAAGAAGCCCATCATTGTGTGTGTGTGTGTGTGTGTGTGTAAGACACTACCACTTGACAACCGGTGTTGGGGTATTTTAGTCCCCATAACTTAGCAGTTCGACAAACAAACCGACAGAATATGTACCAGGCTTAAAGAAAAAAAATAAGTATTAGGCTTGATTCAGTTGACTAAATTTCCTCAGGGCAGTGCCCCAGCATGGCCACATGGCTGAAACAAGTAAAAGACAAGATAAATGAAAGACAGATACTTCCCATGGAATACTTTTTTATTGCTTCGCTTTATGCTACTTGTTTGTTTTGTTTTGTTTTGTTTTGCGTTGTGCTTATTTTTCCCAATACATTTGTCAACAATAACAGTCAGTGGATGTTTGAGCTCAAAGAGTGGGCTGAGAGGTCAATCAATGGCTCATCACAGACTTACAGAAATGAGAAATGGGAAGATGCAGCATTTATAGTTTCTGCCAAATACGATTCCAATAAGAACCGAAATTATGAGTTTGCCAAGTATTTGCCACAGAGCAATGAGTCACTGCAATACGTGGTCAATAATATTCTAACTTTAGAATATACAATATTATATAACACTTTGATGTCTGAACAATACACAACAAATATTGTGATGTCTGTAAATTCATTAAGAATATCATAAGAGCTCTTCTCGTTAATTATCCCCAATTATATACAGTGTATCACTATAATCATGGTATTGATACCAATTTTAATTACATCTGATTGGTAACTATACTCCAAGTTTCCATGCCAACTTGCAGCTAAAAATTCAGAGCAGAACGTAAAACTGAACTAATTTAAACCACAACACAGGGTGTCCAAAATGGTCTTTATTTGTTGCATCAATGTTGCACCACCTGCAACAACAGTGTTTTTCCAGCAAGATGGTGCACTGCCTCATTGGGGGTTGAGTTTCTGAAAGTTTCTAAATCCTTCAGTATTTAATCTGGCCATATCCAGCCAGAATATTCAACCTGTTTTATGTTCAAACTGAACACATCCAACCTCTCACACCTGTCCTACAATGTCATTCTAAAAATATACAAACAAACCACTGAATTCTTGAAACTTACAAGATAGCACATGATCAATTCAAAATGTTTTGAATAAATAAGCAATAGATTTGATGAAGAAATCTGAAGGGTTAATGAAATTTCCTCAAACTGGTGGCTTGGGAGAGGCAGTCCAGTTTAGGTCATTTATGAAAACCCTATATCATCATTATTGTGGCAGCAATAATAGTAGGAGCACTCCGTCGGTTGCGACGATGAGGGTCCCAGCTGATACAATCAACAGAACAGCTTGCTCATGATATTAACGTGCAAGTGGCTGAGCACTCCACAGACACGTGTACCCTTAACGTAGTTCTCGAGGAGATTCAGCGTGACACAGAGTGTGACAAGGCTGGCCCTTTGAAATACAGGTACAAGAGAAACAGGAAGAAAGAGCGAGAGAAAGTTGTGGTGAAAGAGTACAGCGGGGTTCACCACCACCCCCTGCCGGAGCCTCGTGGAGCTTTAGGTGTTTTCACTCAATAAACACTCACAATGCCCGGTCTGGGAATCGAAACCGCAATCTTCCGACCGCGAGTCCACTGCCCTAACCACTGGGCCATTGCACCTCCACTCGGCAGCAATAATAATAAGTCATGCCCACCACAACTGAATTGAGATCCTAAAACCAAGGTGCCATCGAAAAAGCACTGGGGTGTGGGTGCTGGTGCCACATAAAAAGCACCCAGTACACTCTGTCAAATGGGTGGCGTTAGGAAAGGTATCCTGCCATAGAAACCAAACCAAAAGTTGATGTGGAACCTGGTGCAGGCCCTGGCCTTACCAGTTCCTGGTGAATGATGATGATGATGAATGTAACCTATTGGTAAAATAAAGAGAGACACTTTATAATTTAGACCAGTGGTTCCCTACCTGTGGTCAACAGACCCCTGGTGGTCTGCAAAGGTAGTACTGGTGGTCTGTGAACATGTTAAGCTAACAGACCTTTCAATGTCTTGATGTCTGTGGGAAAACTCATTTAAATAAAGGAGGGTGCTTTTTACATGCTGCCAGCAAAGTTGCCAGTCAGGCGGACCTGACATCGACCACGTTCGGATGGTGCATTTTATGTGCCACCAGCATGGAATCTAGTCAGAGGGCACTGGCCACAGCTACGATATTGGTTATACTTGACTCAACAAGTCTTCTCTATTAAAAAAAAAAATTAAAATAACAGATAAAATAAAATAAACAAACACTCCACTTATCAGCAATGTATGTGGGATAAAATAGTTATCGTTCAATTGTAACACTTATGTGATAACTATAAATTAGTAATGCAGTCATAACTAAGTCAATGCTTAGAAAAATCTTTAGAGAGTCCGTAATCTTGGAGTACAATGTTTACTATATAGTACAGACAGAAACAAATCAATAGGATTCCATACAGCAGTTACTATCTGTAATGAAATCAGTATAGAAGTCACCATTTAATTACAATCTGTAAATACACACACATTAACATACATGTGTGCATATAGGCACACAAATACACAAACATACATACATGATTTAAGTATGCATTAAAATTACATGACATGTATTCATTCTTAGGGAGTTGAAGCAGTACATGTGTAAAAATCAACTCTCCTATCTCTCATTCTATATAGTTGTTTGCCATTACTCATACAACACTGCTGTAAAATTCCTCTCTCTCTCTCTCTCTCTCTCTTCAGCTGACTCATTTTTATTAGAAAAGATGACAAATTAGCAGAAAAGGTGGAGAACTGGGCTAAAATACATGACACACACAATAGGGGTCTTACATATGTAATACAAGGAGTTAAAAAACAACAATTAACTACTACCCATGCAACTAGTGTGTAAAAACTCCCTCTTCAAGTGATTAAAACATAAAAGCGAAGGAAATAACTCCAATGAATGCAGGCAAAATTTTTGGGAAAAATAAAGATGATACAGCTGGGAGATGATAAAGCTCTATTTCACTGAATGTGCGTGAAAAATATTTATCTATCAGTTCATTTTGTTTTTTGTTTTTCAATTACTAATATCCACTTATTAGACTAGTTTGAGTGCTGAATCCTCCTCCTCTTCATCATCATTGTGACTTCAATGCTCAGTTTTCCATGCCCCTCATAGATGGGTCTGACAAAATTTGTTGTGGAAGATTTTCTGTAGATGGATGCCCCTTAATTGCTAGCAGTGTATTCATCATCATCGTTTAACATCTGTTTTCCATGCTGACATGGGTTGGACGGTTTCACTGAGGAGTGGTGAGCCAAAGGCTGCACCAGGCTCAATCTGGTTTGGCAAAGTTTCTACAGCTGGATGCCACTGGCACGAGTGCAAATCAGGCAGTACTGTCATTGGCCACATGTCCTTACTAGCAATTAATATTTACATACCAGTTGCCAGGAATGTGTTTAATATTTAAAACTGGTCTATCCAATTGAGTTACACCACTAAACTTAGTGGCTATTTAAGCAACACCTTTGTGGATAGTTAATGGGTTGGGTGCGGTGGAGATGATGATCCCCAATCATCACCATTTAACGGACAGAGTGACCAGAGATGACAAGTCTCGAAGGGTTTTGTTGAAGAAAATAACTTATTACCTCTGCCTTAGCGAAGGCAGGGGTATTGTTTTCAGTTGTATTTGTTTGTCCGTGGACAAGATATTTCAAAAACTGCTGAATGGATTTGGATGAAACTTTCAGGGATGTTTGGCTTTGTGACAGGCACAATCTGATTAGATTTTGGGATTGATCTGGTACCGGATACGGATTCGGGATTATTTTTCCTGTTTTTTTTCCTTAATTTTTGAGAGCTGTCAGATTCATTTTTAGTATTCTTGTTTGTGAGAGCAATCAAGTTTATTTAAGATGTTCTCATTTTAAAAATCATCTTCAGCTAATTGTTGAGAGGACATTGGTGTTACCTTGGTGGAGGTTTGCGTTGAGAGCTCTTATTATTATTATAATAGGTGGTGAGCTGGCAGAATCATTAGCACACCAGACAAAATGCTTAGCGTATTTCGCCCATCACTATGTTCTGAGTTCAAATTCCACTGAGGTCAATTTTATCTTTCATCCTTTTAGGGTTGATAAATTGAGTACCAGTTGAACACTGGGGTCAGCTAATCGACTCATCCTCTCCCCCAAAATTGCTGCCCTTGTGGCAAAATCTGAAACCATTATTATTATTATTATTATTATTATTACTTTTTACTGTTTTTTGAAGCTTGATACTTATTTTATTGGTTTCTTTTTGTTGAACTACTAAGTTTTGGGAATGTAAACAAACCAGCACTGGTTGTCAAACATGGTGGGGAACAAACACAAAGATATACATAAACACAAACACACACACACACACATATATCATCATCATCTAACATCTGTTATTCATGCTGGCATGGGTTGGACGGACTTTTGCCCTGGGCTGGTAAGCCACACCAGACTCCACTCTGATTTGTTATAGTTTATACATCTGGATGTCCTTCCTAACACCAACCACTTTCCAGCATGTACTGGATGCTTTTACATGGTACCACACGAACACTTTTATGTAGCACCATGTGGACACTTTTACCCAATGCCACACGGGTGCTTTTATGTATCACCACAAAATATGATCGTACAACCATTTCCTATTTTTTCTACCTTCAATCACATTGTTTGCATACATGTAATCTAGTAAGAAACATTGTAACTGCCAATGCTGGCTCTGAATTCTATGGAGAAGCTAAAGAGATAGACTTAAAAGAGATGGGAGTGTATCTTGTCTTTAAAACCAACTGGTGAGAGAAGACCTCCAAATTACCTGTTAAAGACTCTGGGGTAATTCTTCCTCAAGAGACAATTTCATCTGAATATATTCATCTGCATTGGATACAGAGGCGTCGGCTTTTTCAGCACATTTGTCTATTCTAGGTTGTTTTCTTACATTCAACGTCTATGACTGATTGTCACAGAGAGATTCTGTCTTTTTACATCACCTGAATATTCTCTAGCAGAAGTAATGCAACAAAGTAGGGTTATATATATTTCCTTCATATCATGTATCTTTGCAACTATTTTTTTACTCTATAAGACTGGCCACAGCTCCAAGTAAATTTATAATTTTATGAATATCTGTTGAGCACTTTTAGCAAAATATGCCTTGTTTAGAATAAATACAGTGTGTGTGTGTGTGTGTGTATATGTGCTCTTGTCTTATCATCACAGGATGGCTGTAAATAAGCATCATCATCACAATCATCATAAAGGTAAGGTTGTTTGTTCCCAATCCTCTATGGAAATCAATCCCAGCTAGGGGAAAATATTACTTTGCTTGGAAAGAGGCAGGAGATCTCCAGCCATCTACTTCAACAAATTCTGTCTTGCCAATGCATGCATGAAAAGTGGACATTAAATGATGAGGATGATGATCAGGAGGTGGACTAGGAAGACAAGGAGGAAGAGAGAGAAGGCTAAGGAAGGAAAGGGGCAAGGAAGGGGGAAGTGCAAGGAGGGAGAAGAGGTGAGGAGGAGGGAGAAGAACAAAGAGAAGGGAGAAGGATGAGCAGTAGGGAGGATGAGGAAGAAGGGCAAGGAGGGAGAGGCTGAGGAGAAGGGAGAGGGCAAGGAGGGAGAGGACAAGGTATGGGTGAGTAGTAGGGAGGATGAGGAGGAAGAAGAGCAAGGAGGAGAGAGAAAGGCAAGGAGGAGGGAGAGGCCAAGAAGGGAGAGGGCATGGAGGAGGGAGAGGGCAAGGAGAAGGGAGAGGGCATGGCGGAAGGAGAGGGCATGGAGGGGGAGAGGGCAAAGAGGAAGGAGAGGGTGCTGAGGAGGAAGGGCAAGGAGGGAGAAGGACAATGTGTGGAGGATATACAGGAGGGGGTAGGGGAAGAGGAGGAGGAGGATATACAAGTCTAAGCATAGTCAAGCAATTCAGCAAAGTCATGACAGGTCAGTTTATTGGAGACTCAAGCCCCACCCACCACCACCACCAACACACCTTTGTGAACAATGAGCAAGGTGACTACTTTTGGTGTGTGACATAGATTCCCCCCCCCCCGATGGCTTTTTAATTATTAAAGCTAAAATTTGCTTTGATGAAGGTTGAGAAATTTAGGAATTAAAACTAAATGTAACAGTTGAAAATGCTTTTAATTACTATGTTTAAAATTTATTCTTTTATTTGTTTCAGTCATTTGACTGCAGCCATGCTGGAGCACCGACCGCCTTTAGTTAAACAAGTCGACCCCGGGACTTATCCTTTGTAAGCCTAGTTCTTATTTTATCGGTCTTTTTTTGCCAAACTGCTAAGTTACAGGGACATAAACACACCAGCATTGGTTGTCAAGCAATGGGAGAGGGGTAAACATAGACACATATACATATATATACAAAGGGCTTCTTTCAGTTTCCATCTACCAAATTCACTCAGAAGGGTTTTGTCAGCCCAAGATGCCATGCAGTGAGACAGAATCCAGAACCATGTGGTTAGGAAGCAACCTTCTTACACCCACATCCACACCTGTGCCTCAAATACAACTACAACTGCACCTCAATTTTACATGATTTTTTTTTTTTTTTTCCATTTCTTCCAATCATTATTCTTGATATCTTCCATCCATCAGAAAACTTTCTGCAGAAATAACAACAAAGCACACAAGCAATACTTACTCTGTTCTCAGAAGTGGTAGGATTAAGCCATTCTGGTAGTACATCAGCCGCTTCGATCAGAAGGAATTCCTCATCATTGTCACTAACTCTGAAAAACATTACAGGAACATAATGTAAGCACAACATCAACATTGAATGTTCATATTTCCATGCTTGCATGGGTCAGACAGATATTTGTTGATGCAGATTTTCTAAAGCTGGATGCCCTTCCTGTCACCTACCCTCACTTGTTTCCAAGCAAGCTAATATTTCCCCACTGCCAGACATGTATTCTACAAAAGACTGGAATCAAACAACATTGCTCGTATGACACAGATGTTTGTTTAAAATAATCCCATGATGTCAGAGCAAGGGTGCATACAAACACTGACATATATGAAGAGCTTACTTTGAAATCCAGTGTAAGTGCATATTTGACCAATTTCATGATAACCATTAAAACACAATCTATAAACTGCTGGCTTCATGCACATGAAATGTTTTTCAGTCAAAATGGGATAAATGCCATATAGAAAGGAGGCAAATCTTAGTCTTCCAATCAAAATCAGATATATTTAAGTTGTTGCTTTAGACAATTGCTCAAAAGTCATTTCGATGCATAGATCTGGTTTTGAATGTAGGCTCACGTGCACACACACAGACACATGTATATTCTTTTATCTGTTTCAGTCATTTTGACTGCGGCCATGCTGGAGCACCGTCTTTAGTCAAACAAATCGATCCCAAGACTTGTTCTTTGTAAGCCTAGTACTTATTCTACTGGTCTCTTTTTACTGAATGCGAAGTAATGAGGATTCAAACACACCAGCATCGGTTGTCAAGCGATGATGGAGGGACAAACACAGACATATACATACATACATATATATATATATATATGACGGGCTTCTTTCAGTTTCCATCTACCAAATCCATTCACAAGGCTGTGGCCAACCTGAGGCTATAGTAGAAGACACTTGCCCAAGGTGCCATGCAGTGGGACAGAACCCAGAACCAGGTGGTTGGTAAGCAACCTACTTACTACACACTCACTCATGTGCCTATGTCAAGCTTCTTTCAGTTTCTGTCAACCAAAATCCACTCACAAGCCTTTGGTCAGCTCAGGGCTGTAGAAGACACTTGTCCAAGATGTTGCACAGTGGGACTGAACCTGAGACCACAAAATTGGAAAGTAAGCTTTTTAATAATTTAGCTATGTCTGCATCATCATCATCATTTACCATCCATTGTCCATGCTGGCATGGGTTGTACGGTTTGACCATGGCTGGTAAGATGAGGGGCTGCACCAGACTCCAGTCTGATTTGGCATGCTTTCGACAGCAGGATGCCCCTCCAAACGCCCACCACTCCAAGAGAATACTGGTTGCTTTTATGAGCCAATTGCATGACACCAGTATCTGCCACAACTTGATGGGTCTTCTGCTCAACCATGGCATAAGGCCAAAGGTCTCAGTCATTTGTCATTGCCTCTGTGAGGCAACCACATTTTTAAATTCTAGACAAAATTTTGGGAAAATGACAATGATACAAATTTGAGTGGATCTTTGTAGCTATGAACTTGTGTAAACTTTAGTGAAACTCAAGAGAATGATACTTACTGAACAGCCAGGAAGGTTTGAATAATGTCATTAAGACTGAATTGTTTGTAGCCAGACACAATTGAAATGGTCCAGTCTGTCTACCTTTAATTAGAGACCACAGAGGTGGACTAACTTAAAAATGTAAATAGTAAAGTACAGCACTGTAAAATAGATGTGTTGTTGGATTGGCTGGCAGTGTTAAATTCCATTGCAACAGCAGGCAAAGTCACAAGGGTTCCAACAAGGAGTGTCAGAGATTTGTCATTTGCTTGAGCAAAGATCTGAAACCAACACTTAGCTGGTCCTACACAGAGGGTCACAGTCTTTCTATATATTACTAAAACTCTGTGATTGCTTGCTTGCATGCTTGCTTGCATGCATTCATGCGTGCTTGTCTGTAATTTAATACAGCCCAACCAGCACTTAATGAGAAAATATTCTGAAAGTAAGGCACCCCTGAAATGTGAATACAAACAGAAAACAGGTTTCATGTAAATTGGACCATGGATTCCTGTGATATGCGTTTTGGGGGGTACCTTCAAAAATAGCCAAAATGGCATATAATGGAAAAATACTCCAAAAGTAACATAACTCTGAAATGGGAATACAAACGGAATAAAACGGCCACAGATAGTCTAGTAACTTTTCAAAAGTGCCTAGACTGGGATAAAAACCCATAACTTGGTGAAGTTTACGCAGTTAATATTTCCTTTGAATTAATATAGGTTGATGCTGTTGTTTAGTACAGGTTAGACCCTGACAGAGCAACCACATGATACTTCAGCCCATGATCAAGCTACCTTCTTGTCAAGTTGTAGTATATCTAAGACAACAGGATATGATTTGTGGGAGATTTGGCTGCCGTTTCTAGCAGACTGAGCAACCACATATATGCATGTAACAAACTATGAGAGGGGTGGGTTAATTATTATCGATGATCAATTTAACTCTAACACTTTACTGGTAATCATTCAAATGTTTCTTTAGCCCTGGTGGGGTAAAATGCAGGGTCACCTACAGTGAGTTTTGAACTCAGAACTCAATCAAAATACCACCCAGCCAACATTCTTGAAAATAAGAAATATACAAACATCAATAGATATATACACACATGCCTGCATACATATATACACACATACATGCATACATACATACATATACATCATACACACATACATACACATTCCAACACATATACACACATACATACACATATATATATGTGTGTGTGTATATATATATATATATATATATATACACATACATACATACATACATACATACATACATACATACATACATACATACACATACACACATTAATTTTTCTTGCCCTTGGCATTCTCTAGTCCCTTCTTCCATACAATATTTACCAATGACCAATCAGCAAGTTACATCCTGCTTAGAATTCAAACTTTGCCTTTTAATAGTCAATAAAATTACACAGCATCTGAACTCAACTTAGAAATACCATCCCTAAAAACTTTGTGGCTTTGTTCTAATACGAGGAATCAATATTTATTGATGTATGTCAATGCATACACACACGGCCTATAAAGGAGTCATCCTATAAATAGACAGACAGACAGATAGATAGATAGATAGATAATTAGATAGATAGATAGATAGATAGATAGATAGATAGATAGATAGATAGATAGATAGATAGATAGATAGATAGATAGATAGATAAATAGATAGATAGGTAGGTAGATAGGTAGGTAGATAGAGATAGATAGATAGACAGCTAGATAGACAGACAGGTAGGTAGATAGGTAGGTAGATATATAGGTCAACATACATACATACATAGACAGATAACTAGACAGACAGACAGATAGATACATACATACATACATAGACAGATAGCTAGACAGATAGATAGATAGATAGACAGCTAGACAGACAGATAGATAGATAGACAGCTAGACAGACAGATAGATAGACAGCTAGACAGACAGATAGATAGATAGAAGATAGATAGATAGATAGATAGATAGATAGATAGATAGATAGATAGATAGAGAGATAGATAGGTAGATAGATAGACAGATAGATAGACAAATAGACAGACAGACAGACAGACAGACAGACAGATAGATATGTAGGTCAACTTTGCCTTTTCCCTTCCAAAGTCAATAAAATATATACTAAAGTGTTGGAGGCCAGCATAATAAGACTAAACCCCCTGAAGCTTAATATCCCAGTAGAAAGCAAGGCGTGCACACACACACACACACACACACACTCACTTTTGGCCAGCTCTGCTCCCTTCCTCCCTACCCTCTCCCCCTCCACTCTCCTTACCACAACCCACCACCATCTTCACAACAGCCACAGACTTGTGCCACTGTGCCAACCATTTCAAGTAATTCAAAGTCAGCCATCAAAGTCAGACCAACCATTCTCCTGAATCCCACTCAGCCATCTCCCCTAAGTTGTCCTCTGCTAACAATATATTAGTTGCAGCAAGAATGACTACCACCACTACTACTACTACTGCTACTACTAGTACTACTACTAATACTGTGTATGTCAGCAGACAAAAGTCCATTGGTTCTTTGTTTTCAATAAATGAATTATTTGTAGCTTACTGATCATGCTGTAGAACAATATTATTGGAGAAATGGATAGAATTCTTTGAGGATCAATCAATAGTGGAGGAGAGATTTTATACACACACACACACACACACACACACACACACACACACACACACCACACACACACACAATCACACTGCAATCAATACAAAAGTAACCCTGCTCTCACTGAACCTGAAGTATGCAGGAAAAATTCATGTGCTTACAAGCTGGGGATAGTTTATTCTGAAACACACCCACACACACACATGCTATCCATCTACACACACACACATACAGACAGATAGACAGATAGATAGATGATAGGCAGACAGACAGATGATAGACAGATAGATAGACAGATGATAGATGATAGAGAGACAGACAGGAGATAGATAGATAGATAGATAGATAGATAGATAGATAGATAGATAGATAGATAGATAGATAGATAGATAGATAGATAGATAGACAGATGATAGATACAGACAGATGATAGATAGATAGATAGATAGATAGATAGAGAGAGAGAGAGAGAGATGATAGATAGATAGTCAGATGATAGAGAGAGAGAGAGAGAGAGAGAGAGAGAGAGAGTGAGATGATAGACAGACAGACAGACAGATAGATGGTCAGATAGATAGATAGAGAGATGATAGACAGATGATAGACAGACAGAGAGATTATAGACAGGCAGACAGACAGACAGATGATAGATAGAAAGACAGACAGACAGATACAGAGATAGATAGAGACAGATGGATACAGAGATAGACAGACAGATACAGAGATAGATAGATAGATAGATTTTTATCAATATTTAGCAGAAGGAACAGTAACTCAAGGTCCAAGAGTTTCATGCATTGACACTATATACACAGATAGGTAAGTATAGATATGTTGTGCTTGAGAAAACCCATCAAGCTGGGCAAAATCACAGTCATGGCAGATACTAGTGTCACACAAGTGGCACCTGTGCCAGTGGAACATAAAATCACCCATTACACTCTGGGAGACGGCTTTAGGAAGGGCATCTAGCCATAGAAAACTCATGCCAAATCAGACTGGAGTCTAGTGTAACCTTCCAGCATGCCAGCCCGGTCAAACCAACCAACCCATGCCAGCATGGACAACAGATGTATGATGATGATGATGGATAGATGGATAGACAGACAGACAGATAGATAGATAGAGTGAGAGAGAGATAAATAGATAGATTAACAGCCATTTTTCACAGAGAGCAAGCTTATTTATTTATGTAGCCAGATACACACACACACACACACACACACAAGCATTCATACATCTATCATTACATGAAGAATGTGGGAACAAACACATTCACACCAATTACTTGTGAAAATAATAATCACATTTGTAAACATTTGCCACAATACCACGAGACTCTGTAGGTCAAACACAGATACAAAATTACAAAAATACACGAAACAAACCAGCAGAATAGTTTGTTGGAAATGATATTAAAATAACTCATCACTTTATCTTTAACACTGACAACATTTGTGTCTAGCAACACTTATGCTCGCTACCAGCATTCAGACTCCAGTCTCTCGAGTCTCAAACACAAACAATTCATGAGATAAAGAAAAAAAAAATCTGTCTCAAGATATACTCCTTATAAACGATTAATTTCATGCTTTTATCTTCTGCCTATTATCTTTTACTTGCTTCAGCCATTTGACTGCAGGCCATGCTGGGGCACCACATTGAGAGGTTTTGTCTAAGAAAATAACTTATTATTGTTATTATTATTAATGAAAGTGATGAGCTGGCAGAATTGTCAGTACGCCGCCGGATGAAATGCTTGGCCGTCGTTTGCTTGTCGCTACGTTCTGAGTTCAAATTCCGCCAAGGTCGACTTTACCCATCATCCTTTCGAAGTCAATAAAATAAGTACCTATTTCTTTACTACCCACAAGGGGCTAAACACAGAGGGGACAAACAAGAACAGACAAACGGATTAAGTCGATTATATCGACCCCAGTGCGTAACTGGTACTTATTTAATCAACCCCGAAAGGATGAAAGGCAAAGTCGACCTCGGCGGAATTTGAAATAAAATAAGTACCAGTTGAACTCTGGGGGTCAACCTAATCAACTTATCCCCACCTCACCACAAACCACCCTTGTGGCAAAGATTTGAAACCGTTATTATTATTATTACTTTTTACTGTGTTATATTCTTTTATTCTTTTACTCATTTCGGTCAATTGACTGCAGCCATACTGGAGACACCACCTTTACTCGATGGAATAAACTGACCCCAGAACTTATTCTTTGTAAGCCTAGTACTTATTCTATTGGTCACTTTTGTCGAACCACTAAGTTACGTAAAGTTAAACATACCAACATCAGTTCTCATGTCAAACAATGGTAGGGGGGGACAAACACACATAAATATATACATAAATATATATATATAAAACTGAAAGAAGCCTGTCGTATATATGTATCATCATCATCATCATAAAGCGGACGCTAAATGATGATGATGATGATACATATATACGACAGGCTTCTTTCAGTTTCTGTCTACTAAATCTATGCACAAGGCTTTGGTCAGCCCAAGGCTATAGTAGAAGACATTTGCCAAAGGTGCCATGCAGTGGGACTGAACCCAGAACCATGTGGTTGAGAAGCAAGCTTCTTACCACACAGCTACTCCTGCACCTATTGCTTTTTTCTTTTCTTTTGAAGCTAGATACTTATTTTATCAGTCTTTTTTTGCCGAACTACTAAGTCTTTGCAATGTAAACAAGCCAGCACTGTTTGTGAAGCCATGGTAAAGAACAAACACAAAGATATACATAAATGCAAATGTATATAGATATGTATATCATCATCATCATCATCACCATTTAATATCTGTTGCCCACGGGTTGGACGGTTTGACCAGGGCTGGCAAGCTAAATGGCTGCACCAGATTTGGCATGGTTTCTATGGCTGCATGCCCTACCCAATGTTAACCATTCTGAGAGTGTAATGGGTGCTTTTATGTACCACTGGCACAATTTCATTTGGCTTGATGGGTCTTCTGCCCAAGCACAGTGTGTGTATGCATGTATGTGCGTGTGTATATATATATATATATATATATATATATCATCATCATCATCGTTTAATGTCCGCTTTCCATATCGGCATGGGTTGGACGGTTTGACTGAGAACTGATGAGCCAGAGGCTGTACCAGGCTCAATCTGGTCTGGCAAAGTTTCTACAGCTGGACGCCCTTCCTAATGCCAACCACTCTGAGAGTGTAGTGGGTGCTTTTTACATGCCAGTGGCACGAGGGCCAGTCAGGCAGTTCTAGCAATGACCACGCTCACGCTCAAAAGGTGTTTTTACATGCTACTTGCACAGGAGCCAGTCCGCCGGCACTGAAAACAACCACGCTTGAATGTTAAGGCAACGCTGACAACAATCATGCTCAAATGGTGCTTCTCACATGTCAACATTACTTGACAACCGATGCTGGTAGGTTTATATTCTCGTAACTTAGCAGTTCAACAAAAGTGACCAATAGAATAAGTTCTAGGCTAACAAATAATAAGTCCTGGGGCCGATTTGCTCAACTAAAGGCGGTACTCCAGTATGGCCACAATCAAATGACTGAAACAAGTAAAAGAGTAAAAGAACATATATAATAATAATAATATTAAGTAACAAGAAGAGGGATTTGGTATTAATCTTCATTTTGTACAAAGATTAAAATACCAAATCTATCTTCTGGTTACTTAAGAAATTATTATTATTATCTCAACTAACACTGCAGAATTCCTGAAGTAGATCCAACAGAGATATAGCCCGACTGCAGATGACATCGGGTAGCCTAAACTGTGCCAGTTCTCTACTCAACACTTCAACTCACCAATCAATATACCCATTAGTCCAAAAATATTAAATACATATATAATAATAATAATAAATAACTGTGCCCTTTTAAAGCCTAACCAGGCTCATGGGCCCAGTTTCCCAGTTTCTATGGCGTATGTGTTCCCCAGCTGGATGGGATGCCAGTCCATCGCAGCGTTACTCATTTTTGCCAGCTGAGTGGACTGGAGCAACATGAAATGAAGTGTTTTGCTCAAGAACACAACGTGTCGCCTGGTTCAGGAATCGAAACCACAATCTTACGATCATGATGCTGACACCCTAACCACTAAACCATGTGCCTCCACACACACACACACACACACACACACACACACACACATATATATATATATAAATATAGGGAGAGTTTACGAAAAAAACAAAAGACGATAGGTGGTGTACAAAACAAACAGATGTATTAGTATAACGCTTAGGAATAGAAAAAAGTCTTTTACGTTTCGAGCCTACACTCTTCTACAGAAAGGGACACAGAAAAAACAAGGAGAGAAAAAAATGTGTGTAGTGGCTAACGATCTATATATATATATATATATATATATAGTTAATCCCCTCCACAAAAAAAAAAAGCAACAACGCATGGACATGCAAAGTATTAGCAGACGTTCAGGACAGGAAAGAAAGGTGGTTGTATGTTTCAAGCAAAGCTCGTCTTCAGGAACAACAGACAGAGGAAAGTTCAAGAAAAAAGGATGACGGAGTAAAAAAAAAAATCTTAACGATCCATACGTGGTAACATTTTGAAATATATATGTGGAGATCCACATGTCGTTACATATATATATATATATATATAATATATATATATATATAGAGAGAGAGAGAGAGAGAGAGAAGAGAGAGAGAGAGAGAGAAGAGAAATAGACAGACATGATGAGCATTTTTTAAGTTTCTGACTGCCAAATCCACTCACAAGGCTTTGGTTAGTCTGGGGCTACAGTAAAAAACACTTGTCTATGTGTCTGTGAAGTAAACTTCTTACCATGCAACAATGCCTACGCCTATAAAGAATAAATTGTAAAACTGTCAAAACCTGGAACTGAACCAGGAACCTTTAGCTCTTCAGTCTAACACTCTCCAAACTGAGCTACTTCAGCTGCCTATCTATCTAGGTTATATATCCATCTTATACAGAATATTACAGCTTCTGACTGCCATATTGATTGCACTTTAGTTCAATTTTACTTATAATTTTCGCACCTTCGTGTCAATTTTCAATGCAGTTATTGATCTTCTCAGACTCAATCTTGTTATTAATATCTCACTTCTTCACACAATTCCACAAGACAGAATCCTTAGAAACACTGTAGTCTGCAATCTTCCAAGACAAATACAGAACAGCAGCTTTAAGGAACCATGGTTGAAGAAGTGGTTTTTCTTCTTTTTCTTTTCTTTTTAGCTTAAGAAATTAGTTTTGTTGTCATTGTTGTTGTTGTCAGTCAGTTACAAGCATGGTTGTGTGGTTAGGAAGCTCACTTTGCAACCAAGTGACTTCAGGTTCAATCTCCTGAATGGCACCTGGGGAAAGTGTCTTCTACTACAGCCTTGCAAATGAATTTGATTAATGGAAACTATACGGAAGCCTGTTATATATTATTGTGTTTGGGGAGAATAATGTCTTCATTTTAAACTTTATTTATTATGTTGTCTGTATGTCTGGTGAAATTTTGTTGGTAGGCTAATACAGTAGGACCTCGCAATACAAGTGCCCCATTGTACGAGGAATTTGCTGTGCGAGCCGAAACTCGTGCCAATTTTTGTTTTGAAGTACGGGCAGAAATCTGCAGTACATGCACACAAATCATCCCATCTTTCAGGTAATTAAGGTAATTCAGTTAATAATATTTCTTTTGCATTCTCTTTTTATATAATTGTCATTTTACTTGTAACAGCACCTTTTCTGTTTTAAAACCCAGAAAATATCATTTTTGAGTGGTTTTGGGGAGCTGCAACAGATTATTTATATTATAGCTGATTGCAACGGGGGAAAATTGATTTATAAAACATGTAAATCATAAGACAAGCTTGGTCATGGAATGAATTTAACTTGTAGTGCAAGGTAGTACTGTACTAGTATTATAAAAAAAAAAATTTGAACAGTTGGAAGAGCATAGCTTTTGCTGAGAATGTAGGGCACGTGATGTACTCACATTAAAGAGCGTTACAAATATCTGTCAAACCATTTAAGGTATTCTGTTACCACACAACATAATGTTCACCTGACATACAACATAATGCAGTCACACCACAGAAAGCAATATATGCTCGTATCAACATAAAACATACATTCATACAACAATATTATTTACATTCATACTGAAATATAATATACAGACTGGGTGCCCCACCATCCTCCACCACAAAAAATGTACATACACTTACTGCTGAGACCTCAATTTTTATTTCTTTTTAGATTTAACCCTTTAGCATTTAAACCTGCCAAGCCAAGTATTGTACATGTTTCATGTTCAAACTAACCAGATCCAGCCTCTCACATCTGCCCTACAATGTCATTCTAAAAATAAACAATCACGTCATTGAAATCTCAAGGCTATGAGATAAGCCCTGATTAATTCAAAACAATGTAAGTATATAAGTATTGCATGTGACAGAATAATCTGAATGCCGAAGGGGTTAACCCATTAAAAATAAGGAAGGAAGCCAAATACAGCTTTGAACATAGAAAAATAGTTCTATATTTTAGAGATGAGGAATTATGCACATTATTTACAATGGACGGATAGGTGTCCCCCACCTTGTTCGTTGTTACCACAACGTTTCAACTGATGTACTCTCCAGCCTTCATCAGGTACAATTTCAAACCCAACCCTTTATGATTTATTTATACCCATGGGCATATAGCATAGTGGTTAAGAGCATGGGCTACTAACCCCAAGATTCTGGGTTCAATCCCAGGAAGCGACTTGACTAAATAGTAATACTAAAATCAGTTAAAAATACCTTAGGAGTGAGAACAGAGTACCCCATTAGCCAAATAAAGGGTTGGGTTCAAAATTCCAGAGTACATAAGCCGAAACATTGTGGTAACAATAAACAAGGTGAGGACACCTATCTATCCATTGTAAATAATGTAGAAAAATATATTCTAAAGTTCTACTGGAAAGTTGAAAATGCAGTTGAAGTACAAAGACAGTTTGGAGGAGAGTGGTTCAAACAGATCCATCGACATGACTTAGCATCATTTGGTTTGAAGATGATGGAACTATTCAGAACAACCACAAGAAGTATTCTAAAAAACTGCAGGCATCAATGGACCCCCACAAAGCAAGAAAGGGTATTAGAAACTTTGTCAGAGTTCAAGAAAATTTGTGCAGCAAGCAAGTCATGAGATATGAATTTCAAGATATATATACATACATATATATATATATATATATATATATATATATTATATATATATATATATAATATATATATATATATATATATATGTGTGTATATATATCATCATCAATTAATGTCCGTTTTCTATGCTGGCATGGGTTGGACGGTTTCAGTGAGGTCTGGAGAGCCAGTGGCTGCACCAGGCTCCAGTCTGATCTGGCAAAGTTTCTTCGGTTGGATGTCATTCCTAACGCCAACCATTCCAAGAGTGTAGTGGGTGCTTTTTACATGCCACCAGCACAGGAGCCAGTCAGGGGGTACTGGTATTGGTCACGATTGGTTGGTACTTTTTACATCCCACTGGCACAGGAGCCAGTCAGGTGGACCTAGCATCGACCACATTCGGATGGTGCTTTATTTAGTTTCAGTCATTTGACTGCAACCATGCTGGAGCACCACCTTTAGTCAAAGTCATCGACCCCAGGACTTATTCTTTGTAAGCCTGGTACTTATTCTATTGGTCTCTTTTGTTGAACCACTAAGTTATGGGGAAGTAAACACACCAACATCGGTTGTCAAGTGATGGTGGGGGAACAAACACAGACACACATACATATACATATACACATATATATATGACAGGCTTCTTTCAGTTTCCATCTACCAAATCCACGCACAAGGCTTTGGTTGGGCTGAGACTACAGTAGAAGACACTTGCCCAAGGTGCCATGCAGTTAGACTGAACCCAGAACCATGTGGTTGGGAAGCAAGCTTCTTATCGCACAGCCATGCCAGCATGTATTGCAGTGGTGTTTGAATTCAGAATGTAAATTCAAAAGAAATGCCATTAAGCATTTTTCCAAATGCAGTATTGATTCTGTCAGCTTTCCATCTTAGCAACAGAAATAATATTGGTTTGGTTTCAAATTTTGGCACAAGGCCAGCAATTTCAGAGTAGGGTTTAAGCTTATTATATCATCCCTACTGATCAACTGGTACTTATTTTATTGACACCAAAAATATGAAAAGCAAAATCAACCCCAGCAATAATAATAATAGTTTCAATTTTGGCACAAGGCCAAGAATTTCGGGGAAGGGGGTAAGTCAATTAAGTCAACCCCAGTACTTATTTTATAGACCCTTAAAGGATGAAAAGCAAAGTCGACCTGAGCAGCATTTGAACTCGGAATGCAAAATTGAAAGAAATGCTGCTAAGCATTGTTATCTGGCACAGTAATGATTCTGATAGTTTGTCACGTTAGCAGCAACAGTAATATTATTTTCTACACTAGGCACAGAGAGAAAGTTGTGGCAAAAGAGTCAGCAGAAGTTCGCCATTACCTTCTGCCAGAGCCATGTGGAGCTTAGGTGTTTCGCTCATAAACACACACATCACCCGGTCTGATATTCAAACTTGCGATACCACGACCACGAATCCACTGCTCTAACCACTAGGCCATGTCCCTCCACTAAATTACCATATTAGGATTGGTTTATTAGAAATAGTTAAGTTTTTTAAGCATGTAATTTAAATGCTTAAAGTTAAAGAATTTTAATTTTATGCAGATGAAGTGAATCAATGGGGTAGTTCAGTGGTCCCAACCTTTTTACTACGAAGGACCCCTTTATTTAAATGAGTTTTCTCACGAACCCCTTTTAATATGTTAATCCTTATATATATTTATTCTTTTATTTGTTTCAGTCATTTGACTGTGGCCATGCTGGAGCACTGCCTTTAGTCAAACAAATCGACCCTAGGACTTATTCTTTGTAAGCTTAGTACTTATTCTATCGGTTTCTCTTTGCCGAACCGCTAAGTTACAGGGGCGTAAACACACCAACATCGGATGTCAAGTGATAGTGGATGGAGACAAACACAGATACACAAACATTCACACACACATATATACATATGCGACGGGCTTCTTTCAGTTTCCATCTACCAAATCCACTCACAAGGCTTTGGTCAGCTTGAGGCTATAGTAGAAGACACTTGCCCAAGATGCCACGGAGTGGGACTGAACCCAGAACCATGTGATTGGTAAGCAAGCTACTTACCATACAACCACTCCTGTGCCTATATATATATATATATATATATGTATATATATGAAATTTTAAATTTAGTTGTCAGACCCCAGTACTACCTTTGCAGACCACTAGGGGGCCACGGACCACAGGTTAGAAACCACTGGTGTAGTTCATTTCTGAAGTTGAGCATTAGTTGCATGTGAGCTTGTTAGGATCGTGACTTGACTGCCGATTAAACTCGTCACTGAGAGAAGTTATAACTATAAGACAGCAATTTCTGATCATATGAGTGAACAAGGTGTAAGAGTGGGCAACTGTGCTGTTGACCTAAATGAGTATTAGGTCAGCAGTGATTAAGAATGAGTCACAGATTAAGAGTGAGAGAGAGAGAAGGTTAGAAATATTGTGTCTACCATATTTATTCCTGTATAATCTTTTGTCCTTTACTAGTTTCAGTCACTGGACTATGACCATACTGGAGCACCAGTCAGAATGGATTCTGTTGAACAAACTGACTCCAGTGCTTTTTCCTTTTAAGCTTCATACTTATTCTATCAGTCACTAAAGCTGAACTTCAGAACTACAGGGAGGTAAATAAACTAACACTGGTTGAGAAGTAGTGATGGGGAACAAACACACACACACTAACACACGTACAAATGTATACATGCACACACATACACAAATACAATGGGGTTCTTTCAGTTTCCACTTCCCAGATACCATCAATAAGGCTTATATCGGCCTGGGGCTATAGTAAAAGACACTTGCCCAACGTGTCGTACAGTGGGACTGAACCCAGAACCAGGTGGTTGAGAAGCAAACTTCTTACCACACTAACCACAGTTGAAAAAAAAAATAAAAAAATAAAAACGATGATCATATGATTTTGAAATGCTGAGTTGCACTTTCACAGCCACACCAAGAGACTTCAAAAGAATTTACCTTTTGTTTCATTCCAGATGTGAACTTTTGCAATCAATTTTTATACAGCAATTACAATAGCTCTGATTAAACACTATTTTCGTTTTTCCATACATCATAATGCTAAAGGAAAGTCAATGTGGATTATACGCAAGACTTTTTCCCCCAGGATTTCAATGCCCCTAATTAAGAGTATGCATTATACATGAATGCATATTTATTATTCATGAATAAATATGGTACGACACATCTTGGAATGGAGACTTGAGAAAGCATCCTAAACACATAAGCACATAAAAGTATGACTAATTATTTAATCATTCATTTGTTTCAGTCATTAGATTGTGGCCATGCTGGAGCACTGCTCTGAAGGATTTTAGTCAAACGAATCAACCCCAGTTCTTAAATTTTTTCTTTTTTTTTTTTTAAATCCTGGTACTTATAGTCAGTTTCTTGTCCCAAACTGCTAAGTTACAGGGATAATAAACACACCACCACCACCACTTGTTAAGCAGTGGGGGTCGAACATAAACACACACACACATGCATGCACATACACACATGAATATATATATATTGGGTTGGCAACTAAGTTCCAGCCATCTTTTTAAATTTGGGAATTTATTGCATTTTTAAATTTTGGCATCTATTTTTTTCGAGAATTCTATTTTTGAATCATTTTGGAATCTATTTTGTTTCTTTTTTTCTTCTAGTTAATTTTAGTTAATTTTTGTTTATTTTCAGGTCATTAAAATGGAGTGTCAAGTTTAGAAAAATGAGCATTTTCGACACCTCCTTCTTTTGGCATTTAATCAAGGTTCTAAGGCCACAAAAGTTGTTCGCAACATTTGTGCTGTGAATGGAGAAGGTGCCATAGCTGAAAGAGCCACTTGTGATTGGTATGCCAAGTTCAAAAATGGAAATTTTGACCTCAAAGACGCATCTCATTCTAGCCATCCAGTTGAGTTTGATGAAAAGCGATTAAACCAGCTTTTGCATGAAAATTCTTGTCAAATGACAAGGGAACTGGCAGAGAAAACGGAATGCTCCCACACTGCTATAGAGAAACCTCTTTACTTGATGGGAAAGGTTCAGAAGTATGGAGCATGAGTTCTGCATGCTTTAAGTGACAACAACAAAAATCAACGAGCCACAATCTACACTTGGTTGCTTGCTCATCACCGCTCAACTCATGGACACAAGCAACAATTTCTTTACTGAATTGTTACTGGTGACAAAAAATGGTACCTGTACATCAATATGAAGCAGCGTAAGGAATGGCTTAGCCCCAGCAAACAAGCGACACCGCATGTGAAACAAGATCTTCATCTGCGTAAAACGATGTTGTGTGTATGGTGGGACTGAGAAGGGATTATCCATTATGAATTGCTTGAACGGAACCAAACAGTCAACGTGGATCTCTATGTTCAACAGATGGAACGACTCAAAGCAGCTATTCAAGAGAAAAGACCTAATCGGCAGCATGGAGTTCTTCTGCTGCACAATAACACTTGCCCTCATATCGCCAATATGACCAAGGAAGCCATTCAAACACATGGGTGGAAAGTGCCGCCACACCCGCTATATTCTTCTGATTTGGCACCAACG
Organism: Octopus sinensis; assembly: GCF_006345805.1. Classification (NCBI taxonomy): domain Eukaryota; kingdom Metazoa; phylum Mollusca; class Cephalopoda; order Octopoda; family Octopodidae; genus Octopus; species Octopus sinensis. The sequence goes on from NC_043013.1 coordinate 25,016,170, forward strand.
GATTTCCACATCTTTCGTCTTTCGATCTCTTTCAAATGCTATGCATGGAGTTTCGTTCAATGCAGAATTGAGAGCTTGGTTGGATCAATTTTTCGAGTCGAAATCGGGTGATTTCTACCAACGAGGTATTGAAAATCTTGTTGAACGTTGGAAAGAAGTCATAAACAAAAGGGTGAATACATTGTTATTTTTTATTAAACCTTTTAAAAAACAACAGCCAAATATCCCTCAGGTTATACCCTACTGTTATAAGAAAGGAAGGAACAGCCAGAGTAATATAGTCTTAGCTATGAATACTCAAAGGAAGGATGGGCCAAGATGGTCATGGCTGGAATGCTTTTGAGCATTGACCCATCTGATCAGTATGGCTGACCTGATAGCAAACAACAACTGCAGAATAGCCCCATAATGGCACATGGTTGAAGAATTTTATAAATGGGTAAGAAAGCCATCATTTCTTTGTCCAGCTACAGGACTTAATATTGACTTAATGTTTTCTTGTAAAAACAGTCTTTAAGGCATATATCTTTTACAGTTCTGCCACTTTCCATTGCAACAATAATTGGTAAAATAAGCAGGGCCAGGAACTGGCAAAGACAGAAGCAGCACCAGGTTTCATAGTCTGTTTTGGCATGGTTTCCCATGGCTAGATGTCCTTCCTAACACCAACCACTTAACAGAGTGTATAATTATAATAATAATAATAATAATAATAATAATAATAATAATCCTTTCTACTGAAAGCTCAAGGCCTCAAATTTGGGAGAAGGGATTAAGTCAATTGCATCACTGGTACTAATTTTATCAACTCTGAAAGGATGAAAGGCAAAACCTCAGTGGAATTTTACTTGGAACATAGCGGCAGATGAAATGCCACTAAGCATTTCACCTGGTGTGCTAACTATTCTGCCAGCACACTGCAGGACAAACAAGAGTGCCTAATAATTGACGTGGCAGTGCCAGGAGACCAACATATCATCATGAAAGAAAGAGATAAGGTTGATAAATATGGAGACCAGAGAAATGAGATCGCTAAGATGTGGCAGCTACAAGAGTCAAAAGGGTTATCCCAATTGTCATCAGAGTATTGGGTTCAATACGACCCAATCTGCAAAAGCATCTGAAAACCTTAGAAATACACTTCAATCTAAATGTATTGCAAAAGTCAGCATTACTTGGAAATGGATGTATATTGCGTAAAGTACTGTCTGTCTGAGGTCCTTGCTGTGACTTGACAAACAGTACAAACCCCTGGGCAACACAATATCTTCAATCAACAACCTCAGGATATTCTATACTGTGCAACATTTAAATAATAAAAATAATAATTTATTCTTTTATTAGCCACAAGGGCTCTTATACAAAAACATTAAAGGACATGCAACAACAGGACAATACAATAGGTTTTAGAGTGTGTAAAAAATATAAAAAACAAAATTGAACAAAAGAATACCCCCAATAGGGGGAGGCACTTTAAGGTTCTTGTGGAAAAATCCACAAAAGCCATGGGTGCCTGATCAACAGGGCAAGAGCCCTTCCCCTTCAATTTTCTCACAGATGCATGCTCACATTGGCCATCTCACAGGTCCTTTCACATAGGCCATTCTTCTAACATTCACCCACCTTTTAACAAATTTGCTACAAGACAACACTTCCCTCTCCACCCTCAATTTCCTTTTCAGGTGAAACTTGAAAAAGTTGATGAGGGTTTGGCCAAAGGGGAAAGTGTCTGCCTTTAGCCCTTTCAAACGGGTCTGCCATACTACCTCTTCTACCACAGCCACTAGACAATGAAAAAAGTCAATAGTACTTACTTAGCAACAAGACCTGAGAAATGTTGTGTCAACTGACACAACAGGTAAACCACAAACCACTCATCTTGAATATTGTCACCAAAATGGGTGCAGCCATGTAGATGATGTGGGGTGGATTCTGAAAGAAAAGAAACTCTTCGTTATTAAATGCAATATATTTTGAGATTGATTATCATCAATAATAATAATAATAATAATAATAATAATAATAATAATAATAATAATAATGGTTTCAAATTTTACCACAAAGGCATCAAATTTTGGAGGGAGGAGATGAGTCAATTACATTGACCCCAGTGTTCAACTGGTACTTATTTTATGGACCCCAAAAGGATGAAAGGTAAAGTCGACCTCAGCAGAATTTGAACTCAGAACGAAGCAACTGGCAAAATACCGCTAAGTATTTTGCCCAGTGTGCTAACAATTTTGTCACCTCACCACCTTAGATGTTGATGATGATGATGATGATAATAATAATAATAATTTAATTTTGCATTTTTTTTTCTTGACCTTTGCTTTTTGTTTGTTATTCAACTGAATTTGTAAGTCATAGGGACATAAATATACCAAACTCACAAATCTTTGGTGACTCCAATGAGCCAAGCAGTAGGTTTGAACCCAGAACCATGTGATTGGGAAGCAAACTTCTAACCATAAAACCACGCCTGCATCTGTTTTATTTTCATTTCCGACTCAATTTTTCTTTTCTTTTTATTTTCCCCTTTAACATGTAGGCACAGGCATGGCTGTGTGGTTAAGAAGCTTGCTTCACAAACATGTGTCTTCAGGTTTAATACCACTTTGCAGTACCCTGAGTGTATTCTACTTTAGCTTTGAACCAACCAATGCCTTGTCAGTGAATTTAGTAGATGGAAACTGTGTGGAATCCCACAGTGTATGAATGAGTGCAATTGTGCTTGAGTGTGCCTGTATTATGTACATGTGTTTGTATCTGTCTGTCTTTGTGTTTGTCCCCACCACTACTTCACAACTGATGTTGGTTTGATTACATCCCTGGAGCTAAGCAGTTTAGCAAAAAAAGACCATGAAAATAAATACCAGACTTAAAAATAAGAACTGCGAATCAATTCCATCAACAAAAACCATTCAAGGTGGTGCCCCAGTATGGCCACAGTCCTATGACTAAAATAAGTTAAAGAGTAACCATAGAAGTGTTTTTTTATTCTTTTTCCTATTCAGAATCTACTGTAAAAGTCCAAGAATAATCTTTCCTACCATAGGCACAAAGCCTGAAATTTGGGATGAAGGGGTGGGTCACTTAGATCGACCCAAGTACTCAGTTGGTATTTAATTTACCGAACCCAAAAGAATGAAAGGCAAAGGAATGGCTGTATGGTAAGACACTTGCTTTACAACCACATGGTTCTGAGTTCAGTCCTACTGTGTGCCACCTTGGGCAAGTGTCTTCTGCTGTAGCCTCGGGCTGACAAAAGCCTTGTGAGTGGATTTGGTAGACAGAAACTGAAAGAAGCTCATTGTGTGTGTGTGTGTGTGTGTCCATTATCGCTTGACAACTGGTGTTGGTGTGTTTACGTCCCTGTAACTTAGCAGTTTGGCAAAAGGACCGATAGTATAAGCACCAGGATTAAAAAATAAGAACTGAGGTCAATTCACTCGACAAAAAAATTCAAAGCAGTACCCCAGCATGGCTACAGTCTAATGACCAAAACAAGTAAAAGAGAAATAATCCTTCGTAACACATCATCAACATCATCATTTTAACATCCAAGGTCAAATGGACTTTGAGGTGGTTTTTCTACAGCCAGATACCCTTCCTGTCACCAATCCTCATCCGTTTCCAAGTAAGTTAATATTTCATCCTGGGCAGACATGCTTTTGCAGAAGATTGGAATTGAATGACATTCATTTACAATTCTCACATGATGCCAAGGCAAGGAGACACAAACACCCACACACATACATACAGACACCCCAGTGTCCCAACCTTTTCACTACCAAGGGCCCTTTTATTTCAATGAGTTTTCCCACAGGTCTCAGGATATTGAAATGTCTGTCAGTGTAACATGTTCATAGACCCATCCCCCTGTACTACTTTTGTGGACCACCAGAGGTCCGTTGACACAGGTTGGGAACCACTGATAAACACACACACATGCACATACACACACACATATACAACAAGCTTCTTCCAATTTCGATCTATCAAATCCACCCACAAGGCTTTGGTCAGCCTGGAGTTATAGTAGAAGCTACTTGGCAACAGTGACATCACGACTCCTTTCTACAACTGAGCGAAATAGAGTGTCTTGCTCAAGAACACAAAACACAGCCCAGTCCAGGAAGCAAATTCACAACCTCATGAAGCTGACCCAGACACTCTAACCACTCTAATGAATAAACAAATATGCGTCATGAAGGCTGGAGAATCAAAATGTAAATAATGGTTGCAGAAAATTTAAGCATTCCACATGCAATTATGTTTTGACGGAAAGAGACACCAGACTTTTAGTCACTGATAACTCAGCAGCACTCTCGTACCAGCTTTTAATATTTCATTTTAGATAAAACTTACCCATCCATTTTCATTACCCACTATTCCTGGAAGTGTCTTGGAGGTAGAATCCTCAGGCACCTTCTCCATAGAATCCTCTAAGAGTTAACCATCATTACACTTTCCTGCTGGATTCCCAGGGCATACAGCTGTAGAAACCATGCCAAATCAGATTGGAACCTGGTGCAGCTTGCCAGCTTACCAGTTGTTCAGTCAAACTATCCAACCCATGCCATCATGGAAAACACACATCAAATGATGATGATGATGATCAGCTGAGACCAAGGATTCAGATTACTTTGTCAAGTGTAATATTTATTCACATTGCTTTGAATTACTCATATATTATCTTGTGGCTTTGAGATTTCAATGATGTGATTGTATATTTTTAGAATGTCATTATAGGGCAGGTATGAGAAGCTAGGTCTGGCCAGTTTGAACATAAAACATAAAACAAGTAGAATATTTGGGCCGGATGTGGCTAGTTTAAACGCTAATGGGATAACCTAACCATTACACTCATAGTCTATCCCTAGGTCTCCTGCCAGTTGGGTCCACTTGCAGAATCTAGCTTGCAACAACTTGAAGAGGGATGGACGAATTTTACTTGGTTAATTTGTCATACATACAAAATGTTAAGCAACACGCAAACACTCCAATAGGCTTCAGGTCTCACTATCGACATTTTTAATATATTTTAAAGGAAATCATTATTACAGATGTAGTAATACGTTTGCGTTCCAACTACATAGCTTCAGGTTCAGTCCCACTCTGTGGCACCTTGGGCAAATGTCTTCTTCTATAACCTCAGGCTAAGTGGATTTGGTAGACAGAAATTGAAAGAAGCCCAACCCACTGTGTGTTGTGTTTTCTGTCACTGTTTGACATTCGGTGTTGGTTTGTTTACATCCCCGTAACTTAGTGGTTTAGCAAAAGTGAGCGACAGAATAAGTACTAGTGAGGTTGATTTGTTTGACTAAACCTTTCAAAGTGGTGCTCCAGTATGACCACAGTCCAATGACTGAAACAAGTAAAAGCTAAAAGATAAATTAATATTTTAACATTTGTGTTTCCATGAGAGGATGAGTCAGATGGATCAACCAAACAGGATATCACCAACTGCTTCAATCTTTTGTTATCTAATTCCTGAAACTAAACATCCTGAGATGACCTCATCGTCTTGTTTCTCCTCCACTTTTAACATATAAGATCAAAGATAAAAGGACTAAGATCCTTTTTTAAGTCAGTATGACTTATAGGGCCCATGTCCCAGTTTCTGTGATGTGTATATTTACCCCACTGGACGGGACACTGGATTACTCATTTTTTCTTGCTGAGTAGACTGTGGCAACATGAAAGAAATAAAGCGGTGAGCTGGCAGAAACGCTAGCATGCCGGGCAAAAGGCTTAGCAGTATTTTGTCTACCGCTGAGTTCAAATTCCGCCGAGGTCGACTTTGCCTTTCATCCTTTCGGGGTCGATTAAATAAGTACCAGTTACGCACTGGAGTTGATATAATCGACTTAATCCGTTTGTCTGTCCTTGTTTGTCCTCTCTGTGTTTAGCCCCTTGTGGGTAATAAAGAAATAGGTATTTCGTCTGCCATTACGTTCTGAGTTCAAATTCTGCTGAGGTCAACTTTGCCTTTCATCTTTTTGGGGTCAATAAATTAAGTACCAGTTACGCACTGGGGTCAATATAATCAACTTAATCCCTTGTTTGTCCCCTCTATGTTTAACCCCTTGTGGGCAATAAAGAAATAAAGTGCTTTCTTTAAGAACACAATGTGTCACCGGGTCCAGAAATTGACACCACAATCTCAGGATCATTAATTCAACATCCAAACCACTAAGCCATGAGCCTCCACTTTTAACACAGAGCACTTCTTCAATCAACCCATTGTTTCACTGATGTTTCTGCAAAGCAAATCTTTCCCATTCATTGCTCATCATCATTATCATCATCACCATCAACATCATCATCATCATCACTTAATGTCCACTTTCCCATGCATGGGTCAGATAGGAATTGTTTAGGCAGATTTTCTACAGATGGGTCCCCTCCCTGTCACTAACCCTCACTTGTTTGCAAGCAAGGTAATATTCCCCCTAAGCAACACGTTTTTCATGGGAGATTGGGAATGAACACCCTTGCTTGTATGATGATGATGATGCTCATTTTCTACCATCATGTAATATCTACACACACACACATATATACACAATGAGCTTCTACACAGTTTTCACCAACCAAATTCACTCACAAGGCTTTGGTCATCACTGAGCCGTAGTCAAAGATACTTGCCCAAGATACTGTACAGCAGCGCCGAACTGAAGACCCCGTGATTGAAAGCAAGCTTATTAACAACACACCTGCACCTGCCATGCATGTTGATATCATTTGGACATAAATCATACAGTTTACCTTCTCACAGAGAAAGAAAACCATTCATCACCATCATCATCATCATTGTTTAATGTCCGCTTTCCATGCCGGCATGGGTTGGACGGTTCAAAAGAGAACTAGCAAGCTAGGAGGCTGCACCAGGCCACAATCTGATCTGGCAATGTTTCAACAGCTGGATGCCCTTCCTAATGCCAACTACTCTGAGAGAGTAGTGGGTGCTTTTTACATGCCACCAGCACAGGTGCCAGTCAGGCGGCACTGGCACAGCCACACTCAAATGCTTTTTATGTGCCACCAGCACGGGTGCCAGTCAGGCAGAACTAGCATTAGCCATGCTCGAATGGTGTTATTTACATGCCACCAGCATGGGTGACATGAGGGCAGCACTGGTATCTGCCATGCTTGAATGATGCTTTTTACATGCAGCCAAGAATAAATAGTTCTCTGAATTTTTTCTGATACTTTTGATTCGAACTAAACAAGATAGACAAAGAGGCCAAGAGTTCAAGAAACAATTACATAACATTATTATTATTATGCCAGGAGTTCAAATTCTGCCAAGGTCGACTTTGCCTCTCATCCTTTCAAGGTCAATAAATTAAGTACCAGCTGAGTACTAGGCTCGATGTAATCAACTATCACCTTTCCCCAAAATTCCAGGCCTTGTGCTTATAATAGAAAGAATTATTATTATTATTATTATTATTATTATTATTATTATTGTGCCATGGTATGGTAGCAAGCTGGCAGAATTGTTAACAAGACAAGCAAAATGCTTACTTGCATTTCATCTGTCTTCACGTTCTGAGTTAAAATTTTACAGAGATCGACTTTGCCTTTCATCCTTTCAGGGTTGATAAAATGAGTACCAGTTGGACACTAGGGTCAATGGAATCAACTTACCCCGCCCCTGAAGTTGCTGGCCCTGTGCCAAAATTTTAACCTTTTTGTTATTGTATTTCTGTTGAGACACTCTGTATTTCTTTCAATTAATTTTAAATTAATAAGATAACTTAATTATCATTAAGCTAGCATTAGGAACATAAATTGTGACTAAGGTTTGGTGGAAGATTTTAATTCAAAACGTATGAAATCAAGACATTTGTACTACAGAGCCAGAGGTGGTTTCAGCCAGGTTGGTATTGAAACGGTTAAACCATCATTATGCCATGGTAAATTATTTCTAAGCCTAAACACTTTAACTTATCAATGTCAGAAAAATTTTAAGACAACTTGAGATGTTTAACAAAAAATTCTATAGCAACATACCACCATTTGTACTTTCCTATAAATCTCTTGTAGAAAGTGTGACATTCGTCATTATTTACTTTCTGCATTTTCCCATTGACAAAAAAAAAAAGAAAACTGTGACAATATAACAACCTACATTGCTATACAATGAAACAAATTTCACTGAAGTACTGTTCACGTCACACAAAGAGATTTATTTGCCTCACATATTTTTCTTATATTAACCCTTCAGCATTCAGACTAGTCATGTCTGGCCCAAATATTTTATCAGTTTTATGTTCAAACTAACCAGATTCAGCCTCTCACACCTTTTTTAATAAAGTTATTTTACTAAATTCTTTGTTATATTTTAAATTAATTGAAAGAAGCACAAAGCATCTCAAAATAAACACGGTAACACAAGGGCTAAATGATGATGATGGGTCCCTTGGTTAAGAAGTTTGTTTCCTAAGCACTTGATTCCGGGTTCAGTCCCACTGCATGGCACCTTGGCCAAGTGTTTTTGTCTTTAACATAGCTTCAGGCTGACCAAAGCCTTGTGAGTATATCTGGTACATGGAAACTGAAAGAAGCCTATCAGATACATGTATATGTGTATGTATTTGTGCATGGGTCTGAGAGTGTATTTTACTGCCACCTTGCCTTGACTCTGCGTGACAGTCATAAACGAGTACCTCTGACATGCAAGCAGTGATGGCCATGGGGAAATATTACCTTGCTTAGAAACAAGTGAAGGGTGGCAACAGGAGGGGCATCTGGCCATAGAAGACCTACCACGACAAATTCTGTCCAAACTATGCAAACATGGGAAAGTGGACATTAAAACAATAATGATGGTGATGATGATGATGAGATTCCTTTCAGCAATAACTCAAAATATGACAATTTTTTTTTTATCTTTCACTTGCTTCAGTCATTAGACTGTAGCCATGCTGGAGCACCACCTTGAAGAAATTCTAGGCAAATGAATCTAATTCCAATACTTATTTATTTATTTATTTTCACCTGGTACTTATTCTACCAGTCTCATTTGCTGAACCACTAAGTTACAAAGATGTAAATACACCAATAGCAGTGTATATATCATCATCATCATCGTTTAACATCCATTTTCCATGCTAGCATGGGTTGGACGGTTCGACTGGGGTCTGGGAAGCCAGGAGGCTGCACCAGTCTGATCTGGCAGTGTTACTACAGCTAGATGCCCTTCCTAACACCAACCACTCCATGAGTGTAGTGGGTGCTTTTTACATGCCACCAGCACAGGTGCCAGGGGAGGCTGGCAACAGCCTCGATCAGTTAGTGCTTTTTATGTGCCACTGGCATGGAAGCCAATCAAGGCAGTGCTGGCATAGGCCATGTTCGGATGGTGCTTTTTACATGCCACCGGCATGGGTATCACAACTACTATATATATATATATATATATATATATATATATATATATATATATATATATATATATATAGTATACATACATACAAGGGGTTTCTTTCAGTCTTTCAGTTTCCGTCTACCAAATCCAGTCACAAGGCTTTAGTTGGCCTGAGATTATAGTAGAAAACACTTGCCCAAGGTGCCATGCAGTGGGACTGAACCTGGAACCATAAGGCTGGGAAAGCAACCTTCTTACCACACAGCCTATAATAAATAAAACTAAATACCAATCCAGATTTAAAACCTGGATCACACACAAGGTGTAGGCCCAAATTACACATTAGAGGTATTTAATAAATCACCAACAAAAAAGCAAAATATTTTAAACCGTGACAGGTTAAATACCTGAACAAAGTAAATATTTCAAATGACCAGGAGATAAGTGTTTATGTGAGTGCGTGTGTGTCGCGCACACTCACAGAAAGGGTTTGTATGTACGTGGGTGTGATAAATGTGTCTGTGAAATTACTTGTGCCTTATTTCCGTTTGTCTCTGATGTGACAATAACTTAGCATTTTTCTATCTAATTAATCAATTTATTTAAATACACATCATTATCCTCACATTTTTCCTTCGCAGTCACACTTTCCCAATAAGGGAATCTCATTCAACATTGCTAGAAATAAGAACCAAGTTTCCCTCAAACAGTGTCTTCACTTCACATAAATGCCTTTTATAACAGATCTTACTTAGTCAAGGCTAACCTAACAGGCCAAACGACAATATTTATTGAACCAAGCTAGAAATAATTGTCAATTCTTCTATGAATCCTACTGTCTTAAAGTTAGAAGGACACATCTGAACAAAAGAGAAAAAGACAAGTTGGAATGCCTTTGATTACAGACCCTTATAACCACAGCTGGCATAAACAACAACTATTTGATTTTATTAAAATCTAGTTTAGCTGTTGCATCTGCTATCATAACTCTTCTTCCTATTTCCCCTAATTTATTCATCCATATTCTCTGACCACCAATCCTGGGAGGGTCATGGTGCCTGGAATGAAAGCCATCACTAAAAGGGGTTTGGAGAAACAACCCTACTGCATCATCTGTCTCACAGGTTAACAAGGAATGCATTTACTCTTTTACTTGTTTCAGTCATTTGACTGTGGCCATGCTGGAGCACCGCCTTGGACAGTAAAGAGAAAGAGTTCCATCTGAAAAATATATTGCAGTCTTCACCCACTGCTGGTACAACCAGCAATAAGCTTGCAATCTGTTCTGGGTGGTTTGGGGTGGGAGCACAAAGTATGTATCCCTTCTCATATATAATTTACTTATTTTCCCTTAATTCTTTATGGTTTTTTTTTTTTTTTGGCTTTTTTCTCTTTTTAATCTAATCATGACTCATAAGCAAACACTTCTCTATTCAACCCTAACTGCTAGAAATGGAAAATAATTCCCAGAAGATTTCTGAAAGCAGGTTTTAACACTGAGAAACTGTCCTCTGATATTCATTTTATTATTTAGCTTCATTGATTTGCTTCCTCTAAATTAATCACAGCATTTCATCCAACACCACTTGCATACTTTTAGATTTTATGTGAGAAAGCAAACTTTTCAAAATAGTCTCTAGCTTTAACACCAAAATACCTACGTCTGAATAATTATAAAAATACACAAGCCTTCATTCCAAAATTAAATCAAATTTTCCTCTATCTAAATTGTATTATTCATCAAGGTAGATTTTCTACAAGTGTCCATCCTGTTGCCACTCCCCACCAGGTTCCAATCAATCTACTGAATCCTATAACTAAGCTATCTATCAATATATATTTATTATTTATTATTTATTATTTATTATTATTCTGATCCCCCTAGTCGCCACTCTGTTTACTATTTCAGCCTCGCCTCGTTTTTGCATATTCTGTATAATTCACTAGTTATCGTTATAGATATTTAAGATCTATCTCCCTTACAGGGCTGATAGAAATTGGCTGCCGATTCTTCGCGGCGCGCCCGCCCTACCCACCCCCACCACCAATACCGGATATCTCTATTTTGCTCCAACTATACCGGATGTCGTTTCTCCCACCACCTTTATAGGTGTCTACTCTTTGAACCCCCCTCTTCAATACGCTATTTCACCATGCATTACCCCTCTCTCGATATCCTACGTTCTACTTGCCTAGAACCTGTCCTCTGAACCACCCCTCCCACTGGTGCTCCCCTATATTTCTGCACCCCCCCACTGGTGCTCCCCTATATTTCTGCACCCCCCCACCACCATTATAGGTGTCTACTCTTTGAAGCCCCCTCTTCAATACGCTATTTCACCATGCATTACCCCTCTCTCGATATCCTACGTTCTACTTGCCTAGTACCTGTCCTCTGAACCACCCCTCCCACTGGTGCTCCCCTATATTTCTGCACCACCCCCATAAAAAGCACCATCCGAACGTGGCCGATGCCAGACCCCTCTGGCACCTGTGCAGGTGGCACGTAAAAAACACCCACTACACTCGCGGAGTGGTTGGCGTTAGGAAGGGCATCCAGCTGTAGAAACACTGCCAGACTAGACTGGAGCCTGGGGCAGTCCCGAGCTCCCCAGACCCCGGTCGAAACCGTCCAACCCGTGCTAGCGTGGAAAACGGACGTTAAATGATGATGATGATGATGATGATATATTTGGAGAGAAGAATTTTTCTCAAAGAGTTAAGATTGAGAAAAGACCCTTTTCAGAAAGTTGAAAGACACTAAGGTTAGTGTCTTTCAACTTTCTAAAAAGATTCTTTTCTCAATCTTAACTCTTTGAGAAAAAATCAAATTCGATGACTGGCGTCCGTGCTAGCAGGGTGCGAAGAGCACCATACGAGCGTGATCATTGACAAAGCGGCTAACCGGCTTCCGTGCCAGTGGCACTTAAAGGGCACCATTCGAGCATGATCGTAACCGAAGTCGCCTTACTGGCACCTGTGCTAGTGGCATCTGTAAAAGGATTCAAGCGAGGTCGTTGCCAGTACTACCTGACTGGCCCCCGTGCCGGTGACACGTAAAAAGCACCCACTACACTCTCAGAGTGGTTGGCATTAGGAAGGGCATCCAGCTGTAGAAACTCTGCCAAATCAAGATTGGAGCCTGGTGCAGCCATCTGGTTCGCCAGCCCGCAGTCAAAATCGTCCAACCCATGCTAGCATGGAAAGCAGACGTTAAACGATGATGATGATGATATATATATATATATATATATATATATAGAGAGAGAGAGAGAGAGAGAGAGATCTATATACATACATATATCATCATCATCCTCATCATGCCTTCCATGCTGGCATGGGTGGGATGGTTTGACAGGAGCCGGACAGGCAGAAGCCTGCACCAGACTTCTGTGACAGTTTTGGCAAGATTTTTATAGCTGGATGCCCTTCCTAACATCAACCACTCAGCAACATCCACTTTTCCATGCTTGTATGAACTGGATGGAGTTTATTAGGACAGGTTTTCCACAGCCAGACACCCTTGCTGTTGGCAAGCCTTACCCATTTCCAAACATGCTAATATCTCACCATGATCAGACAGGTTCTCACAGAAAAAAATAATACTGTTTGTACAACAATGACAACTATTTTACAACCAACACAAGGTCAAGATGAGGAGTCACACACACACATGCATGCACATACATGCACACGCATGCATACACAGACACACACGTACATTTGACTGGCTTCTTCCAGTTTCCATCTACCAAATCCACTCAAAAGGCTTTGGTTGGCCTGCTGTTACAATAGAAGACATTTATTCAAAGTTCCACACTGTGAGACTGAACCCAGAACCATGTGGTTGGAAAGCAGACTTCTTACCAAACCTAAATATTTTTGCGCTTTATCATCATAGCAACCCTTATCGATTGAACTCAAGGTAAAATGCCAAAAAAAAAGAAAAAGAAAAACAGTGACCTCAGGTTGGTTTGAACTCAGAAAGTTATGTCTCTTAATATTCTCAGTTTTGTGGTACAACTATCCTAAAAGTACTTCATAAATGTGTGAAGAGTCTGCTGATATGCAGGTCTTGTCAAGTTAACAGGATTATGTATTATCTGTAACAAGATTTTGTTCAATCAGTCTGATTAAGTTGTCTGATTAACGATTTTAATTACTTTCATATCGCTTTCAATCTTTAGCATCAATTTTCATTCATCCATAGAGCAGGAAGGTCTGCAACTGGAGTTTGTACGCAAGGTTTTGGGTGTGTGTTGGCAAGTCTAAATAAGTTCGTTTTGTTCTGATTAGAACTGGAGTAAGGTGCTAATTAGCATGATTGTTTTTTGGTGGGGAGAGGGTCATTTCCTGCAGGACAGGTCAGTCTGAATAACTAATTTGTGAACTAAATGCAAGCATGGCTGTGCTGTAAGAAGCATGTTTCCCAACCACATAGTTCTGGGTTCAATCTCACTGCATAGCACTCTGAGCACGTGTTTTCTATTACAGCCTCAGGCTGACCAAAGTGGATTCGGTAGATGGAAACGAAAAGCTCATTGCCTATGTGTGTGTCTGTGTTTGTCCCCCACCACTGATGTTGGTGTGATTACAGTCTCATAACATAGCAGTTCAGCAAAAGAGAATGATAGAATAAATGCCAATCTTAAAAAAAAAGTACTTGGGTCAATTCATTCAACTAAAAACTCTTCAAGCCAGCACTCCAGCATGGCCACAGTCTAATGACTACAACAAGAAAAAGATAGTTAACAACTACGGTTAAAGGTTCAGAAATGAAATAAGCAAACAGATCAATTCAAGAAGCATGAAAAAACATAAAATGTTGATTATTGTGAAAATGACCAACTCTTCTACAATTGATCTTGGTCAATGCAGAATTAACAAGTATTGTTCTTTCTTTCTTTTTTTTTTTTTTTGCTTAAATATTTGCCAGTGTTAGGATTAAAGTACCCCATGTAAAAGGTACTTGTGCCAGCACCACATACATAAAATGCATGCAGTACAATCTGGGAAGTGGTTGGCATTTGGAAGGGCATCCAGTCATAGAAACCAAACCAGAACAGACAAATGGTGCAGTCTTCTGACTTGCCAGCTCCTGTCAAGCCTTC
>NC_043013.1:25035659-25120659 GCF_006345805.1 Octopus sinensis
CAAAGCTTTGGTCAGTCCAAGGCTATTGTAGTAGGCATTTGCCCAAGGTGCCATGCAGTGGGACTGAACCTGGAGCCATGTGTTTGGGAAGCAAACTTCTTGCCACACAGCCATGCTGACACCTATATGTAACAGAAAACTTTCATTCTGATAGTTTTCTTTTTATTAACTTCCTGGGAGTGCCAATGGTTAAGCTGATGGTGTTCTGGACGACCAGCAGTTCATATCCCTCTGTCAATGGCACAGCAGTTCATATCCCTCTGTCAATGGCACTGTGCTGTTTGTTTGGATCACACACTAAACTCTCAACAAGCCAAGACATCTAGCTCTAAGCAGATACCATGAAGCAGAGTACTTTACCACCACAAACAGCAAACAGTGGTAGCACTATAAAAATGACAAGTGTTAGCTCAGAATGGATGGGAGCCATCTCAAAGAGCAGACGGATAAAACACTGGACCAGTAACCCATCCACAGAGGTGCAGAAACAAGTTCAAAGAATTTCAACAGGACTAAATCTGTTGCAAATTGCTTGGAAGATGGAATTACATCTAAAATTTTTTTAATATGTAATAGAGGTAAGTGGATACTGCTTATATTCAAGGATGTTTACAAAAATTAATCAGAGTTGCTAGATTGCGCAGCAAGTAGCAGATAATATTGTTTTGCAAAACAGCATTTTTTTTTTTTTTAAATTGGGTTATTTGCAGTTAGAAAATTTTTATTTTTGAAAGGTTAGAATCTTGATGAATATTACAGCAAATTACCAAAGTAAATTAAAAAATACAAGCAATCCTCATATACATTTTTGAAACTTATTTTGGAATAATTTCCAGCCCAGTCCACTACTTTTTGAAAATGTTTAGTTCCAAGAAGTTGATCTGATAACCATGTAGTTATTTTACTGAAATTAGTAGGTCCCAAAAACTTTAAAACTAATTAAATATAGTGTGATAAAATCAATACTCTGGATATTATCAAAATTTTTAGTAAAACAAGTACATAACTGCTACTTTCACTTGTCTATAATTCTTACCACGCCTGTCCAGCCTGATGACACACTAACAACAGAGAAGGAATTGTTCGTTGCCTTTCTCACTATATTACTTTTAATTTTGAAAATAATGAAGATTTTCCTAAAATTATTGTCATTATTAAATTAGTGCTTAGAACATACGTTAAATATAAAAATTTGATAGAAGGTTTAAACGTAGAGGAAGTTTGTTTCGTAGAAGCAGGAGTGGTTTCAGGTAGGTTCAGATCAAAAGAGCTAAAGGAAGTTGAATCAGGTATGAACTATTTTTCTCATAAATTACTGCAATACTTTTGGAATGTCCAGAAAAACAGGTTCGGGCAATCCTCTCTTTGCTTTTATTTATGTTACTGGTTGAGGCCATACTGGAGCACCACTTTTCAGAATGATTGGATTTCTTTGCTGTACTGATTTTGGTGAAGTAGCGGAGCTGCTCTTTTGTGTGCCTCTTCCCATGATATGGGTTCATCTGGTATTTCAGATAAAAATTTGTCCAAACATTCTTTGAAGACTTCCAAGCCTACACCTCGCAAATCTCTGAAGCTTTTTTGACAGAATGTTAAATAGCTTTGGATCTCTGAAACCCAAGCTGCAGGTCTGGATAATTTCTTTTAAAAAGTAATCCAAGAACTTATTAATTCTACTGTTTTTTCTTCAGATAATTCAGATGATCTTCCTGCTTAAGAAATTAGTTCTAAAAATTTGGAAGCAACAATTATTTCCTTCTCCTCCACCACCCTGCTCTCCATCATCATCATCATTAAAGGTCCATCTTTCATACTGGTATGGGTTGCACAGTTTGACAGGGGCTGGTAAGCCAGAGAGCTGCACCAGGTTCCAATAGTCTGTTTTGATATTGTTTCTACAGGTGAAAGCCCTTCCTCATGCCAACCACTTTTAAAGACAGTACTGAGTGCTTTTTATGTGAAACCAGCATAGGTACTTTTTATGTGGCACCAGCATGGGTGCTTTTCACGTGGCACCAGCATGGGTGCTTTTCATGTGGCACCAGCATGGGTGCTTTTCATGTGGCACCAGCATGGGTGTTTCTCATGTGGAAACAGCATGGGTGCTTTCCATGTGGAAACTAACTCAAGAGAGAAACTGATTTTTTTTTCAATTGCTAATTTATTTTTCATTTAAAAAATTTTTAATATACTTTTTATTTCTTTGACTCTATAGCATTCATGTCATTCTGTCAAATGCAATGTTTATTTATTTACATTGTTTGGAATTAATTCTGCATTATCTCATAGCTTTGAGATTTCAATGATGTGATTGTTCATTTCAAGAATGACATTGTAGGGTAGGTGTGAAAGGCTGGATCTCACCAGATTGAACATAAAAGAGAAAGGATATTTTGGTCTCAGCAGGTAATCGTGCAATGGACCAGCATCCTATCAACAGAGGAATATATATGCCAGAAAAACCAGGAAACTGACCTTACGCTCTTTATGGAATAATGTGGACTAACCATGGCCAATTTAAATGGTAAAGGGTTAAATTTAATTATGTAGACAAGTCTGAATATATTGCACAAAGGCTGAAAATTATTTTGAACTATTTAAGGATATTCTCAGTGCTGCCTAACTGGCACCCATGCCGGTGGCACATAAAAAGCACTATTCAAGCATGGTTGGCTCCCATGTTGGTGGCATGTAAAAAGCACTATTTGAGCGTGGTCGATGCCAATGCCATCTGAATTGCTCCTGTGCTGGTGGCATATAAAAAGCACCATTCAAGCATGGCCGATACCAGTGCCATTTGACTGGCACCTGTGCTGGCGTCATGTAAATAGCGCCATTTGAGGGTGGTCGATGCCAGTGCCACCTGACTGGCACCCATGCAGGTGGTATATAAAAAGCACCAACTACATTCTCGGAGTGGTTGGCGATAGGAAGGACATCTAACTGTAGAGACCTTGCCAAATCAGATTGGAGCCTGGTGCAACCTCCCAGCCTGCCAGTTCTCAGTCAAACTGTCTAACCCATGCAAGCACAGAAAGCGAACTTTAAACGACAACGATGATGATGATGAAAATGAAAAAAGCAATATCTCACAACCATTAATTAAAATGAGTCTTTTTTTTTTAATCAATTCCATTTTATATTTAACATAGGCGCAGGAGTGGGTGTGTGGTAAGTAGCTTGGATTTGGTAGGCGAAGACTAAAAAAAGCCTGTCATGTAAGTATGTGTGTGTGTGTCCTCCCAACATCGCTTGACAACCGATGCTGGTATGTTTAAGTCCCTTAGTGGTTCAGCAAAAGAGACTGATAGAATAAGTACTAGGCTTACAAAGAATAAGTTGTGGGGTCGATTTGTTAGACTAAAGGTGGTGCTCCAACATGGCTGCAGTCAAATGACTGAAATAAATAAAAGGATAAAAGAATATTGTTTAAGCAACCAGCAGTGGGGGAATGATTCAGGTATTTCAGGTTTTGAGGAGTGTGGAACCAGCTCTTAACCACCAAATCCCCAGGTCTACCCTGACCTGGACTAGTAGCACCAGTTACAGTCAGAGCTTGTAGGTTAGTTAGCATATTAGGGATTGCATTTGAGGAGTGGATCCAGTGAACTTTGAGGAAGAAAACCTCCATGATCAAAACAGCAGAAAGCAGCTGCAACAATGCACTGAGGAATGCAGATAGATGCGGCAAGTAAGACATCATGGTGCTCCATTGCATCCATCTCCATCCCCAGTCGTCTTGACCTGGTCTCGGTACTGGATTGAGAACGGTCATGACACAAAAGAGTGGGACTGAGGGAGTGCAACTCTTCTTCTCATTAAATAAAGTCATCCTACAAGCCATCACTCATCCTTAAGGCTGATTAGATGGCCCTTGTCATTCAAATGACTATTTATATTATTGATCATGTGATAATACCTCTAAAGTTTTTAAATGCTAATTCTAATATCTGCATGGTTTTATATCTTCTTGGGAGAAAGGTTTTTTTGAAGCATTCTGTAAATATTTCATCATCATCATCATCAGTATTTTCCTGCTTATTTACTCTTGTTCTTTACTGTCTTATTGTATTATTATCTAGTTGTTTTTATTGTATGTATATATTTTTTACTGATAATTCATGTTTAATAAATATTTAGAGGAATGTTTCAGGTGTAGGTCTCCAGATTTGCTTAAGGTTTTGGAACAAATTCTTCTCATAAGCATGGCTGTGAGCATGACTTTTGCAATCACAGAGTTAGGAGTTTGGGCCCACTGTGCTGCACCTTGGGCAAATGTCTTCTACTATAGCTGTGGGCCAACCAAGGCCTTGTGAGTGAATCTGGTAGCAGGAAACTCTGCCAAAGCTCATTGTGTGTGTGTGTGTGAGAGAGAGAGAGAGAGTGTGTGTGTGTGTGTGTGTGTAGACGGTTGTCTGTGTTTCCAACCACTATCGCTTGACAACTGGTGTTAGTTTGTTTACATCCTTGAAACTTTGAAATTTTTCTGTTATTCTCACACATGAACACCTCTTTCATTTCTCTGCTTAATTTCCAGTCTTTCTTCCTCTCAAATATGTAGCTAAGTGACAGTTTTAGCAAAAGACTTGATTAAAACTAAAACTGTTAACCATTATGTCATAATCAGTAGATTATGACATAACAACTAGCTTTAATTGAAGCAGGAAGTTTGTGAATTCAAATTAAGATCATGACCAAATATAATTTTTCCTTTACCAGAAATTGGCAACAAATCATGTTTCCATCAATAATGCCACAGAAAAAGCTGACTTACCACATGCACACATTTTGATCTAGTTTAGAAATATGATTAACTTCAAATCAAATTGATTTCATCAGATGCTTTCAGACCCACGTTGAAAGAAAGAGCTCTTTAGTATCATTCAAAACCAGTTGGTCCATAGTTCCAGTGGTGCTCTCAACAAGAAATCACCTTGCATGGAAAGCAATAAATCCAACAAATGGTTTCGAAGACCATTTGTCAATGAGGCTGAGATGGGTGAAGATGCTTATCATTCTTACAGATGAGAGAGCATCAGGGGAGCACATTGTCCAACTACAAAATTTGGTTGGGTAACATGGAGATTCATAAGGGGTTCAGGTTCCTTACAGCCGACTACTGAACAAGACACATCAAATTCAGTTATTCAAAAAACAAATCTATCAAATATGCAGATCAAGGGATCTGACGTTACAATGTTTTGCTCCGACAGAGCAAAACAACAAGAAATTTACCCAACTCCAACAAGGACAATGCATCACCAGCAACGAGGCTTTCTAGTCCCATGTTTTCTTTCTCATTCATGAAGGTGTCCTTAACATCAAACAATCTGCTGTCCAACTGGGCGACAGGTTTACTTCATACAGGCAACTACTGCATAGAAAACACGAAGTCCAAAAGATGCAATGCTTATAACTTTTCCTCAATTGCGTCAAGTAGGATCCCTTACAAATCATAGAATAAGTAACGTAGTCAAAAAATGCCAAGTACCTCTACTGGAGGCCATGATAACAAAAGTTTTGATGGTGCAATTGGAAGGGAGTAATGTTGGTAGGTATAGTCAACATGAATGTTTTGTTTTATGGCTTTTCTCTGGAGTAAAGGGTCCAAGGTAACTGATATAGCCATTAGTATCCCTCTCCATACAAGCCTCTATATATCCAATGCACATATAAATAAATATATATAGCAGTTAATGAAGTTTTATCATCTTCAGTATAAAATAGAATGACTATGCATGTATGCATAATATATATATATATATATATAGATAGATATATATATATATAGACACACCCACATACACATTCGCACACACACACACGCATATATATATCTACACACACCTACATACATACATAGACATGCATACACATACACACACATAGACAAACACATGCATGCATATACAAACACGCATACATATACAAACACACATACATATACAAACACACACATACATATACAAATACATATACAAACACACACAGACATATTATATATATATATATATATATAATATATATATATATATATATAATATATATATATAAATGTATATATATATTCACGGTTTAATCCAACTTTCGTGATTATTCAAAGCAACTAGCCTTTTCTTTGTTTATTTGTATTGAATTCAACGTATTAAATATTTTTCCGGCAATCTTTCCATCACCGTATAGAAACATATATACTACATCATGTTATATCATATTATATGTTATATTATATTATATTATATTATATTATATTATATATCGAGTTTTTAAGAATAACTCTTGCGTATTAAATTAAGATATTTGTATTTATAGTTTTACTTTCGACTGACGTATATTTCCGTGTGAATAGAATTACTGTTGGTCTACTTTTAAATCAACATAATGAAAACACAAAAATTCCCACAATGTATCTAAATAAAGAAAAATAAGGTAAATGATAAAGTAATAGCTATTATAATCATAAACGAATTTGAGAATAAGGAAAGACAGATTTTGATTTTTTTTTTCCAGCTAGGATTCGAAACCTCTTCCTGTTAAATTGGTGTGATGAGGAGGCTGAGTAAGGAATGCGTCAAATAAATGATGCATTTGGGGGAAAAAATCGTCACATTAAGTAGTGTTAGAAATGATGAATCAGAGTCATTCGAGAATTACCAATCACAGTGAATAATATCTTGCCTGTCCCCTAGTTGGGTTTAAAGGGTCAATTGTTAAATTGAAAATTAAAAAAACCTTTGATAATGACAAAGAAAGGATATTAACACCGCACCCCTCTCCCCGAGAGATAATACAACAAAATAATAAATTACGAAGTCATATACAGAAAACATGAATGAATTAAAAGACTTGTCATATAGCTAAATATATAATAATGGAAAGATAACAGTAATAATAATAATATTAAGATAGATCTTAAGAAATTAAGGAAAAATAATGTTTAAGGTTATATGATCTATCGAACATACTCACCATCTCCGACGACGGCTTTTAGTTTAAAAGGCTCTTTCTGCCAGATATAATCAACTAATAATGGACTGAGATGAGCCAAAAATATGTCCTTCTGTTCTTCCAAATATTCTTGTGCTTTCAAATCATCTAAATGGTCAGAAACAAATGGGAAAAGAGAATATTCCACCACATCCTCCGGGACGTACCGTCTCTCAGCCATGCTGTGACTTGTTTGTTAAAATGTTTCTCAATCTGTCAATCAAGTAGAATGGGCGGAGTTTCAGGTTTTACTAAACACGTTTAACAGAATAACAGAATATAAACAGAAACAGTATTCCGCTCGGTATATCTCTGCGCTGTGTTGTCTTTTTTGTTTGTTTGTTATTTTTGTGTTTATTTTTTTCTGACGTTCATGTTAATTGGTTAGCAATTATTATCAGTATTAAAAACAGAAAGACAAGGATTTTGTTTGAAACTGTTTTTTTTTTAAATTATTTCCTTATTTCTTCTTCCGTAACCGTTAGTTTCGCGATACCAAGGATCTACACTCGAAAAGTCTTGTTTGAGACTGTACTCGCAGAAAAAAAGTGTCTGGAGAATTCAGTGATGAGTAAACTGCTAGTTTCCATTGTATACGATTGCTGGCGTGTTCTCTCTCAGACGAAGTGCTACGGAAGACACGGAATTGTCTATGTATTAACTCTCACCTCTCTCTACATCATCGATGATGTATAAGAGAAGGACCAAATCAGCTTGGCACCAGTGCAATTGAAGTTGTCACAGCTTAAGCTTTGCATTCGTCCTCAGGGTTTACTCCCCAAATCTTTGCTATGAATGGGTATGACTGGAGAACGGTTGAGGTCTGAAATAATCAATTTTCACTCACTTAGATGAACTGCCTTCCTAGATTAACGAGTTTTATCTACGCGCCCATTGCACTGGTTTTACAGCGCGCGGACCGGACTCTCTTCCACCTTCATTCCTTCCATTGTCAGTAAAAACACATAACACGAGAAGGACAGAAGTCGGACTTGGTTGTCAGACGTTGTTCAGAACACATACCACAACAAGCATTTTTTTTTTTTAAGGTAGCAGAAGCTTGTCTCCACTGCTACTCCTTGGCTTGGCAAACCTCGGAATTTCTTGAATTACACAAAATAGTAGAAATGCAAACTGAACGATTTGGGGGGGGGGGCAGTAAATATAGATGACAAAATGTGTGTCAGCTTCTAATTTAGATGTTGACATTGAATATCGATTCGTCTTCATTTAAAAATATTCATCATGAGACATTACAGATTGGTGTAAGGGAAATAAATATGTGCATGTCACCGAGTTTTATTTCCTACATTTAACAACTTAACCCATTATGACAAAAGTGAAAGAAAATAAGTAAGCAGGTGGACGTTTTCTTTCATAGCAACACACTGACACAACAGCTCCTGTCAATAAACTCTTCAAATCATTTTCTCTTTCGTTCAGTAATTTATTCATAAAAGACAAAAAGATATACGTAGTAACTCGACAAAATATAGAATTTAAAATAAGCAGCAAAGATATAAAATATATATTTAGACACTGCAAAACCAATATGTAAGACTTGAGTTCAATTTTCTCTCCGTCATTGTATTGCTTACAACATGCAAGATAAATTATTGTAAATAATGGTTTCGAATTTTGGTACAAGACTAGCAATTTCAAGGGAAGGGTGTCAGTCGATTACATTAACCCTCAGTGCATAACTGGTACTTATTTTAATTGACACAGAAAGGATGAAAGGCAAAGTCAGCCTCGGCGGAATTTGAACTCAGAACATTAAGAGCCGGAAGAAATGCCGCTAAGCACTTTGTCCGGCGTGCTAATGATTCTGCCACCTCGCCAATTGAATTATTATTCTTTCTTTTACGTGTTTCAGTCATTTGACTGCGGCCATGCTGGAGTACCGCCTTTAGTCGAACAGATCGACCTCAGGACTTATTCTTTGTAAGCCTAGTACTTATTCTATCCCCCTCTTTTGCCGAACCGCTAAGTTACGGGGACGTAAACACGCCAACATCGGTTGGAGTGGGGGGACAAAGACACATACACATATATACGACGGGCTTCTTTCAGTTTCTGTTTACCAAATCCACTAACAAGGCTTTGGTCGGCCCGAGGCTATAGTAGAAGACACTCGCCCAAGGTGGCACGCAGTGGGACTGAACCTAGAACCATGACCACACAGCCACGTCTGCGCCTATTAAAAATTATCCTTTCTGCTATAGGCACACAGCCTGAAATTTGGTGGGAGGAGACTTGTCAAGACACCCACCCAAGTGCTTGACTGGTACTTAATTTATCGACGCCGAAAGGATGAACAACAAAGTCGACTTCGGTGAAATTTGAACTCAGAACATAAAAACAAAATACTTAGCGGTATTTTGTCCGACGGGCTAATGATTCTGCCAACTCGTAGCCAATTGTTGTAAATAATAACCAGTAAACTAGTGATAGTCTAAGTAGGCAAAAATTATTTATTGAAGATTGTAAATTTATAATTAGTATGACGTGGGGAGACGAGAATTTCTATGAATAGAGCAAATTCTTTCGTCGGAGAAAGAAGTGTAATTTCTACTCAAAAAGAAAGAGGTATCGCTCCCATTTCGAATAAATGTTCAAATAAGATTTATACTGTAAGAAATTATTCCAATGTCTAATGTATTCATTTATAAAATAAACAGTAATTTAATATAAACGACGAATGAAAATGTTTGTATAACCATCATCACTTCTGACATAGATTTCTCAATGCATGGGTTTGATAGGTTTGTATGACATATATTATTACCTAAATTTAGTCTAATAAAAAACAAACAATAATGGCCATTCCCAGGATCTATAAAGATCGGTGAGAAAAAAAGTAACTGGTGTTCAACTCTTCAAAGAGGTTTCGTGTGTATGTGGCAGCTGCTCTGCCCCAGAAACTGGTGTTGTTTGTTAACACCAGGAGACCCCTTATTGACAAGCTCAATTATCAAAAATGTTCTAATAGTGGAAGTGGCCAAGCCATTTCTTGGAATATCATGGACTGCATAATACAACGTATACTTTTCCTTTTTCTTTAAATGTTAAGGTATAATTTGAGGGTATCTTGGCTGCTATTTCTAACAGATCAAGTAATACACAAAGATACTTGCAATACTTTGTGCAGGGAACACATGTGCCTTGAAGAAAGTAACTTGTTCAAAGTTAATGTATTTTCTCATTTAGAAGAGAGAGCCTAACGTTTGGAATACTATTTCAACTTTATTTCATCTGCTTCAAAATAAAAGCTTTATTTTATTTTTTTTTATTCAGTTATTACCTTTCACTGGGAAATACTAGTGTCAGAAATATTTTCTTGGAAATGTTTGTTTGCAGAATTGTTAGCACACCAGGCAAAATGCTTAGTGGTATTTCATCTACCATTACTTTCTGAGTTCAAATTCCGCCGAGGTTGACTTTGCCTTTCGTCCTTTCGGGGTCGATTAAATAAGTACCAGCTACGCACTGGAGTTGATGTAATTGACTTAATCCCTTTGTCTGTCCTTGATTGTTCCCGCTATGTTTAAACCCCCTCAGGGCAGTAAAGAAATAAACATGAAATCTAGTCCTTCTTTCTCTGAATTTATCTAATCTGAATTCCAAAAGCTAATCTAATGATGATTTCAATTGCTAAAAATATCACCACAGTTAGATTACTGTTTTTTTATTGGATGTTTATTAATTTGAATATAAATTTATTCACATACATTATTCTTTTCTACTCTTTTGGGGGAGGGGGCCAGTCGATCAGATCAACCGCAGTACACAACTGGTACTTAATTTATCAACCATGAAAGGATGAAAGGCAAAGTTGACCTTGGCAGAATTTGAACTCAGAATGTTAAGACAGACAAATACCACTAAGCATTTCACCCAGCATGCTAACATTTCAGCCAGCTCCCCACCTTATGCACATACATTATCAAAGACTCTCCTTTTACACTTCCTCATATCATTTGTTCTCATTGTGTGTTTTTTTTTTGGGGGGGGGGGGGGTCTGTTTTTTTTTTTGCTGCAAATGTTCAGTTTATTCTGCCTTTAGAACAGATTAATTAATCTGACAAACTTATTGTTACTATTGATTCCTATAATTAGGCACACATCTAGAAACTCATAATGGATAGAAATGAAACTGGATGACATTCATGCCTTTCTTAACAACATCAACAGCATAAATGAAAGGAATTAGCATTATGAAAACTTAATTTGTTTCTCCAGTGAGTTACTTTTTAGCTTTACCAATTGTAACAATTTCTAGAATTGAGGCAGCAAGCTGGCCGAATCTTTAGAATTCCAGGCAAAATGCTTAGTAAGCATTGAATCCATCTTTATGTTCCGAGTCCAAATTCCACCAAGGCCAACTCTTCCTTTCGTCCCTTTCAGGTTGATAAAACAAGTACTGTTTGAGCACTGGGGTCAATGTAGTTGACTTCTCACCTGCTCTAAGATTGCTGGCCTTGTGCCAAAATTTGAAACCAATATTAATTTCTAAAACAAGACAGCGAACTGGCTGAATAGTTACCACTCTGGGCAAAATGCTTGGCAGTATTTTGTCCGTCTTTACATTCTGAGTTCAAATTCCACCAAGGTCGACTTTGCTTTTCACCCTTCTAGGGTCAGTAGAATAAGTACCAGCTGAGTACTGTAATCAACTTGCCCCTTCACCCGAATATGCCTGCCTACCTTATGCCAAAATTTAAAACCAGCATTAATTTCTGGACTTAGCACAAAGCCATAGATGTTTAGAAATAGATTGTAACTAACTAAACTTCAGTATGTGACTGGTCCTTATTTTGATCAAAATCAACGTTATATAAAGCAAGGCTGAAACAAGGTCTCTACAGATTGAAACTTGAGACAAAAGGGATTTAGTCCAACCTGCTACTGTTTCTATCACTTCCCCCTCCCCACCTAAGTCACTTCATATAATTTAATTTATTTTAATTTATTCACTGACTGTAAATATTATATTTAGAAATTAATGCTTTTAGAGTTGTTTGTTAGAGATTTTTTTGCTTAGAATGTCAGTGTAGTTGTTTAACAAATTTTCCAACAGTTAATAATTAGTATTAGCATCCAGTTAAGTATCTTGAACTCTGCATGTGTTCTACTGCTGAAAATGTTACCATACCTTTCAGAATTTGGTATCATGCCAGATGTGGCTCACGAGATTAGTTTCACTGCATAAATACTAAAGAATACATATCAAATTATCTTTTCTTTCACTTCTAAAGCCTACATAGAATGCAACCAGAGTCTACTATCTCAGTCTGGATATTTTTGCTTTTGCTTTGAATTATAGTTGTTTCAACACATGCACAATTCACAGGCAAAAAATGGGCAGTAATTGCACCAATGTTAATCCTTTCTCAACTGCAATGATCTTTTAGAATAGTGCTTACCTCTGGTTTTCCGTACTTTAACTATTTTACTTCAGAAATCAGATACATCCACCCAGTTTCTTTATTCTTAACTGCAGTAAACAATTTTATATACCAATCTATCTTTTGCTAAGAAATATCATGTTTGAAACAACTCTATGCTGTGATATCTCGAGTTTATTGAGGCAACGTGACTTTCAGAAAAAAATGCCACTTCTAGTTTTTAGTAGATCTTTGACATTATTACTGGAATAATCATGAAATTTAATTTTGCAGTTAAAGTGATAGAACAGATGAAAAATAACTCTTACCCTGTAGAGCACAGGTTCCCAACTGGTGTGCTGCAACACCCTGGGGTGCCATGAGATCAACCAAGGAGTGCTGCAAAAGACCCGTTGAGGCAAGTGAAAATCAAAATCAAAATCAAAATCAAAATCAAATCAAATCAAATCAGATATCAGAAAGCAGAACCAAAATCGAAGTCGATCAACATCAATGGAAATTGCAGCTGTGATACCAGTGCCGGTGACAAGTAAGTGAACCATCCGATCGTGGCCGTTGCCAGCACCGCCCCGACTGGCCTCCGTGCCAGTGGCACGTAAAAGGCACCATCCGTCTGTGGCTGTTTGCCAGCCCCGTCTGGCACCTGTGCGGGTGGCACGTAAAAAGCACCCACTACACTGACGGAGTGGTTGGCGTTAGGAAGGGCATCCAGCTGTAGAAACCCCAGTTGAACTGTCCAACCCATGCTAGCATGGAAAGCGGACGCTAAATGGTGATGATGATGATGATGATGATGTGCTATCATGATTGATCATTTAGAGTCAAAAATACATTTTGATACAATTTTAACAATAAATATTGTTTCTTATATTTTGTATTGTTGTCTATTTTATGTTTATTATATTGGTGAAATAAAGAAAATATTTTATTATCTATTCCAGGGACATTGTTTTCTTACACAGATGTTTATTATCCAGAGACAAAGTCTTGTTATATTGATGTTGAATCAAACAACTGTCATGTTAGATTTTCTAAATAGGGTGCTGTGGATTTCTGTAAGGGGGGGGTCAACTTTGCCTTTCATCCTTTCAGGGTCGATAAAATAAGCACCAGTTGAGTACTGGGGTCGATGCAATCACCTAGTCTCCTCCCTCAAAGTTTCAAGGCCTTGTGCAATTAGTAGAAAGGATTAAAATCATTATTATGAAGGCGGCGAGCTGGCAGAATTGTTAACATGCTGGGCAAAATGCTTAACAGCATTTTGTCCATGTTTACATTCTGAGTTCAAATTCCACCAAGGTCAACTTTCCCTTTTATCTTTTCAGGGTCAATGAAATTAGTACCAGTCAAGTACAGGGGTCAATGTAATCAACTTGTCCCCTCTTCCAAATTTCAGCCTTTGTGCCTATAGTAGAATGGATCGCTAACTGGGCACCTGGAGAGGCAAGCCCATGCCGTCCAACAGCGTCGTAGGGCGCTGGACAGACGGACCCGTTAAACTGCTCGGGGTCTGGTTCGGTCCGGACCTCCAGGTGGATAAGAACTGGGAAGAGGTGACGAGCAGGGTGGCACGTCTCACCCAGAAATGGGCCGAGAGGAAGCTGTCCCTGAAAGGTCGAGCGGAGGTGGCGAATGCGTACATTGCATCCGTCATCTATTACCGCTTGACCGTCGTCCCTTGTCCCGACCGCTGGTTGGCCAGCTGGTACGCCTGCTCTTCGACTTTTTGTGGAAGGGTCAGGTGCCACTGGTCAGGCGATCCATCTGCTGTCAACGACCGCTGAACGGAGGCCTTGGAATGCCGTGGTTGCTGTTGCGCAGACATGCGCTCAGGCTGCGGCATCTCAAGCGCTTCCTAGACGGTGAACAGTGTGGTCGTCTTTTGTCAGACGCGATTTCCGCAGCTCGTCTCTTTGACGGAGCTGCAGACCTGGATCAACGTAGACCGAGAAAGGCGCTTGGCACCTCGAGTGCCGTCAAGCCCTCTCCGCCGTCCACCAGGCGGGCAATGCGGTCGGTTACAGCTCCACTCTAGCGTTCTATAGAGGTTAGTGGAGGAAAAATGCGACAACGTTCTCGGGGAAACTCTAGGCGTTGAAGATGACGAACTGTGCGGTCTGTTCGGGAGGACTTTCGGGCCGGGGCCGATGGATAATTTCCAGAGGTCTCTCGCTTGGCAGTGCTACCGAGGGGCTCTGCCTGTTCGAGATAAACTCTACCGGCACGGAAGTGCCGTCAGCCGGGCCTGCCCGAGGTGTTGCCAGGACGACGAAACCGTTCTGCACGCACTCGTTCAGTGCCCGAGTATTGCTGAAATATGGGTTATGTCGAACAGCTACTGTCACGTGTAGGACGGATCCGACTATCGGCCGAATCCATAGTGAAGATTGCCCCGCCGACCTCCTTTAACAAGGAGGGCGAGGCCGTTTTCTTGTGCCTAGTGGCTGTGGCGAAAGAGGTCGTGTGGTGGACTCGTTTAAAAGGGCTAAAGACAGACACTTTCCTCTTTGGTCAAGGCCTCATCAACTTTTTCAAGTTTCACTTGAAAAGGAAGATGAGGTTAGAGAGGAAAGTGCTGTCCGATACCAAGTTTTATGAAAGGTGGGTGAATTGTGCGAGGACTGGCCTGTATAAATGGACAGTTCTCAGGTTTCGCTGTGATTTCAAAGAAAAAGGTAATGTAAAAGGAGAAGAAAGGGGACTCTCTACACCCACTTTTTTGACCAGGCTCCCGTTGGCTTTTGTAGGGTTTTTTTTCCACCAGGAACCTTTCGAAACGTCTCCCCCTTTTGGGAGTTTTTCATTGTTGAATTTTATAAGTTGTTATAAAGATTTTTACTCGATGTTTTAAAAAACGGCAAAACCCTTTGTAACCTTTCGTCCTGTCTTGTCCCTCTATGTAATCATGCGTGTCAGCCCTTGTGGCCAATAAAAAAGAATTGATTATTATTATTATTATTATTATTATTACTTACTTACTTTTAATCTACATGTTTGTTACAATCACTTGCTGAGGCCACCCAGTGTCCTAGGGTGAGTGAAGGATAAGAGATGTTACAGTATGACTGAAAGCTTCTTCATGTAATACAACACAGATATCTAAATGGATAGGGTTCTTTTAAGGATGTGGGTAATACTTATCAATACAATCTTTTGGATGTCTCTGAGATATGGTTCTCCTGGGATCTTATTTAGATGTTTCTGATATCCCTTTATTATCATGTCTAGCACACCTACAATAACAAAAACAGTTCTCATTTTAAAATACTGCATCTTTCGTATTTCAATTTCCAGGTCCTTATATTTGACTCAATTTGTCAAATTCCTTTATAGATGTACAGCGGGAACACTTACACCTATAAGTCTACAAGTATTTTCTTCCCTGTCTTTGATAATTATGTCAGGTCAATTAGCCTGGATATTATTATTATTATTATTATTATATTATTATTATTATTATTATTATCATAACTAAAGCTGACAATATCATTAAAACATCAGAAAATGTTTTAAATTTATTTCAGAGATTTTTGTTCTGAGTTCAAATCCTGCCAAAGTCGATTTTGCCTTTCATTCCTTTGGTATCAATAAAATGTGAAGGCATGTGGCTAAGGTATTTGGTTCATGATCGTAAGATTGTGAGTTTGATGCCTGGCCACATGTTGTGTCCTTGAGCAAGACACTTTATTTCATGTTGTTCCAGTCCATTCAGCTGGCAAAAATGTACCTGTAATTCAAAAGGGCCAGCCTTGGCACATTCAGTGTGTCACACTGAACCTCTCTGAGAACTACATTAAGGGTTTGCATTTCTGTGGAGTACTCAGCCACTTGCATGTTAATTTCATAAACAGGCTGTTCAGTTGATCAAATCAGCTGGTACACTTTTTGTAATCACCAGAGAGCCAGGACACTGATATAATGATGTACCAGTTAAATACTAGGGTTGACATGCCATCTAAACGTTGGGCCTCATGGAGGCAGTGGTGTCAAGTCGAGATCATAGTCATAGCCAATGCCAGTGGCACATAATTGGCCCATTAAAAGTACCCTTCAATCTTTGGGCAATATTCTGTGCTTGTGAAGACCTGTTGAACCAAGTGAAATTATAGTTGTGGCCAATGCCAGTGCCATCTGACTGGCACACATGCCTGTGACATGTAAAAAGCACTATTCGAGCATTGAGCCTTGTGGAGGTAGTGACAGGTGACCAAGATCTTTGGCAATATACTGTGCTTGTATAGACCTGTGAAGCCAAGTGAGACTGTAGTCGTGACTGATGCTGGTATCAGGTCAATGGCATGTAAAAAGCGTCCATTACACTCTCAGAGTGGTTGGCATTAGGAAGGGCATCCAGCCACAGAAACCTTGCCAAATCAAATTGAAACTTGGTGCAGCCTTCCGGCTTACCAGTTTTCAAACTGTCCAACCCATGCCAGCATATAAAGCGGATGTTAAATGATGATAATGATGCTGCTGATGATGATGATGTAATCAACTAGCACCATCCCTTCAAAATTGTTTGCCCTCTACCAAAATTAGAAACACTTAGTTGAGCCTGCAGTAATTAATTATTATGGGTCTTTACATACCAAGTTCAAATTCCTTTGAAGTTAACTTTGCTTTTCATCCTTTGAGGGTCAATAAGATGGCATGTAAGTATTCATCATCATCATCATTTAACTTCTGGGTTGAACAGGTTGACAGGAGCCAACAGACCAGGGAGCTGCACCAGGCTCGAATCACCTGTTTTGGCATGGTTTCCACGGCTGGATGCCTTTCCTAATTCCAACCACTGTAGAGTGTATTGGATACTTTTTACTTGGCACCAGCACAGGTGCTCTCTACATGGCATCAGTACTGATGCTTTTTTATGTGGCATAGGTGTCCCTTAAGTGGTGCTAGCAAAGGTGCATTTTAACTTACTCTCTCCCCACAATTCTCTGACCTTGTGCCTAATTTAAGAAACAGTTATTATCATTAAAGCATTGAGCAAAATGCTCTGCAGTATTTGATCCAGAATTTTGTCTCATGAGTTCAAACTTCATTAAGGTCAACTTTGTCTTTCACCCTTTTGGGGGTTAATATAATAAGTCACCAGTCAAGTACTGGAGTCAGTTTAATCAACTAATCCCTCCTCTCCAAATTTCAGGTTTTGTCCCTATGTTAGAAACAATTATTATTCATTATTTCTGTTGCTCTTTTATTTTATTGATACACAAACATTTAAAATTTAACCAGTATGGAAAGTTTTGTTTGGGAATTTTTGTTTTTTTTTTGCTTTTTTTTGGAGGGAGTGGATTTTGGTTGTTTTAGTGACATACAATTTACATAACTAAAATATCTGCATGATTACAAGGATGGGTTAGCCTTACTGGTTATGTAATGAGTGACCTTTCAGGACATTTAAACAATTATGAAAGCTAAGATTGATCATTGCATCAATTTGCATAATTTTTACAACTAATTATAGACAGCACCAGACAAGGAAGAAGAATAAGTTAGCACTAGATGGCTCCTGCTACTAACTTCTAATCTTTATGCTATACATGTTGTCCATGCTGATACATGGTGGGAAAATGCATGGGGCAGAGAAGACATGGGAGGAAGAGGTGAAGTCTAGACATCGAAGCTAACAAACTAAATGCAAACCAACAGAGATCCTATATGCTAGAAATAGCAGTCAAATTTCCTTCAAATTACACTGCATTTTTTTGAACAGTGGTCCTTTATAAGAGTATAATTAAAGTTAACATACTTATATGTCAGTGAATGATGGGGGTCACCATATGGTTACTTCATCCACTAACAATAACAGCCAAATCTCTAAAATCAAATCCTTCTGTCTTAAACAAAATTGACATTGTGTAATGTAGTCCAAGATAAGCAATGCCTGAAATAGAGATGGGATGGTCATATCTAAGGAGCTTTTAACTATAGTCTTTTCAGTTAAGTTTTACCTGGAACTAAACAAAAACCAACAAAAATATCATTAGGAAACATTCATGTTGTGGACCAGTCATCAAATTCTGTTATTAAAACAAAGAATATTGTATTTTCTCTTTTGCAATGTAAGCAAAGGTGTAACTAGGTAAGCTTCTTATAGGTAAGACTTCAGGTTGCCTCCCTGATGTTATATCCAAATCATGTGGAACAAAATAATTATCCATTAAAACATGGATAATTTTTTATTCTGACTCTAAGCACAAGGCCCGAAATTTTGGCGGGGGAGGGTCCAGTCGATTAGATCAGCCCCAGTATGCAACTGGTACTTAATTTATCAACCCCGAAAGGATGAAAGGCAAAATCAACCTCGGCGGAATTTTAACTCAGAACATAAAGACATGTGAAATACTGCGAAGCATTTCGCCCAAAGTGCTAACGGTTCTGCCAGCTCACCATCTTAACATGAATGATTATTAACAAGATTATTTCTTTCACCATCCATGTTTATTCTAACTAATATTATCTTTTATTTTCTACTTGTTTCAGTTATTAGACTGCAGCCATGCTGGAGCAATGCTTTGAAGAATTTTTAGTCAAATCAATCGACTCTAGTACTTGTTTTCTCTTTTGCTTTTTTACAGCCTGATATTTTTATTTTGCTGAATCGCTAAGTTATGGGGACATAAATGCACCAACATCGGTTATCAAGCAATGATGGGAGACAAACACAGACACAAGTACGCACACACACACACACATATATCTAAAAAAGGAGCACTCTGTTGGTTATGATGACGAGGGTCTCAGCTGATACGATCAACGGAACAGCTTGCTCGTGAAATTAACGTGCAAGTGGCTGAGCAATCCACAGACATGTGTACTCCTAACATAGTTCTCAGGTAGATTCAGAGTGTGACTAGGCTGGCCCTTTGAAATACAGGTGCAACTCTTTTTTGCCAGCTGAGTGGACTGGAGCAATGCTAAATAAAGTGTCTTGCTCAAGGACACAACACGTCACCAGGAATTGAACTCACAGCCTTTCATTCATGAGTCAAATGCCCTAACCACTAAGCCATGCGCTTTCACTCACACACATATATATATGTATGAAAGTGAACCTCCTTGAACTGTATTATATACTTCATAGTATATACCTTATATACCATTCATATTTTTTAAAAAACACACCAAACTCTATGGATCTTTCAACTGAAAATCTTAACTGCTCTTAATTTCAGTACAAAAACAAATTTTTTCAGTCCTTTTCTTAACAGTCCTCTTTTTCTCACACTTCCTTCCATATGTATACAACATGGGTTTTATTTACATATATTTTTATGTATATTTATATATATATACTCATATTTTATTAATATTTTTTAAAATGTGTCGATATATATTAATATATGTATATGCATTTTAAGTTGAATTTATAAATGTATGAGTATGATTGCCTAATTTGTCTATCAATCCACTCACAAGGCTCTGGCCAGCTCAAGGCTATAATAGAAGACACTTGCCTAAAGTGCTATGCAGTGGGACTGAACCAGGAACCATGTGGTTAGGAAGCAAGCTTCCTATTTCTTTATTGCCCGCAGGGGGCTAAACAGAGAGGGGACAAACAAGGAGAAAGGGATTAAGTCGATTACATCGACCCCAGTGTGTAACTGGTACTTAATTTATCGATCCCAAAAGGATGAAAGGCAAAGTCGACCTCGGCAGAATTTGAACTCAGAACGTAACGGAAGATGAAATACCTATTTCTTTACTACCCACAGGGGGCTAAACACAGAGAGGACAAACAAGGACAGACAAACGGATTAAGTCGATTATATCGACTCCAGTGCATAACTGGTACTTATTTAATCGACCCCGAAAGGATGAAAGGCAAAGTGACCTCAGCAGAATTTGAACTCAGAATGTAACGGCAGACAAAATACTGCTAAGCATTTCACCCGGCATGCTAAGCCTTTCAACCATGCTCTGATTATACTGCATAAGAGGAGCTGGAAGCTCTCTCATGTTTTTATGCACAGCATCCCAGCCAGTAAAAGCTATTCACTCTCCCTTTAGATCGAACTCAGTTTGACCAACAAACTGGTTGAATTAGTTGTTATTTCAGCTACTCTTAGCAAGACACATTTTAGCTGAATGAGGGATCAATTTGCTATCAACAAATTACATTCATTGATATCCCTTTGAAGCATAAATCTGAAGATGTTGAGGCTTGGTATTTGGCAGAAACGTTAGCAAGCCGGGCGAAATGCTTAGCGGTATTTCGTCTGCGTTACGTTGTGAGTTCAAATTCCGCCGAGGTCGACTTTGCCTTTAATCCTTTTGGGGTCGATAAATTAAGTACCAGTTACGCACTGGGGTCGATGTAATTGACTTAATACCTATGTCTGTCCTTGTTTGTCCCCTCTGTGTTTAGCCCCTTGTGGGTAATAAAGAAATTGGTATTAGCCACATCAATTTTAACACAGGGCCTGCAATTGTCAGGAGCCCTGTCTCTCCTCTACTTAATAGCTTACTTGACACAAATGAAGTTCTGCTTATATTACACTCACCATGTGCTTTACTTGTCATTAAAAGCATTGCAAGAAGGAGATGAAGGTGGGGACAATGCTGATCCCCACTCCTACTGGGGCACATCTATGAGGGGATCCTAATTTTCATGAAACATATGTCTATTAAAGTGGAATGCCAATAGTGTTTTTGGCCCTGTACTCTGAGAACCCTTGCTAAACTATACTGCTAGGAAGTGTGGGTTCAATTTGAGAATAGTCAGTGGAGGTCCTCTACTCTACAAAAGCTAAAGGTTAATGTTTTATGTTTTGTGCAGCACGCCAGTCCCAGCCAAAAAACATTGATTGCTTGAGGCTCTCTATCATTAGTCACAAATTCATTATAATGTTCTCCACTCAAGCGTACGTGCAGAACCCCATTTGAACAAATTTTAACTGGCTGAATTTGCCACTATCATTTTTTTTTTTTTTTTTTTGTAATTTAAATGTATCAATACATAAAAGAAATTTTTTTACCCTAAATTTGCAAAATGTTACCAACAACTGTGAATTGAAACACTAAATACAACACAAAAAGCAATTAGTAACAGGTGTAAACATATACGGATATCGATAGGAGATACAAAGTTGACGAGGGCGAAGTCTACAAATTTTACATCATGAAATACAAAGGTCTTTTGCCGTCATTTCAAAGTGGTAACTGAATATTTCATAACGGAATAATTTCTTCTTAAATATATCGCCATGTCATCAGAAATATATGATGTAAGTTTTTTAATGGTTTCAGTTTCAATTTTTTACTTTACCATTTACAGTAATTAATTTTAAAACATTTTATTATGCTTTTTTTTTACACCCTTCGCTGTTTATTTTAATCCATGTGGATTAAAACGAATTTTTCAGAATAAACAACATGAACTGGAGCAAATCTTGCACTCCAAAATTTCCTTTAACGTCAATTCTAAGAGGTTGATGACATTAAACTTGGGCATTTTGTCGAAAGAATGTCTAAACTTCTGATCGCAGACTATTTCGTTTAAAAGAATTTAAGAATATATGTGAGAGAAATCAAAGTGCTTTAAGTTTATTTTCCCTTTTCCTTTAAATTATCAGAATTTCGCTCAAATATAATTTCTCATAGTAATAACCTAACTGTGCCGCTACACGTAAAATATACTTTTATATCTTAAGTAACAGATACTGATAAAAGTTGTGACCACTTCTCTTTTAATTATATCTGTTATAATCAGTAACATTGCTGTATGTCTTGATTCTATATATAATACTTTGATTAAGTCATTTTTCTTTTTTCGTCTTGTCCTTAATATTAGAAACGAACTTAATGTCGAAAAATTAATACAAAATTTACATATCTTCTAATTAAAAATTACAGCAGAGACAAATTGTAAAAGTTGTGGCACTAAATGAAATGTTGAAATCCACTGAACTTCGCCTTTTTTCGTTCGACAGATAATTTCGCATTTCAACACTTCTTTCTCCTTGCTTAAATCTTCCTCAACAAGTTATAAAGATTTAGTTTAACCACTCCCTTTTTTTTTGTTTTTTTTTACTAAAACATTCACCAGAACAAAATATGAAAAGTATTAAAGTGGCCTTTAAACGCCCTAGCTTTTTTCTTTCTTTTTTTTTTTAAATATTGTTAGTTTTTGAATAACTTTTAAATGTTACACACCCACTTTTTTTCCCCTTTAAACATTTATAAGACATATAGAAACCAATTTCTGAAATAACTAACTTTTAAGCAGTTATAAGAAAGATCGAATTAACAACACATCACACTCTCTGATGATATTGACTCTCGAAGCTCAAAAGGAGCCAGCGCTCGATCGATTAGAAATAGCAGTCAAATCATCCGGAACAACTAGTAAAGATCACATTACTCACCTTGCCCGGCCTGTGAAATATTGTTCACGGACATCTGGGAGAACTTCTAGGCAGTACTCGACCACCAGACTCATACCTATAGTAGACAGAAAACCAAGATCTTTTTATATTATAGAACTGCAAATCCATGGAATAAAGCAACAATTACAGAACACAACTAAGATTTGGAAAACACCAAGTAAAATGACAGCTAATAAATTACTAAAGGAATTCCCTCCCTCGGGCATTGAGAAGTCCTTTTACTGAAGCGAAAAACGTTACTGTAGAATCCAATTTCCAATTAAACGATTTTACTTCTACGGTTTATCTTTATGATGAACATCTCTTCACAAAAATCGCCAGTGAAGAATTCATCCAATTGTTGTTGGTTCAGATTAGTATATACCTCAGGACATACACTAAGTGCAACGGTTGAAACTTCACAGCTTACCGTCTGTGTACTGGGGATCTCAAGAGCTAAAACGAAAATCTGCTACACATACTCAATAGGAAATTGCACGTCTGTGTATGTTAGTTTTCGAAAAGGTAGTTTCTTCGAAAGGTCGCAACACTAATTCTGGCAAATCGCGGTCTAATTTTTGTGTATTGATCAGAGATCAGAGTATCGGTTCATTTCAGTAATTGCCTCATGAGATGACCAACTAAACACAATTGGCAATTAAAGACAGCTGTACTATCATTGACTGGATTTAATTCTGCCGTGATAAGCATCTAACAGCAGCGAAATATTTCCGTCCAAATCTTGAGAAAATAGGCAAACCAGGAGTTACAGAAATTGATTCGTCTTTATGTATCGCAAACGCCACATAAGAAAATCAAGGAAGATGAGGTGCGCCTGAAAAAAAAAAATGGTTTTCTTATTCCTGTTGAAAGCAGACGCACGGAATCTCTTATTCTGCTCGTTGAGAAATGGGTTTGGCGGTCCCAAATTAATCGTTTGCTTATACACATAGATACGTTTATAGAACCTTGAAAATATATATAATTTGATCATGGAGTCGTTTAACAATTCTAGATATTTTGTGAATCGGTTAATTGAAACGTTTACAAATGGAACGGAATCCATGTGGTCGCATGCAAAAGACAAATTCAATTCTGTGAAAGGAGCAAACCGTGATATCGCGGAAATTTGATGACGAATTCTTTTGACAATTTCGGAACCAAGTTGCCACAGCAATTTATCCTTTGTGACATGAAAACATTTTAGAGCGATCTATTATAATTTGACGGTCATGTAATGACAAGGTGAAAGTGGGATCAATGAAAATGAAAAGAAAATCACAATCGTTTAATGATCTGCAATGACTAAAAGATCGTCAAAGAAAAAAAAGAATTTTTTCTCTGTGAAATTGAAGGTTTATGTTAATATATTTGAAAAAAAACTGGTTGGGCGGGGCGAGCCATAAGCGTTTTAAGAATCAGAGAAGAGGATCAACATTTTCAGCGATACTCTATTATCGAGTTTGTTACATCGTTGGGATTAACTTACAATCCAGCGATTAATTGTATCAGCCTAAATGTTTCGTTTCCTTTTATTTTATTGCCGATTATTTTCACTTTCGTTCTCTTGACTTCTTTTTGCTGTGTTGCCCATTACATACATATATACATATGTAGCATACGCTTAATGAAATCCCCACCTCTCTCTCTCTCTGTTATATATAACATAAATACGAATGTAGTAGATAACAGCTAGCCTTCGGTCGCTTGGACCCTGTTGTGTCCACTACTCTGATTGGTTGATATTGGCGCAATTTGTCTCTTGCTCTATTACGCGCCAATGTGCAATCCAACCAATCGCAGCCTTCTAGGTCCCGTGACACAGTCTTCTAAATTGTCTGTTGGAGCCTCCTAGTCTCTATAAAAGCTAGATCAACAAACCGTATTTCGTCTTTGGTTCTAGACCTTCTAAGGCCTAACCACTGACCACAGAGCACTCAGCCAGTTCCAGCGACAGACAACACCAGCAGCATTCCGGACCTCCACTCCCGTCGCCTTCATCTTATCGACACCAACAACATCTCTACGTACACAGCAACTTCGCTTAGGTTTAACTTCCCACTGTTTGTGAAATACTTCACCATGGTTAACAGTAAGCTCAACCTACGAGAACCTTTTGTACCAAGTAACCCGGCAGCAGCATGGTAGCCACCACTTCGTACAACACGTACCACACAGGCTCTGCTATTTCGCCTCAACTTCTTGTACAGAACTTCAACTATTGTGTACCTTACTACTTCATTGTGT
Organism: Octopus sinensis; assembly: GCF_006345805.1. NCBI lineage: Eukaryota > Metazoa > Mollusca > Cephalopoda > Octopoda > Octopodidae > Octopus > Octopus sinensis. Next base: position 25,060,675 of record NC_043013.1, read on the forward strand.
CTGAACTTCTAACGTCCTGTTATAGACTCTTTCTATGCTCTGTATATTATCTCACTCGCATACACCCTTGTTTGTACACACATATACATTGTGTATGCATGACGGCCTGTATATTGTAATTATTATTATTATTATTATTATTATTATATATGTACTTATGTCGTACACACAGACACACACTCTGCTATCACGTAAATAAAACCTTTCACTTAACATTCTACGGTCGTGTCGTCTCTCTTTTCCTTTCTGGCACTCACTCATTTATCCATTTTCGCTTTTATTGTAAGTGACTGTGCGGTGTATTAAATGAGTCATTCATTCGTCACCTCTCCTTTCGCACGGTCGTTCTACACATACATGCACGCATACATACATACATACATACATACATACATACATACATACATACATACATACATACATACATATCTTTTTATACCTACGTCATACCTAGAACCAACACTGAGTCGGATCTACGGTTTACATTAGATTTGGTACCTATATATATATGTGTGTGTGTGTGTGTGTTTATCACCCGATGAGACATATCTGCACCACTTGATGCTCCTGAACCAGTTGTTGAGTGTCCCACCCGTGAGGGATATGTAGTGACTTCATTTAGACATAGATTCGAACCTGAATCGGCAAATTTCGACAGCATTTTTTTTTTCTCTCAGAAAAACAATGGTTGACAGCAGATACATTTAACATATGGCTTTGCCAAACCGATTTATGTCTTTTCCACTTGAGCCTCCTAACCTTTTCTTGCCCATGAAAGTTAGAACTGAGATAACACTCCCAACGAAATCTGTTGTTCTCTGCAATATACCTATTTTTCTAGCTAGTTTTGTATAGTTATAAATACTAGAACTCCGTAAGTCAAAGTCAATTAGTGAGAACCGACTAACAGGGAAGCTGGTTGAGCGACTAAACGAAACGCCGTCTCTAAATGAAAAGGCACAGAGGGATAACCGGTAACTCACCAATTAAGCAGTTGTTTCGTCCCACCACTCTCACTTCCACTAGCTCACTTCCTCTTCTCTTTGACATTACTATCTTTTTCTCTGCTGCTAGAATGACGAGAACACAAACACGCCTATACAAGAAAGATCTACGATATCTCTCTTTACTTCACATGCTTTACAAATTATATTATACCAGCCCGTCGCGGTTTGGCTATAACAATATGTAACTTCGATCACTGTTCTTCTTTCATCTTGCACATCTGCAACATCAACATCCGTTACAACTGGTGACCACTGGCTCCACCTAAAATACCGTTACAGATGGATGCTAGGTGTGTCGAAACAATTGTCGTATATTCTATCTTCCGTCCTTCATTTACCATATATGTATATATATATATATATATATATATATATATATATATATATATATATATATATATTATATTATATTATATTATATTATATTATATTATATTATATTCAGGCTAATTCAATGGTTTGTAAATGAATATATTTACAAGTATTCATGATGATATCAAAAGATCGATCTTCGAATTAATTTTAATCGACTAGTTGACTTTTAAGCTATCTAAATGTATACGCAATTGGAGTAGTATTAAAATAGCCCGCTGTATGTCATACTTAATGTATATACATTGTTAGTAGGCCAGTTCTGCGGTATTTGTCCTGAGGTAACATCTCTCAAGGATGTGCTATGTTAAAAGCAATAAATATTGGAAGGGAACGAAAATTCTTCGCAACAGCGACAAGTAAAAGCGCCAATGGAAGCGACAAATTGTTGTCCGTATGTGATTGGTTGCGAGTATGTTTCATTGAAAATACTTCAAAAGGTCGAAATGCACTTGGTGTTGTCGCTGGACGAAGTGTGTAGTAGTTTACAGTTAATCCGTTAACTAGTATATTAGAAGGTAGGATTAATTTGCTCCGCATCAGCAAAAAGACATACGAAAGAAGGATTTCTCCTTAAGCAGATAAATAGCCCCGGACACCCCACCCAAAAAAATCACCACTAGAATCTGTCAGTGTTATATATACATTAAAGCTTAATTGGTACTTGTTACTACAAATATACGTGGCGCTTTTGGTTGTTCACCATTTCTCGTCGCTTTTATTGGACTGGCGAAAGAGAGAGGAAGCAGTATTTGTCAGCGGTACACTGGCAACATAAACAAGAGCACAAAATTTTCTGACCTCTCTTGACAGAACGCAATCTGAACAAGCTGTTAGCTCCGTCTCTCTCTTTCCCTGTCTCGCTCTCTTTCCCTCCCTGTCTTCTTCTCTCTTTTTCTCTCTCTCTCTCTATCTCCCAAACTACATGATCTTTCTCACTAGATTCTTATGGAAATGTCTGAGAATGCAACTGATCAAAGTTTAACGATGCTTTAATAGCTAGTTCGATATTCAAATGTTTCAAATTCAAATACCGTCATCTATTTCGCCTTTTATCGGAAATCAGAAAACTAATTAAGATTCAATTGATTGAGCTATTTATTATACATTAAAAGCATCTATAAAAAAAAAAAGACAGAAAAGTTCTCTTTTATATTGCCTATCAGCCTAAGTGGTTAATCAACACGTACTTCTACATATTCGTAAAATTCATATTTGAATGAGACCGTAATTCATAGAGAGGACAATATCAGTTTTCTATTACCTCATCCTTTAAAACAATGTTCCAGTTAATGTATGTTATTGGGGGTAGTGCTGTGCATATGAATGCATATGAATGCACCCGGAAAGTCATTGGGGTTATTCATATTTTCATGAAAAACAAGTTCTTTTGGTTCCCATGTCTAGTGTGATCGAGAAATGTTGCTGAAATAAAAGAATGGAAATCAACAAATGTAGTCTGTAACCTAATGAAATCGATATACAGCAAATCGATGTCCTGTTCAACTGAAATTTTGTTTTGTATTGACACTAGCTGAAACAAGAATAGCAAACGACCTACTCTACTTATTCCTTGCTCGGGAAGGGGTACTGTAAAAGAGAGAGAGAGAGATGGGGAAGAACCAATGCGTGGCAAAGAAACTACTTTCTCATTAGTCCAATCAAATGATGAGCAACTAAGACCTCACTTGGTAGCATGGAAGCTGCTGCGTTATCCCCCCTTTTGATTGCTTGTAAACATCAAAACAAAATAAATGTTACAACTGGTGAGGAAGATGTCAATCTGGTTGAACATGCCATGCATATGTGCACAAGACACAAGTGAATCTGCATGATGTGTGTACGAAATGCCAGTGAGTCTATCCGATGTGTGTGCATCTATAAACTTATAGAAAAATTATAAAGAAAGGGTTATGGTGTTTTAGTATATGTACAAATACGAGTTTGAGTTTCTGGCTACTACGTGTTCTTTGTTGAAAATTGAGTTACTTTGTAAAATGAAATAGTTTGTTAATAGAGTTCTGTATTGAAAGTGCAGCTGCGAAGTGTGGTGAGTTTTAGTAACAATGTCGAGGTTACGGTAATTAACTCAAGTGTGTTCTTCATGTGTGCTCATGATAATACCTGCTAACTGGGGCGACGTAACCGGTGAGCTAGTAAACATTCTACATAGCTGTATCTGGGCATTCAGTAGAAACAGTATCTTGGTTGACATGTCATATCTAGTCTGCAAACCATTCTAGTAGATAAATTTAGACCTTAATGACTTAACCTCTCTCTAATATAAGTTGCTGATAGGTCTGAAAGATAGTTAAAACAGCGAGGTCCTCCGAGTCATCAGGATGTTATCAGTGAGAAAACAAATTTGTAAGATTTAATAGGGCTATGTGGTCGAGAATAGAAAACAGATTCATAGCCTAAGCGATATCATATCTCAATATGGTTAAACAGAGTGTGCATACTTCATAAGGCACAAGTTTTAATGAAGCAATAATTTACACAGAGAAAAGTAATCAGTTTTAATTGAAACGTCCATTAAAATAAAAAGGTTTGATTTGACATGTGTTACTGAGTATATTCATATGTACAACATAGGAACAACATACGAATATGTTCGAAAACCTTGACAGGGTAAAAGTACCCAGAATTCTGGAAACGAAGGACTGGATATAGTGATTCATGTGAAGAGGTGGGCATGGGATTAGGGAAAAGCGAGTCGTTAGTGCCTGAAAAGAGGCAACACGAGACCAGACAACTTTGAGGTAGAAGAAAAGCAATAGAAGCAAAAATTGGAAATAGCATGTCTGTAGCTCGGAGGTTTGTTTCCAAGTTAGATTCTTTAAAATCGAAACGATTTGTAACAACCACTTCCTGGTTATTTCTAAGTATGCACACCGCAGTTTTCTAAAATTTTATTGTAGCTTCGCCTTTTGTTCAGAATGTGTCGTCTTGTTACCTGTCACATGACGTGTCGACTTCCAAATTTAAACTTGCATTCCGAATGAATACTTTAAACATGTGATATAATCTAAAATCACTATCACATGATAAGAGCAAACTATCTTGCCTAATTTGTCTGTGCTTTTCAAGCTAAAAAGAAAAAAGAAAATGCACACACACAAGTGGCTATGAACCCCCTCCTCTCTATAAGTAGAAGTGGTTCTTCCATTTGCTGCAGAAACTTCTCTTTGTCGGTATTGTACAAGGATATGAAACCAGTTTTTTTTATATATTACTATATCCTTCTGCCTATGATTAAGAACTTATGGACGACATTGTCGTATGCGCTTTTATAGGAACTCACCAAAAATGTGTCTTATAATATGTTCTTTTCCATACACACTTTTTTTCGTTGTCTTGCACACTCTTCTTTACAAATAATGTATACTTTGTATTACTTTGAAACATTCCGACCGAAATTTGTATAAACTTAGCCTTTACCAACTATTGGCAATTAGGGCATTCTTTTTCAGTTGAATCGCTTATGTTTATGCATTTTGTGTGTGTGTGTATTATGTGTTCGTGTGAGTACTATGTCTTTTTTTTTTTGTATATATGTATGTGTTAATATGTTTTGTAAGTATGTATGTGTTTATGTGCATGTGTACAAATATACATACATGCATGCCTAGATATGCAGCTATGTGCATGAGTACACAGATAAAGCAAAACATACAAATCTGCATACATACATACATACATACATACATACATACATACATACATACATACATACATACATACATACATACATACATACATACATACATACATACATACATACATACACACACACACACACACACACACACACACACACATAAAGACATAATACATACACAAAAATGCATAAACATAAGCGATTCAGCTGAAAATAGATTAAAGAAATGAAGATTTTGTACAGAAATTTCTGAACGAATACTTTCATTATCGTGATACTTAAACCGAAAGACTGCCCAGCTATTTAACTGAATTAAATTATTTTAATGGAAAGACTCATCTTTATTGCCCTGTATTCTTGTGTCATTCATCTTATCTGACGCTCATATGGCTTACGACACGACACACTCCATAACGTGTCAGCCTGGTCTTGTTGGTCACCATTTTGTTATGATCTCCTTGCATCCCTACAAAAAATTCCCCCTTACCCATTTCTGCCATACTTGACACCAGCCACTTCTAAGCATCCCAACATTTTATAGTCTCATGATTAATTGTCTAAGTGAAGGCCTCACTCCATCTGATGTTTCTTTTAACAAACCGGTTCAGCTTCTCTTATTCCAGTCAGTCTACTTTTATTTTACTCTTGTTAAATTAATGTTAACATATTTAGTACTGGGAGCTGCATTCAAAAGCTAATTAGAAATAAGTGTGAGAAAAAATATTAGTCATTGTTTAGTATTGTTTTCATATCTCTGGCAATTACAGACCTAATTTGCCCCACGACGTAGATGTAACCATTGACCTTCGACTGCTAGAATTAGCAATCAAAAGCCATACTCTACGTCTTAAAAAAAATGGAATACATGGTCTGGAAAAGACGTTATGGCCATGGCTCGGGTGTCTTAGCATAGGTTTGCTTGTTCGTGGCTGACCTGAGCTAGGCAGCAACTTTAATGAGTATCTGTTCTTTAAAATAAAGAACACTCACGATTATTTAATAAGGTTTACCTAATGCAGTAGAATATTTTACTGCAGCATGTCTCAATCAATATACAAACAATCTTCACATGTGTTTTTCATCTCGGGCTATCTTCAATGGATTTTCTACCGATTCATTGAAAACCTGTTCAACGTATAGGCTGCAACATATACGCAATGTATTCAACTGCTCCTTAATGAAAGTCCATGGTATAAGTAACAACTATTTGCAAAATTGATTCTTAGCATCAGTTGGTGTGCGTGCTTTTCTCCTCATTCATTATTTCCCGTGTGGAAACCTGAAAATATTAGCTTCAACAAGTATTGTGTAAACACTGTCTAGCTTTAAGTTTACAAACAATAATGCAAAAAGAACAGAACCTGAAAAAGAAGACCAGTTGTTTTGAGGAAAGACAGTAGTCTACATCAGCAAAAATTATACTGTGAAGTTTGTAAGTTTGATGTCGTAGGGAGAAGAGAGATCTGACTTTCGGGGTGATTCCTTCGTCCGAGAGGGAGAGAAAGTTTGGATTTAAACAAAAGATTTAACTCTCACTCTCTCTCTCTCCCCCCCTCTCTCTCCCTCTCTCATGATGTCAGATTCCATTTTCCATCACCGCTTACAAACTTGCAAAGTATTTAATAACATCGAAACCAAATATTACCGCAAGTTTAAGTTCCACGTAAATTTTCATTCACTCAGATCGATCCGACCAAATTATGTCATACATCTAGAAAAACGTCAAATCTAAGTTTAGAGTCTTATTCTTTATTTATATATATAACATATAAACATGTACAATAGTGTAATAGCTGTACAACAACATGTAGTAAACGAATATGAAAAAAAAAATGCGCGCTCGCGAACGGGGTGGGTGGGGGAGAGGACTCGGAAAGTTCACATCGTGAATGTTCCGAGTTGTCTCACCACAGCCAAAAAACAGCAAAAATATTGTAATAGGTGTAAAACAACTTGCTGTAAACGAATATGGAAAAAATACGCGCTCACGAACGGGGCGGGGGGACTCGGAAAATTCACATCGTCAGACCATGACCTTTAAACTCTAGCATTTGACCCGAGCAAAAAAAAAATTCTAATGTGTAATAGCTGTACAAAAACATGTCCTTTAAACTCCAGCGTTTGCCCAAGGTGCCATGCAGTGGTACTGTACCTGGAACCGTGTAGTTTGGAAGAATATCCATTTTCTTTAGGGAAAACATCGAATCGCGTGAATTGTCCTGTTCCTCTCCCTCTGTTCTTCAGTAAATGTTTTCAACCATAGCCTCGGGCCAACCAACGCGTCCTTGGAGGCCGAAGGTGGCATTTCAGACTAAAAAAATATCTATGCTATAAACGAAGATGAAAACAAAAATTTGCGCACAAAATTTTCACGATTCTGTCTTCTACATAATGGTATTCACAAAAACAATTGAAAAGTAGATGTTTGTAAGCCATTCAAGAACACACACACGCACACACGTACGTACACACACACACACACAACACACACACACACACACACACACACACACACACACACACACACACACACACACACACACACACACAGGCAGACAGACAGACAGAGAAATGGTTGGATTCACCACAACATTTAAATCTCATTTCAATCTCAATAATTTTGTCGCTTTGAAACCGAGACTTGTTCACTGACAAAACAGATGCAGCACGAATTTTGCCGTAGTTTCAAAGAACGAAAATATTTAGACACAAATGAAATTTAAATTTTGCATTGAAAGTAACGGCTTTTGTTGTTCTGGAATTGCTTACAAACATCTTACACGCTGCAAATTCTCTTAAATATTCAACCTTTCCCTTCCCCTATTTACAAAACTTGCCACTCTTTTTCATTATTTTTTATTCTTTATACAGACAGTTCAGGTTATTAAAATATATTCCCTTTAACAATCCTTTAAATTGTTACCTTATAGAAATACTTATAACCAGTGCGTTGTCCATTTCTTGGGTACAAACAGCAAGTCCATTTCTTGGGTAGAAACAAGTCCATTCTCCAAGAGAAACGTATGCCACCACAACGAATTACAGAAATTGTGTTTTGAAAATAATTTATACATACTTCTGTGCGTGGTCCATTTCTTGGATATAGGCAGCAAGTCTTCATACATACATTATATATATATATATATATATATATATACTAGCAGAGATATCCGGCGTTGCTCGGGATTAAAATGGTATCGTTTGTATATAATATATTACAGTTATGTTGAAACAGGTGATATGGGAAAGAGTAGCTTTGACAACAAAACATTTGGGGAGTAAATGCTGAGCTAATTCGACTAAGCATTATGCTATGTGTCCGTTTGGAGTATTTCGGGCCCCAACCTGTCATGGAAAATTGGGAGTGGAGGTTATGTGATTTTTGAACGCACCAAAAAGCTGTCAGTTGATATACTCTCTTTTGCAGCAGTCAGTGCTGTCTAACACGATCCATCATCTGAAATTTTAACACCGCTTTCGGGTTCGTTGTCCTACATCACGCATAAAGTAAATTTGGAGGAACTGTGGTTGTTCATTTGTGGGTAACATGGAACCTATGTGGTGATAGACTTGCTATTGAACTTTGACGTCGGCGTAAATTCATGTTTATCTTCTTAGAGGCACCAAACGATGTCATTTGAAATGCAGAGTTGTATTGTCTGATATTGTTCAATAAATCCTTTGACTGGATGGAAGTGCCTTCTAGAAGATCCATAAGAGTTTGGGAAGGAGCTAATAGTGCTGGCAATGTTACCTGACCGCCTGAGCAGCACATACCATTTGTTCTATTTGAAAATTTTAAAGTTCCACAGAAACGACAATTTGTGTTTAGCACACCAATTTGGACAGAGTTATCATTTTTATAAAAATGGGATGGATCATATCTGAAAACATCTTCACGAGTTGTGAAGAACGAATTTGTACGTAGTCTGTTTCTGAGAGCTATTCTATTGGACCTCTGTCTAATCATTAAAACATTGATTTAATTGATCCAGCATTAAAGTGCTGCAACATGCATTTGCTGATCTTGAGAAAATCTCATCTCGCTTCTCTCTTCTGACTCGCGCCTTTGGTTTTCTACAATCATCCTTGCTTTATATTTTGTTTCTGAGAGATTACGTCTTTTCTGTGTTTCTCTCGCCCATTCTGTAAAAATTTATTTGAAGAGAGCAGAAGAGAAAGTGAAAAGGACAGAGAAAGAAAAGATGTTTGTGCGTCAATATGAAATGGACGTGTGTGTGTGTGTGTGAGAGAGAGAGAGAGAAAGAGAGTGACAAAGTGAGATAGAGTGAATGAGTGAAGATGTGTGTCGTGATGATTGATGTCTTTTAAGGTACACACACACACATATAGACTATGTGACGTCATCGTATAAAATGTTTACGATAGTTGAGTTGATTTATGGAAAAGATTATGTTAAATTTTTGAAATGCAAATTGTGAATGGAAATTAAGTTTAATTTGTAGCCGAAATAGTATTAAATCTTTTGATATCCCATATGTCAAAATCTGTAACTCGTTTTGGAATGCATAAGGAATATACTTATATATAGAACAGATTTCTTTCAAACTGAAAGTATTACCTCACATTACAATTGAGACATCATGCTGAAATAGTGTACGAGATAAGAGATTGCATATGGCAAAAAATTGTAAATTTTTGTGGCCCATAGCACTGCATAGACGTTGGTTCTTGTATTTGACGCCTGTTACTTTATTTTATTTCGAGTTTATGTATATATGTATGTATAAGCCAATGGGGGAGAGCTCTAAATGGTAGGTAGAGGTAGCTAGACCTGGTAGAAATAACAGCCAAATCTCCCTCAAAACATCCTACTGTCTTAATCCGACAATTCTGCCTATTATGTAGTTTTAATGATAAACTGTAACTAAAGATTAAGATTATTAATCCCCAAATTTCAAGCGTTTTAATAGCAATTAATTTTCTCTTTTTTTTTTTTTTTGCTTAATTAAAATGGTTGCCTTTTCCTCGTAGTTTTTTTTATGTCAGGTGTAAAGGTGAAGAGGGTTAACTTGAACGGGGTTAAGTAATAGAGATGTTTGGTGATTGTATGTGGTTGTTACTTTTCACCAGCATCGGTTGCTCGCTCCAGCGCCATCCATTTTCGGGGCCGGTCGATTCGGCAGGTAAGTTGTTACACACTCCTGAGCGAATTTCCGACTTCCGTCGCACCGTCCTGCTGTCTATATCGACCGACACCCTTTCGGGGATCTAATGCCGAAGCCGGTCGTTCGGTTCATCCCACATCACCAGATCTGCTTACCAAAAGTGGCCCACTTGGCACCGTGCATTCGTCACGTCGCAATGGCTGTGATATACGGCTGCCTCCGATAGGGAGAGGAGAGGCCCGTTTCGTCCGTTTTGAGTTCGAGAGTAGATCGAGGCTGTCAATGTCCCCTGGGCCTCCAATCATTCGCTTTACCGGGCGGAATTGCGAGTCGTTCTCCCGCTAGCGCCAGCTATCCTGAGGGAAACTTTGGAGGGAACCTGCTACTAGACGGCTTGATTGGTCTTTTGCCTCCACACCCGGTTGCGATGATCGATTTGCACGTCAGAGGTGCTTCGGACTTCCAGAGTTTCCTCTGGCTTCGTCCTGACCGGGCGTGGATCGCCATCTTTCGGATCCCCAGCCGCCTGTTACACCTGAGTCGGAACGGGAAAGCGACGATGCGCAGAAGTATCCAAAGAGCATTTGAAGCACATAATGCTTTATGAGTACAAAAAGGGAAACTCTACAGCCGACGTGACTCGAAGCATACACTCAGTTTATGGGAAAGAATGCCTGAATGAAATAAATTGCAGAAGATGGTTTGTAAAATTCAGAAGTGGAGATTTCAGCCTTGAAGATGAAGATCGAACAGGACGTCTAGTTGGGTTCGAGAATAAGTTCCTTGGGGCATTACATGAAGAACCCGGAACCATGTAGTTCGTAAAATACCGAATAGTTTATAACATATTGAATGGTTCATACAGTCAGCTATTGTTTAGAATTCGTCATCAATTATCCCCTGATTGAATGATCATCCTTTTGTTGGTAGAATGTATATATTTATCAATACTTATATATTATTAAAAATATCTTGTAGTAATTAGCACCTTATTATATGTCCTAAGCTCGTTTTAATTGGATCGATAAATAAATTTTTGTTGAGTATTGCAGTCAATCTAATCAACCATACACTGCCTACATTGAGGTTTTGTGCCTAATTAAGAAATGAGCATTTATAAATAATTAATTAAAACTTATTATAACAAAGGTAACATTGAAATGTAATCTATAATACAGAAGAGATATCTTTCTTTGAACAGTTACCAAGTTAATCTTCAGAAGTGCATCAGCACATCACTGCCATACATACATGCATGCATACCTACCAACCTATTTCTTTACTACCCACAAGGGGCTAAACACAGAGGGGACAAACAAGGACAGATAAACAGATTAAGTCGATTACATCGACCCCAGTATGTAACTGGTACTTAATTTATCGACCCCGAAAGGATGAAAGGCAAAGTCGACCTCGGCGGAATTTGAACTCAGAATGCAGCAGTGAACGAAATAACACAAAGCATTTCGCCCGGCTTGCTAACGTTTCTGCCAGCTCGCCACCTACCAACCTGCCTACCTACAATCCTACCTACCTACCAACCTACCTACCTACCTACCTACCTACCTACCAGGCGCAATTTCATCAATTTTTCGTTGGGAGGGCGCAAGGTCAGAAGGGAATACAATTTCAAGAGAAAAGGACAGAATAACATTATTTAGACCGAGAATGAAGGACTTCAGCCAGTTATGGAGAGCATCCTTCACACACACAGCATAGAGTTTTACCATGAGTCGTTTGTGTGGCACAGAGTTGAAGGCTTTAGCAAAATCAAGGTAGACAGTATCCACCCATGAGCCACCATCAGTAACTCGGGTAATGTCCTAAAAAAACTCGATGAGTTGACTACAGCAGTTTGAGTCAGGGATAAAACCAAATTGTGAGGGTCGAATAAGGCAGTGAGAGCTCCAAAAGTTCCAGAGTGTTTCTCTGCCGCAGGACTTCATCAGTTTTGCGATGCAGCTTGTAAGGCTGACTGGACGGTAGTTGACAGGTAATATGCGATCACCTTTTTTGAAGAGGAACAACTCTGGCAATTTTCCAGTGCTCTGGAGTGACAAAGTTAGAATTGAAAAAAGGAAGAGAGCTGGTGCAATAGAAAGAACCTACCATGTTTGAGAAGCAAATAAGTAACACCATCAAGACCAGGAGAGGCATAGTTGCGCTTGTTCTTGAGGTGACGTCACAGCATTGTGTGTGTGAATTTCACAGATGTTACGGAACTAGATTTCAGAGTTGGTGAAGAAGGTACATTGGGATTTTCAGCAGTAAAAATACGAGCATAGCATTCAGCAATAAGCTCAGCACATTCCTTGGGGGTCATCATTCAGTTATCCGACCAGTGTGGGGATTGTGAAGAGGGTCCACTGGGGAGTGAGGTCTCTGTTTTGAACGCATATATTTCCAGAACACGTTGCTGTCAGGGCTAGTTGATATACGTCGTTCAAACTCAAGCACTGCCTTTTTTGTCACTTTCTTGAGACGGTTGGATGATCTGTTGCATCTTCTTCTGTTCTCATTTGTTCTATGCTATCTGTATTTCTGTTCAGCTTCACGACGATCTTTCCTGGCAAGTCGAACTACTGCAGTCTTCCAAATTGCACTGTTTTTATTTCTAGAGTGTTTGCACGGTAGTGACGCTTCACCTGCTGCCCAGATTGCACTGAGGATATTTTGGAAAACAGTATTGACGTCCTCTGAATCGTAAAATTCAAACCAGTTGGACGGCGTAACTTCTTACGGTAACAGTTCCAGTCTGCTTTGTTCCAGTCAAAGCGAGTGGTTTCAAGATGGTAGCGCTTCTTGTTTCTGCCTATAAGAGACAGATTGGTAATGATCACAGCATGATCGGAGTCTCCTAGAAGTTCTTTCGTCGTAACATTGATAACAGTTTCAGGAGTGGTAGTAAAGAGCAGGTCCAAAGTGTTATTACCTTTTGTGGGGAATGTGACTGCCTGGGACCAGTTTGCATCCAGCACTACATCAAGGAAATCGTCTGCGCTTTGCGGCCAACTAAAAGTATCCCATTCAATTTCAGGGTAATTGAAGTCACCAGTAATGAAAATATACGTGGCTGTTATACACACACACACACACACACACACACACACACACACACAACATACATACATACATACATACATACATACATACATACATACATACATACATATGTATATATATATATATATGTATATATATATATGTGTGTGTGTGTATATATATATATATTATATATATATATATATATATATATATATATATAACACCTAGCAGTGTAGGTGTTCTAACACTAGCTGTGTGGTAAGAATAGACACAGGAGTGGCTGCGTGGTAAGAAGCTTGCTTCCCAACCACATGGTTCCAGGTTCAGTCTCACTGTGTGACATCTTGTGTAAGTGTCTTCTACCATAACCTCAGGCTGACTAAAGCCTTGTGAGTGGAGTTGGTAGGCGGAAACTGAAAGAAGCCCGTCGTGTGTATATATATATATATATATATATATATTGTGTGTGTGTGTGTGTGTGTGTCTTTGTGCTTACGTTTATCCCACCACCACCACCATCGCTTGACAACCGATGCTGGTGTGTTTATGTCCCTGAAATTTAGCGGTTCGGAAAAAGAGATCGACAGAATAAGTACTATACTTACAAAGAATAAGTCCTGGGGTCGATTTGTTCGACTAAAGGCGGTGCTCCAGCATGGCCGTTGTCAAATGACTGAAACATGTAAAAGAAGATAAAAGAGAACACACACACACACAGTGAAACAGACAAATTGAATTTTAAAAATTGCACAGACGGTAACAATTTGAAAAATCGCATACAAGTGGTGGAGGAGGGTGGTGGTGGGTGCAGTGGCAGCGGTGTACGATGTGTGTTTGGCTTTGGCTGGTGTTGCATGTACGAATTGCATGTTTTGTCCCTGGTATATGATGATGATGATGGGTCAGTTGTAGTATTCAGAGAAAATGAAGAACGTGGAGAGCTGGACAGTGAAGGGCTTTTCATTGTGGAGTTTAATAGGTCATCAATTGTGCTAGTTTTGAAGAGTAGCCGTACTGGTGGTCATACTTTTAGTTCAATAGTGCGTTTTTCTAGAGAATTCCCTTGAGAATTTTATGACCAGATTCATCAGTAAACATTCTGGACTCTTTTACATTATGTATTTTTGTAGTTTGTTCTTGTTTTGAGAAGGAACCTAACTTGAAGCAACTTTTTGCAGATCAATTTTTAGACACTATTTTCTAAACCTGGCAAAGTATGTAGTGGGTGCAAATTTCGATTTTGCACCTGCTAAAAATTTTAGGAGATGCGCTTGCACCCCTTGCACCTCCTGCTCTCGGGCCCTTGGACGGAGTTGATTGTTTACAAAAGCCTCTGTCCTTCGAAGTTATCTCTTTACTTCTCATCAATCGTGTTGTGACCAGCATCCTAGAACCTTTGCATCAATCTCTGTGCTCAATCCCTTTTCCTTTTTCCTTCCAGATGATAGCTCTGTAGCCTAGTTGATATCCCCTACACCTCTCTCCCTGAAATATACTCCCTCTTCATGTCTTTCTTGAAAACGTTGACTTGCAACACTTTAAACAGAATATTCTTTTCTACTCTTGGCATAAGGTCCGGAATTTTGGGAGAAGGGGGTCAATCGATTAGATCGAACGCAGTACGCAACTAGTACTTAATTTATTGACCCCGAGAAGATGAAAGGCTAAGTCGACCTCGGCGGAATTTAGCCATGAACCCAGAATGTAAAGACAGACGAAATACCTATTTCTTTACTACCCACAAGGGGCTAAACACAGAGAGGACAAACAAGGAGAAACGGATTAAGTCGAATATATCGACCCAGTTCGTAACTGGTACTTATTTAATCGACCCTGAAAGGATGAAAAGCAAAGTCGACCTCGGCGAAATTTGAACTCAGAACGTAACGGCAGACGAAATACCGCTAAGCATTTCGCCCGGCGTGCTAACGTGTCTGCCAGCTCGCCGCCCTGCGGCAGACGAAATACCTATTTCTTCACTACCCACAAGGGGCTAAACACAGAGAGGACAAACAAGGACAAACGGATTAAGTCGAATATATCGACCCAGTTCGTAACTGGTACTTATTTAATCGACCCTGAAAGGATGAAAAGCAAAGTCGACCTCGGCGAAATTTGAACTCAGAACGTAACGGCAGACGAAATACCGCTAAGCATTTCGCCCGGCGTGCTAACGTGTCTGCCAGCTCGCCGCCCTGCGGCAGACGAAATACCTATTTCTTCACTACCCACAAGGGGCTAAACACGGAGAGGACAAACAAGGGCAGACAAACGGATTAAGTCGATTATATCGACCCAGTGTTTCACTGGTACTTAATTTATCGACCCCGAGAGGATGAAAGGCAAAGTCAACCTCGGCGGCGGCAGACGAAATACCTATTTCTTTACTACCCACATGGGACTAAACACAGAGAGGACAAACAAGGACAGACAAACGGATTAAGTCGATTATATCGACCCCAGTGCGTAACTGGTACTTATTTAATCGACCCTGAAAAGATGAAAGGCAAAGTCGACCTCGGCGGAATTTGATCTCAGAACGTAACGGCAGACGAAATACCGCTAAGCATTTCGCCCGGCATGCTAACGTGTCTGCCTTTTTAAACGAAATATTAAGGGCATCAAACTCACAGGTCTTCGAGGGCCTGCTAAAGGGTCCTGCCTGGTTAACCAATCTCAGTGAATAAAAAAAAATCAACAAACATGCTAAATAAACAATTTAATAATTGTATTTGAAGATTGGCATTTCGTGAAAACTTTTATTTCGTGTCATCCATACCCTTCTACTCTTGCAGAAAGTAAAATTCACACCTGTTTGACTTTTTGCTTTAAAATGATTGAAATATCACTTCCGTCAAAATATATATCAATTTTTTTGTGTCTTTAATTAACCAACAACTGTCATTCAGTTATTCAAATTTTTTTCATCTTTACATTACGACCAATTTGCTTTAAGATGAAAATAAGTAAATGGATGAATAAATGAATGACTAAATAAATACATAAAAAGAATGAATGACTAAATAAATAAATAAAAAGAATGAATGACAGAAAGAACGAATGAAGTAGTTTCGGTGAAGAAATGTAAGTTAGTTTAAACGAATAAGCAAAACCAGAATAATGGAATAGAAACTTATATATTCTGGAATGCTAGATTCTATAAACGAGTATTTCCTGCTGAAAAGCGGAAGTTGACATTCTGTTTATGTTGCAGGCAGACGGCGCAATGCTGAAACCTAAAGTTTTAACCGAAGTTCTCCGTCAAGTGAATACTTCTGGAGTTCAGAGTACTTTGTAAGTATATTTTTGACTAATTAAATAGTTTCTTTTAAATTATTTATACAAGAAAACTGGTTTTAGTATTTCATGAACATTTTATGTCGAGTTGTCATCTCTCTTTCCCTACATCGTCATTGCTGTCACTTTCTTATGCTAATGGATTCCTCCGTGTTATTTCCAATAATCCAGACACATTTCAACCACCTCTACCGTTTCAATAATTTATTTCCTTATTTTTTTATTATTCGCAAAATGTTTGTGGGGGAGTCATATGCTGAAGATCTATTATTACCAGATATAGTAGCCCTTAAGTTTTTGGTTGCAAAACCTTAAGACACCTAGTACTAGTACATGCTTCAAGCGTTAGATTGTTAGGAGTGTTTCCTATATTTGTCCATTTCTTGCTAATTTAATTACCAAAAAAGAAAAGAAAAAAAAAAAAATCTTATTCAAGCATTTAAGCACGTGAATGTCTCGATGCTTTTTAAGTTTTTATTCGCTAATTTTTTTACAATTGATATTTTAGTCATGAAAAATATTTTTCATTCACGAAGCACATTTCCCTGTCTTGAAACTATGTCTAAGATTTCTCATAATTCCTCGTGTTTTGTAGCCAAAACAATTAGATTGATCAAATTTTAACAATTGCTAATTAAATTCCGTCTTTTATTTCAACTAGACCTTTTTTGTCAGTGTATATGGAGTTTGCTACGCAGGAAGATTTGTCGAATGTGTTCTAACTTTTTACTTTAACGTTTTCATTCCTGAAAGTCCATTCCAATCCCGTGATGATTTTGATCACTTGGCAGAGGTATAGTTTCAAAGAAAGCTATATAAATTGATCTTATTCTGTTTTCGCCCCGTGTTCCAGGTCATGTGGCGTTTCTGTTCGTTGCTATTTCTGGATTCGCTTGTTATCTTATATTTTAACTGCGAGTAACATACGAACGGAGCGATGACATAATCTAGTCTTCTAATTAGTGAATGGAAAAATATATATCACAAAAGCATTTCTTCGAAAAACACTTAGTAATCAATAGTCGGAGTGCTAATAAGACCGGTAATTCCGTTGTTTGTCTATTTGGGTGTGTGCAGTCATTTGTTAGAATCACTTGAATAATTTCCGCAGTTAAAACAAAGCATGTACTTGAATTATAAATCTCTGTGAGTCTATGAAAAATTACTACTATTGAAACGATGAATGATCTGGGCAGATATATTTAAATGGATTTTATTTTGAACTAAGAATCGAACAAAAGTAACGTTAAAGCGAACGACGGAGTTTCAACGTGGTAACTCAACCTGCTAGAAATAGCAGCTAAATTTCCGTCAACTCGTGCTCTAACGTCATAACGGTGGAAAAAGCACGTTATATATTATCCTAAGATTCATTATTCCTGAAAATGAACCGGTGTGTTAGTGTCTCGAAAGATTTTTAATAATTGGTTTGCTGAATCGGAACTAACCTCGGGCAACACGACTACTTGTAACTTCTTTATTATAGTCTCTTTTTTTCCCGTCACTTTCCATAAAAGAATTGAATCCAAATCTAACTCAACAAATTCATTTACTCTTTTTAAACTCCCAAAATCTAACGAATCCATTTCTTTTATGATTCTGGTTTTTAATAATGATCGGATTTAGTGATTCACTTGTTAAGATTAATAACCAAGAAGGCTTTTAGTTAAAAGTCAACACCTCTCACTTAGAATATTCATGTTTCGGTAAAATAATCCCATTGCAGTATAAATACAAATCAAATGGTGCCTGTTTAAAACTACATTGTTAGGCAAAATCTTCAGTGATTTGATAATACTAATAGCAATTTGTACATTGTCACAAGGCTACAAATATGAGGCAGGGGCGGACTAAAGGGGCACGTACCCCACTCAAGAAAAGAAGGTCGCCTTACTAAATAATGTTGTTTTGCTCTTTTTTGCTGGAACTGTATTCCCTTCTGACCTTGTGCCTTCCCTTCGAAAAATTCCTGTGACTGCACCTGTGAGAGGATGGTGTAGGCAGTCACATTACTTGGCATTTCTATTTTATTAAACCCCAAAGAGATAAAATTCAAGTCTTGTAGAATTTATTTCATACAAAGAACAAAACTTAAGACTGAGGTAACCATGTATCTCCTCTACAGCAAGACCCCTGTTTCCATAGCCTTGTTATACCTCTTGTCACTTGGCACAAAGCCGTCCTCTTTCAATACCACTCCTCCTCTCAGTCGAGGGATCTTTGTCTTGCAAGATATATGATGACCTCACCAGTGTTGGTGCCATGTAAGAAGCACCCAGTCCACTCTGTAAAGTGGCATTAGGAAGGGCATCAAGTTGTAAAAACCATGCCAAAGCAGACATTGGAGCATAGTTTATCAGCTCCTGTGAAACCATTTGACCTATGCTAGTGTGGAAGACAGAGACATTAAATAATGATGATGAGGAGGATGATGAAGATTTAGTCTGAAGTAATATTTTTGCTAACAGAACAATGACATTTAACCCTTCAGCATTCAGATTATTTTGTCAAATGTAATGTTTAATTATTGACA
The DNA here is from genome assembly GCF_006345805.1 of Octopus sinensis. Taxonomy (NCBI): domain Eukaryota; kingdom Metazoa; phylum Mollusca; class Cephalopoda; order Octopoda; family Octopodidae; genus Octopus; species Octopus sinensis. Next base: position 25,079,719 of record NC_043013.1, read on the forward strand.
TTGTTTTGAATCAATCATGCATTATCTCATAACTCTGAGATTTCAATGATGTGATTGCCTATTTTTAGAATGGCATTGTAGGGTAGGCATGAAAGATCAGGTCTGGCTTGTTTGAACATAAAGCTAGTAGAATATTTGGGCCAGATTTGGCTGGTTTAAATGCTAACAGGTTAAATGTTATTTTTTACTTTTTCTGTTATGATTTTGCTTTCTGTTTATGTCTTTTCAGTTTTGTTTACTTAAATGTGTCAGATTTCTAACATTGAACTTTGACTTGAAATTTTGTTGCTTTTCTTACATTAGAACTTGATTTTCATTTAATATACTACACTGCACAATGAGTGAACTTTGTGATGAATTACATCTTTATATGGACCAGGTCAATGAAGTTATAAAAAATGATAGTTGGTTATTAAAGAGAGAGAGAGAGAGAGAGACAGTAATTAGATTAGATGAGATACAGTTAGGTTTTTTGCCAAGAAAAAGTACTGTAGATGCTCTCTTCCCAATGAAAAAACTGCAGAAATACTTAGCTAAAAGTAAGTTACTGTACGTAGCATTCGTCCAACTGTGGTGAGCCTTCTTGTGAGTGCCATAATAGCCATGTTCAGAGATACTGTCAATAAGGTGAGAATTAATAGTGAATGATTGGTGTGTGCAGATAGTTTAACAGGGATCTGTTCTTGGTCCCCTCCTATAAATCATAGTCGTCCCAGCCATAATTAAAGAGTTTAAGATTGATTACCCATGAAAGCACCTTTATGCTGATGACCTTGTCATTACAACTGAATCTGTTGAATAATTATAATAATGAAATTATTGTGTAAAGTGCTCAGATGCACTACAACTTATCAAAGGTACATGTACAGTACATAGGATTATGTACAAATGTCAGGAAAGTGAACAGTGTATGGGTCATGATATACATGTGTGCATGCGTATGGAGGGTGGGAATATCAGGTGTAATGTTAGCAAATTTCAGGAAGCATGGAGGTTTTAAAGAATGAAATGTCTCAGCAGCTAGCAACTGATGCAAGTAGTTTGTTCCATGCTTCAGTATCCCTGAATGTGAAAAAATATTTCCAAAAATCATGGGAGCATGCTGTTTTCTGACTTTGTAGTCATTCCCACTTGTGTTACGCTCATGGAGCTCAAAAAGGTGCTCAAGGTGGTTATTGGCACAATGGTTAATAATTTAGTGGGCGCTTGCTAAGTCAGTTGCCAGACTATGCCCAGGGAAGCAAAGCGTTCAGAGTATGGTAAATGCCTGATGCACATCTCTGAACAGTTTCCAGGAGGTCAATGTTCTGAGCAAGGTAGGGGTTCCAGACTAGTGATGCAAGTTCCAAGTGTAGCCACACCATAGCCATATACAGCCTTAAATAGATAGCTGGAGAGGGCTGACAAAGGTCTTGCTGAGTGATGCTAAGACACGCTTGGCCTTCTTGTTAATTTTAGAGATGTGCTTTGTCCAACGCAAATTGCTGCTGACAGTAATGCCCAGGTCATGTTCACAAGAAGACTTCATGATATTAGTGTTGTGGAGAAGGCATGTGGACACTTGGATTTTCCTCCCAAAATGCATTGTGGTACACTTGTCCAAAGCCAGCTTTAGTTGCCTATCCATAATCCATTGTTGCATTGTGTCTAGATCTGATTGCAGGAAAGACCTATAGTGTTCAGGATCTGTCCTTTTTATCTCAAGGTATAGCTTGATGTCATCTGCATATTTCTGCACTGTGACATTCTTTAAGTTGGCATCTATGTCATTAATGTATGCAACAAACAAAAGGGGACCAAAAACAGATCCTTGTGGTACACCAGATGACATCTCATAGGGTGAAGAATGCTGTCCTAGAACCACGACTACCTCTTTTCGGCTGAGAATGAAGGACTCCAGCTAGTTAAAAAGATCATCTTTCACATCCATTGCAGAGTTTTGCCATAAGTCTTTTGTGTGGCACAGAATTAAAAGCTTTAGCAAAGTCAAGGTAAACAACATCAACCCATGAGCAGCCATCAGTGACCTGGTGGTGTCTTCAAGAAACTTGATAAGTTGACCACAGCAGCTGGACTTAGAGATAAATCCAAATTGCAAGGGCCGGATAAGGCTGTGAGAATTCTAGAAGTTCCAGAGCATTTCTCTGACACAAGATTCCATCAGTTTGGCAATGCAGCTAGTAGGACTGACTGGACCATAGTTGACAGGCGATATGCAGTCATCATTTTTGAACAGAGGAATGAGACTGGCATTTTTCCACTGCTCCAGAGTAGCACCATTGTTAAGACAGAATTCAAAGAAGAGTGAAAGCTGGTGTAGAAGAAAGTACCTACTACGTTTGAGAAGCAGGTACATAACACCATCAAGACCAGGAGAGGCAAAATTTGCTCTTATTCTTAAGGTGATGTCGCAGCTTTGCAGGTGTAAATTCTTTAGTTGTTATAGAATTTGTTGTCAGAGGTGGTGGAGATGGTACATTTTGGTTTTCAACAGTAAAAATGTCTGCATAGCATTCAGCAGTGAGTTCTGCGCATACTTTGGGGTCATCAGTAAGTTAGAAAACTGACAGATCTCTTCTTCTATCAGGGAAACAGCCTGACTCACCATGTAGAAAAGGAATAGGTAGAAATTTCATATGATGTGCCCAGGGGAAACTATGGAGATTTCCATAGTATGATAGGAAGCTGACATAGAAAGTTATATCTGTAACTAACAGATAGTCGTGAGTTATAAGCACTATGTACAGGAAAGAGATTTTCTCAAATGCCTAGGAGGATCCTTAGAGATAGCAGATAGCTTCTGCTACCGAAGTGACCTAACTAGCAATGGCGGAGAATGTGACCTTCAGTAGTTTGGTTCTCTATACTTCTCTCTAAGGCATCTCCTTTGCCTTTGTAGTAGTGTACAATGCTGTGGCAATTCTAGAAGTATTAGAAGAGTAAAAGAGCTCAGAGACAACACAGTTTGAAGGATAATGCAGCATGCATACAGATCAAAGTAAAAGGCCCTTTACAAATATTGTAACTGTGATGTTTAAAATGTTATTGATTTCTGCAATTTAATTCTTTTTCTCTCTTTAAGACTTCTGAATCAAGAAGGGGCTTTATTAGCCTACGCTGGCTATGCTAACAAAGATCCCCAAGTTACGGCAACAATTGCTAGCAATATTTGGGGTGCATATGTGAAAAGCGGAGATATGGCCTTAGATGGTGACAAATTGAAGTATGTTTTGTTACACAATGAGGTAAGAAAGCTTTTTTTTTTTTTTTTTTTAAGAGAGTAAGACTTATTCTTTGAATATCAGTTCTATACATAGGCTTTGTAATTTTAAATTTATTAAATTTTGAATTCCTATCAATACTTGCTTGTAAAATTCTTTAAATTTATCATTTAACGTCCATTTTCCATGCTGGCATGGGTTGGATGGTTTGAAAGAAGCTGGAGGGCTGCACCAGACTCCAATTGTCTGTTTTGGCATGGTTTCTATGGCTGGATGCCCTTCCTAATGCCAGCATAAGTGCACAAGTTGGATACAAGTTCTGTATATATCGAACAATTTCTTCTGTCCTATTACATCTTGGACAGGATACATTCCATACTACTGTACCTTCATAGCTTGTCATATCCTGGCAATGCCACTCATTAGGCACTTCTTCGGATGTTCAGAAGTTATTCATAATGTCCAATCTCACCAGAAGAATTTGTATGAAGTTTAACCGTTCTTATGTTGGACAGTTGCTGCACTGCATATGATAAATCATGTTGTCTAACAGTTCCATTACCAACATTATTTCTGGTGTCTTATTTTAACGAGTATTTTGCAACCAAGTGGCAACTTGGTAAATGAGGCTGAAAGATTCTATGTTGGATCTTTCGCTTAAATTTTATGAAATATGGATGAGTGACAAGTTTAGCATGGCTGATTAGCTCGACTCGAGTTTCATTTGAAGACTGACATCAAAGAGTGCGTTCTTGTTCTTAACCCTTTCAATATCTACCAGGCTGAAACTACCCCCGGCTCTGTAGTACAAATGTCTTGTTTTCATAAGTTCTGAATTAAAATCTACTGCCAAACCCTAGTCATAATTTATGTTCCTAACGCCACCTTAATGATAAGTCATTTTATTAAATTTTTATTTAGAATTAATTGAAAGAAACACAGAGCATCTCAACAAAAATATGATAACAAAAGGATTAAAGTGGCTAATGACGCTAATTGTACATGTGTACGTACATACATACACACACACACACACGCAATGATATATATAGTAATAATAATATAATCCATGGATGGAATTTATAAATATTTTAATGCATCGCTATGCGCATTTCCACAAATTACATGATTTTTATGATCATAGTCCATAGCCAGCATAATAAAACAGGAGCTTTTATATGCATATAGAAAAACGTTTTCCATAAACAAACTTAAAGGAGATACATACATATATATATATATATATATATATATATATATATATATATATATTGATAGGTATCATTCTATGACCAGACTATCAAATGTCATACACTGCCAGTCACAATGTACTTCCTTGCATTGTAGCTTTCCAATGATGTCACCCTGCTGGCTAGGTGAGCAGACCAACATGTGTGTGTGTGTGGTCGTTGCCAGAAAAACCTGACTGGCCCTCATACTGGTGGCACGTAAAAACAGCCACTACACTCTCGGAATGGTTGGCGTTAGGAAGGGCATCCAGCTGTAGAAACTTTGCCAGATCAGATTAGAGCCTAGTGCAGCCTTCTGGCTTGCCAGTCCTCAGTCAAACCATCCAAACCATACCAGCATGGAAAACGGACATTAAACAACGATGATGATATATATATATATATTATATATATATATATATATATATATACACACACACACACACACACACACACACACTTATGCACCTTACTTCATTGGGGTCACCGTTACCTTTATTATTATTATTATTATTATTATCTCCCTTCCATTCAACCTCTTTTTTCCAGTTATCTCACCATGTTGGACCATTGAACTCTGCACATATTTTTTCTCTCTCCATCCTTTTCATTCTCTTTCTATTTCCTTCCTCTTAATTCTTTCCGTCGAAGATTGTAGGCTCGAAACATAAAAGACTTTTCCATTTTTCCCCAGCGTTAAACTAATAAACCTGCTTGTTCCTACACCTGGCTTCGTCTTTTTTTTTTTTTTTTACATATACATACATACCTATATATATATGTAGAGAGAGAGAGGTATCCCACAGAAACTCAACAAATTGTTAAAGATGGAGAAGAAATGTTAAAATCTGAAAAGTATTTTAATACATGCATATGATCGTTTTGCACAGCGATATTAAACATGTAAATAACATGGTAGAATAATTAAAATTAATTTAATTAAATTCAATTAATTACATGTCACTGTTCTTCTCAGTGCAAGAAGAATACATAAAAAATTATTATTATTATTATTATTACAGAAGACTAGATGGAGGAAATAGCAAATAACATATTCAAATATAAATATTTTGTCCTTATGAAAAATTATTTCTATTTCCTCCATCCGGTCTTCTGTAATAATTTTTGATGTATTCTTCTTGCACTTAGGAGAACAGTGATATGTAATTAATTGAATTTAATTAAATTAATTTTAATTTTTCTACTATGTTATTTACATGTTAATATCACTGTTCAAAACGATCATATGCATGTATTAAAATCGTTTTAAAATTTTAACATCTTTTCTTCTCCATCTTTTAACAATTTGTTGAGTTTCTATGGGATATCTTTCCATAAATTCTCATAATATACTATATACATGTAATAATTTTATATTCGTGAAAATCTTATGCCAGTAAGCTACCAATATTGGGTTGGTGCATAATTATTACGGCTTTTTTTCCACCAAATTTTATTCGACATAATCAATAACAATATTTAACAAAAACATCTTTAAATGACAGTCTGACTGTCTACGAAGCAAATGGTAAATAGTAATTGAAGTAGATGGTGAATATGCTCCGGAATAATCATTTAAAGATGTTTTTGTTACATGTTATAGTTTTTTTTTTTTTAATAAAATTTGTTGAAAAAGAAGCTGCAATAATTATTCACCAACCCAATATGAAGAAACTTTGTTTGGGGGGTTCCAAAGGGTGAATTCTAACAAAGTTTCTTCATATTGGGTTGGTGAATAATTATTGCAGCTTCTTTTCAACCTTTCCACACACACATAGATAAAATTTTATGCTTGTGCCATAGCGCTACATTTTGTGTTTCTGAGATTTGTCTCAATTGTAAAGTTCCTCCTTTGGTGCACTTGTAGCAACTAAAGAAACCATATTTATGTTTTTCGACCTCGGATATTTTATTTGCCACAAATGTTGTATGTTGTAAGTCTTTTCATTGGCATTTCTTTATTTTTGTAGGAAGGTAAAGTTGCAATTACCTGCGTAGGAAACTTACTTCTTTGTATTTATGCAAAAGAAACTGTAGATTTTGGAATGTTAAAAGCAAAGGTAAGATAATTTTTATTTCCTGTTATTCCATTCTTAACTGAGACAGTTAAAAATTATTGTTCTTTCTTTAGAAATTGGATTTCTTTTATTCTTTATATTCGCTTTTTCACTCACTCATGTGCACTCTTCTCTCTCTCAGACATGTAAGGTTTACTTTCTTTATAGAATTAAACACACACACACACCTTTGCTTTCACTCACTCATTGTTTAATCCAGAATTTATCATTGAATTTGCCAGATTTTGTTTGCATTTTCTCACCCTGATGCCCTTCCTATCTCATCATATTGTTTATAAGTTTCAGTAGTTCTCGTCTTGGGGTCACATGACCTTTGAGGGTCCATAAGAGATTTTGTCATTAAAATTCATCGTCGTCCTGTTCTATATTTAAGAGATGAGGAATTATGTACGTTATTTACATTTGATGGATATTTGTCAAAATCTTGTTTGTTGTTAACACAACGTTTTGGCTGATATACCCTCCAGCCTTCATCAGGTGTCCTGGGGAAATTTCAAGCCTGGTTTCTCGTTCCTAAGGTATTCATCAAAAAATACCTTAGGAATGAGAACCCAGGCTCAAAATTTCCCCAAGACACCTGATGAAGGCTGGAGAGTATATCAGCCAAAACGTTGTGTTAACAAACAAGATGAGGACAAATATCCATCAAATGTAAATAATCATTGTCACTTTCCATGCTGGCATGGGCTGGATGGTTTGACTGAGAACTGACAGGTCGGGAGGCTGCCCCAGGCTCCAATCTGATTTGGCAAAGTTTCTACAGCTGGATGCCTTTCCTAATGTCAACCACTCTAAGAGTGTAGTGGATGCTTTATTACATGCCATTCAGGCAGCACTGGCATCAGCCATGCTCGAATGGTGCTTTTTGCCTGCCAGTGGTAGTACTGGCATCGGTCACACTCAAATGGTGCTTTTTAGTGCAGTAAATTAATTAGACTTCTGCAATACATAAAATATATTAACAATTTTTTAATACAATTTCTAATAATATTTAATTGTAAAAAATATAATGGTGTTAGGAAGGGTATCCAGCTGTAGAAATATTGCCAGATCAGATTGGAGCCTGGTACAGCCTTCTGGCTTACCAGCCCTCAGTCAAACTGTCCAACCCATGACAGCATGGAAAGCAGACATTAAACGACGATGATGATGATGATGATGGTTTCTTTTTTCAACTTCAAATGGGGTGCAGTAGAGTAAAATAGGAATCTAAGGGATCCACTGGAAAAAAGTGGTTGAAGATCACTGGTTTAGAGGAAAATCAACATCCATAACTTGATCCTCTCACACTGCTAGCATCATTTCAGTTTTTCTGATTGACCTGCAAAAGGTCAGTGCCAGCAGGAAGGAAATTCCATAAATTGAGCTGGGTGGAATATTCAGTGCAGGATGTAGGGAACAAGACACAAGAAGTGAAAGAAATTACTATTCTGAATAGCCTTAAGGGGAGGTGGTGTATAGCTACCAAGTTCAGTAGTGGAGACGCATGGCTTAGTGGTTAGGGTGTTGGACTCATGATCATAAGATTGTGGTTTCAATTCCTGGATGAGATGATGCATTGTGTTCTTGAGCAAAACACTTCATTTCACATTGCTCCATTCAAAAAACCTAGCAAAAATAAGTTAACCCTGTAACAGACCAGCGTCCCATCCAGGTGGGAATATATACACCTCGGAAACCAAGAAACTGGCCCTTACCAGTTAGTATGGCCCAAGAAGTAACTTTTACCTAGTTCAATAGATGAAAGACTTGTAAAAGTAATTTGTAGAAGGGAAGAAATAGTACATCTCTGACCCGGGGTTCATAGCATATTGGTGAGTGAATCATTATCATTCAGACAAATAACCTTTTGAATGACATCATCATCATTTCACATCTGCTTTCCAGGATGGCATGGTTTGGACGGTTTGACTAGGGACTGGCAAGCCAGGAGGCTGCACCAGGCTCCAATCTGATCTGGCAGTGTTTCTACAGCTGGATGCCCTTCCTAATGCCAACCACTCTGAGAGTGTAGTGGGTGCTTTTTATGTGCCACCGGCATAGGAGCCAGTCAAGCGGCACTGGCATCAGTCATGTTGGTCTTGAATATTTAGGTAACAGTAGCAAGACCTCGGTGGTTCTCAACCAGGGTCCATATGTTCCTTGTGGGTCCATGTAAGATTTTGCTGTTGAAATTTATTCAATAAATTGGTTATTTATACAATTCCAAATGACATTTATGATAAAAATATAATAAAATGTTTTTAAACATTGAAAAGGTGACCAAGACCTTTGGAGATATACTGTGCTTGTGGAGATCTGTGAGACTGTAGTCGTGGCCTATGCTGGTGTCAGGTTAATAGCATGTCACATAAAAAAATACCCACTACACTCTCGGAGTGGTTGGCATTAATAAGGGCATCCAGCTGTAAAAACCTTGCCAGATCAGATCGGAACCTGGCGCAGCCCCACCAGTTGCCAGTTTCCAGTCAAACCATCCAACCCATACCAGCATTAAATGATGATGATGATGAATCACTAGGTGAATCCATCCAAATAAAATAAGATTCAGACGGTGTTCATCATCATCTTCGTTTAATGTCTGTTTTCCATGCTAGCATGGGTTGGACGGTTCGACTGGGGTCTGGGAAGCCAGAGGCTGCACCAGGCTCCAGTCTATCTGGCAGTGTTTCTACAGCTGGATGCCCTTCCTAACACTCTCTGAGCACCCACCCCCTACTACTAACTTGGTCACCTAGGTAGCAGAAGCAATCAACTACTTCTAGTTTCTCCCCCTGGAGTGTGATGGAATGTTTTCTGAGTATCTGTGGTGTCTATTGCCCCTGTGCATCTGCCGCACACAAAAGCTATCTTCTCGGTTAATCTTTCTTTGATGTTGCTGCACCTCTTATGCGTCCATAGCTTACACTGGGTACATCTTATGGAGTTTCTACCTACACCTTTTCTACAGATCAAGCAAAAAAATGGTTAAGAAACACTAGTCTACAACTTTGCTAGAGTATTTCCTCATTTCAGAGAAGGAATCTAGTCTTTAGAATAGTTTGTTTCCCAACCACATGGTTTCGAGCAGAAGTGGTTTAGTTTTTAGTCAAGCAGATTGAAGTAATTTATATGTTGTAGCAGATTCAAAACCAAATTTTGAGATAGCCAAGTAGACACCAGTGAGACCACTATCATTTTACGGGATTGGCATTTAACTAGCCAATTAGCATCAAGCCATTGCATGATTTGACTTTCTAAAAGTTTCTAATTAAGCCCTACGTAAAGGTGGTTTTTGGCAGCAACCCCTGAATATTGAAGTGGCTGCTTGACATCTCTATTCTCATGGCAAAAGACAGATTTTGTCATGAATATAATGTGATTATTTTCCAGTTGTGATGAGCCAACTACAGATTTCTTATATACCAGTTAAATTGTCATGGATCTCACTAGTATGTGTAATTGCTGCTGCTGTTAGCATTAATAAAAAGACCAACAGAAAAAACACAATGTACAGTAAATAAAAAAAAATGTTTCCTTCTTTAGCCATGCCAGGCCCTTAAGGGCTGGTTTCTTGGATTCAGTGAGCTGTAAATTCCCCACCTGGACAGGATGCTGGTCTGTCACAGGATTACTCAATTTTGCCAGCTGAGTGGACTGGAGCAACGAGAAAGGAAGTGTTTTGCTCAAGAACACAAAGCATCAACCAGCCCAGAAATTGAAACCACAATTTTATGATCATGAGGCCAACACCCTAACCACTGAGCCATGCACCTGCACATACAGTAAATAATGCTTCTGTTAATTGTTTAAGATCTACATGCAGATCTAGAAAGACATTTTCATTCTCCAAAGACCACCTCCACAGCAGAAGTGTTAAAGCCACATCCCCTCATGAGAAGGATTAGCTTGTAAGAGTCATGTGCCAGTGCCACGTAAAAGGCACTCGTGCCAGTGCCATGTACAAGTGTTCATTTCAGTGCCACATTAAAAGCATCCCCCAGCACATTCTGTAAAAGTGGTTGGCTTTGGGAAGGGCATCCAGCCATAGAAAGCAAGCCAAATCAGACTAGAACCTGATGCAGCTCTCCAGCCTTGCCAGCATAGGAAATGGACATTGGAGGAGGAGGATGATGATGAACAATACCAAGCACAACCTCTTAGCAATGTAATACAACAGCTTTAGCATGATTTAAACTTCATAGCATTTGAATTACTCTGAAATGACTTCATACTATCAAATTTGTAATTACTTGAACTTAATGAATCTTTTATTATTTACAGCTACAAGCACTTGCCACGTATTTAGAAGGACCTTTACAACGTGTGGCTGCTTCCTGATCCAATTTACTGTTGAAATAGCCAGTATTACGTTCCTCCTACACCAGTGAACCCTTGCAATTATCTGCTGGCCAAACCTGTATTGGATGGGTTGGGGAACCTTCAACTGCTTCCTCACAATTTAGCAGAAATATTTTTTTTTTAACTCAAAGAGAAATTGAACATTATGCAATGATCTTCCTCAAAATTAAATTCACCCATCTAATACAAGCCAATACGCCATATCTGGAATATTTTTTCTTCATTTAAGTAATATGGTGTGGGCCAGACAAAGTAAATACTTGAATACCTGTCTTTTCCATGATTTTTATTTCTGTGCAAATACAATTTTTAACAAAAAAAAAAAAAACAGAAAGGTTGTATATTACTTTTTTAATCTATGAACAATTGTTTTCTGTAAGTTAATACTAAGCAGTATTATTTGAGGCTTTGGGGTAACGAAAGACATTTTAACCTTTAGTCTGCTGGATTAACCTCTGCTAACAGTGTCATATTATTTTCAAATCTATTTTTTTGCAGCAGCAATGAAGATTTGAATCTGGTTGCTTAAAAGTGTCACATTTAATGATAACAATTTCAAATTACATTTCACACTAAATATCTGAATCACCAAAACAAATATGTAATGTTGTGACCAAGGTTGCCTGCAGTGTGCTAAAGATTAAAACAAAAGATTATTATCAATTTTTTTTTTAATATTTTTATTTTTCCTTCTCATTTTAAAATATAAATTTTGGCTATATGATGCTGTGGTTTTAAGGCTCTTTAATAATGAAACATTTCTTTTCATTGCTTTCCCATAAATGATAACTCTGACTTTTAATAATTTGAATTTTCCTTTATTTTTTTTTTTATAAATATTTCAATATTGACATAGGTTTCTATCTCTTTCCTTCTTTTTATTATTATTTTTTTTTTTCTCATTTAACTGTTCTGAAGGAAGCGGTCAGTCTAAGGCTGCTATTCTTGGACCAAAAGAAATTAAACATTCACTATTGCGCCTTGAAATTAAAAGTAAATTTATAAAAAAAAAACAAAAAAATAAACAAATGCAAATTGTCAAAATGTTTTTGAGACATTTTACTGCAGCTAATTATTCATTTTGGTTATAAATATTATCTTAGAGAAATATAGTCTAAACCTTTGATTTTTTTTCCATTTTAGTGAATTTGTGGATAAAAGATAATTTCTGAAACCAAATTTGTAGTTTTATTGGTTCAATTTACTGAATTTTAAGTGTGGTATTCTTGAATTTCTATAGGAAAATGAATATCACATTTGCAGCAGTGTGAATTAATTGTGCAACAATGCATATCGATGTTATCTCCTCTGTCTTGGACCATGTGTTGTTCCAACAGTGCCATTTTAACTCTTGCATCTTTGTTGCCACTGCTTTTTGGATCAGAAAAACAAGTATTGTCGATATTTGCATTTTGTGGACATTGCAAGGAAGAACAACATACCTTTTTACCATGCAAATATAAATATTTGTATTTTATTTAATTCAATAAACTAATTCTTTAAATATTTTTTTTTAAATTAAAGTTTCAATTTGTTTTCTTTTCTTCTACTCAGCCTCCCTGGCCTATTCCAGTGTACCTTTCAATCATTAGGCAATAAACTGTGCTTACGAGGACCTGTTGAGGCAAGTGAAGTCGTCGTTGTGGCCGATGACAGTACCACCTGATTGGCAATCATGACAGTGGCACGTAAAAAGCACTATTTAAGCTTGATCAATGCCAGTGCCGCCTGTCTTGTTTCGTGCCAGTGGCATGTAAAAAGCATGACACGAGCATGATCGTTGCCAGTGCTACCTGACTAGCTCACATGCCGGTGGCACGTAAAAAGCACCCACATTAGGAAGGGCATCTAGCTGTAGAAACATTATCAGATCGAATTGGAGCCTGGTGAAGCCTTCTGGCTCACCAGCCTTCAGTCAAACCGTCCAACCCATGCCAGCATGGAAAGTGGACGTTAAACGACGATGATGATGATGTTAATATATATATATATACATCATGTGTATGTGTTTTTATATGCTGAATTTGCTATTCCAGGATAGTATCTGGGATATCCCCCTATACATTACTGAGTGTGAGAGAACAGCTGGATGTCACGGGGTCAAGTAAGACAACTTGTCTCAGAATAAATCCAAGAGTGGTAGATAACAATATTTCACTGTTCTGGAGGCAAATACTGCAAAAGGGAATGAAGAGAACGAAAAAAAACAGGAACTTGACGTCAAAGAAAAGCGCAATCTACAGAAGGGAAAATCAGTAGTGCTGGCATAGACTCCTTTGAATGCAGTTGTTGTATGCATGACTGCCACTCCCATGTGGGCCTGTACAACTACAACAGATGCTGTACCACCATCGACAGCTGACACGGTTTCTTTGGGTGCAGATCCATGGCCTCTCGAGACCAATGGATGTCTACTACTGTGGCCTATCAATACCACATGCTCAGATACACAGATACACATTTACAAAGACCTGCAAATGCATTGACAAAGGAAGTATGAAGTTGCTGATGTAACTGTTGATGGTTTTAGAATCTTGCTGTAATATGTAGACAGGATAGGTGTCTGATAGCAATGGAAGAAGTTTACTTCTCAGCCACATGGTTCTGGGTTTTGTCCCCCTGCATGGCAATTGGGCAAGGGTCCTCTACATACCCAGGCAGACCAAAGCCATCTCAGTGAATTTGATAGACAGAAACTAAAATGAGTTCATCATATGTGTGTGTATGTGTTACAAATTGTCTCCTTGCCTGAACTTCATGTACTGGTTGTAAATGAGTGTCACTGTCATGCAAGCAGTGTCTTGTATTTCCAATCTTCCATGGAAACATGTCTGATCATGGATGAATATTTGATGACAGGAAGAGCATCCCCCTGTAGAAAATCTACCTCTACAAATTCTGTCCAACCCAAGCAAGTATAGAAAAGTGAACTTTAAAATGATATGTATATATATATTTTATATTGGAATCTGTATGTAGCTTTATGGTTGAGCTTACTTCACAATCACAAGGTTCATGGTTCCACTCCACTATACAGTATCTTTGAAAATTCCGCTGAGGTCGACTTTGCCATTTATCCTTTCGGGGTCGATAAATAAAGTACCAGTTTCGCACTGGGTCAATGTAATCGACTTAATCCCTTTGTCTGTCCTTGTTTGTCCCCTCTATGTTTAGACCCTTGTGGGTAGTAAAGAAGTATATACAGTATCTTTGAAAAATTTCTTTCATAAGGTTTGACCCATTTGGATTTCATTGGGCAATATTTGAACTAAAACTGTATTTGTAAGTTTAAGCTTCACCCCAAACCAATAATGATTATTGTCATCATCATTTTAATAATATCTAGTTTTTCATGCTTGAATTGGGTAAAACAAAGACATAAACATGTGATTAAACCAAGGCACTAACCAGACAGACAGTGACATAGTGATAGGAGAGAGTACAGTAGATAGAATCATAAAAGTTAAGAGGCAGAACTAGTAAGAAGTGGGAGAAAAGGAGCAGAAAAGAGTATCAGGTAACTAGAAGAGATGCTGTGAAGGTGCAGGATTTTAGAGGTTAGGATCTTGGGGTTCATGATCTCAAGCTTGTGGGCTCAGTTCTTGAGTAACATCGTTATTTAACGTCTGCTTTCCATGCTGGCATGGGTTGGATGGACAGTTTTGATTGAAAATTGCCAAGCCAAGATGGGGGCGCTGCTCTAGATTCCAATCTGATTTGGCAAGGTTTCAACAGCTGGATACCCTTCCTAACACCAACCACTCTGAGAGTGTAGTGGGTGTTTTTTACGTGCCACTGACCTGATACTAACATCGGCCACTATTACAGTCTCACTTGGCTTGACAAGCCTACACAAACATGATTCACTTCACTTTATTGTTCCAGTCCATTCTGAAAATGAGCACCATTGGCAATTGAGATGAAACCAAGGTGCAGATACACATTTACAAAGTGGAAAAGTTGGTGTGATCAAGAGAAACAGAAACGGGTGGTTGAGGGGAATTCTGCTGGCACTGTCGGTTATAATGACAAGAGTTCCAGTTAATCTACTCAATGGAACAGCCTGCAAGTGGCTGAGTATTCCACAGACATGCATACCCTTAATCCTTTAGCATTCAGGTTCCTCTCCCAAATATAATGCTTATCTTGTCACATTGTCATTGAATTCATCATCAGCTTTTAACGTCTGTTTACCATGCTGGCATGGGTTGGATGGTTTGACTGAGGACTGGCCAGGCTCCAAGGTTTCTACAGCTGGATACCCTCCCTAAAGCCAACTACTTTGAGAGTGTAGTGGGTGCTTTTTACATGTCACTGGCATTGACACTGGCAATCATTCATTATCTTGTAGCTTCAAAATTTCGATGACGTGACTGTCTACTTTTAAAATGACAATGTAGGGTGGGTGTGAGAAACCAGTTTGATGATAAAAATGGGAAAATATTTGAGCCTGGTATGTTTGGTTTAAATGCTAAATGGTTAACAGAGTTCTCATTGAGCACAATACAGAATGTGGCACAGCTGGTTCTTTGAATTACAGGTACAACTAACTTTTGCTAGCTGAGTGAACTAGAATAACGGGTCTTGCTCAAGGAACAGTGCACAGACAGGAACTGAACTCACAGGCTTACAATTGTATGTTGAATGCTCTAACCACTAAGCCACTTAATTTCACTGCAAGTGGATTCTATGGCAGGGAAGGTCTTGAAGATGATGTGGACAGAAATGAAGTGTGAGAGAGTAAAAAAAATTGTAATACAACAGCTATACATGTTGTCCACCATGATTTGGTTCCTGAAGCACAAAAAGAAATTAACAGATGAGCAAAGACTAATGCAAAGAAACTTTAAGGAGAAATAATTTTAAAAGTTGAAGACCACAGATGACAGTCAGTAATTTCAATGGTTGTGGAGGGCAAGTGTGGAACACTTATACAGATCAAGGTTATGGCTCGAAGAATGAAAAGAACACAAACTTCTGGAAATGAGTGATGCAAATGAACTTATGGTCTACAGTGCAATCCTCTAAGTAATGCATTAACTAGTTTCCTATCAAGTAGAATAAAGTAAAATTAGCTTTGTTCTGATCAAGAAAAGATACAAAACATAAGTCTTTTGACATAAATGGTACTGTATGTAATCTTCGAATTTTTGCAATTATTCTTTTAACAGCTTTTGGTAAAATAATTTAACCCTTTCAACTCAGAAATTTTTCTCAAGTCAGTAATGACGGGAGGTGCATGCGAGCCTTTTGAGCTGTCATTATAGCGTCATACATTCTGATCATACGTCTGGCGTTACACACATCAGAAAAACCAGAGTGGTACTAAACTAAACTGCATCACATAGGTTGTAAAATTTTTGACTGGTACAAATATGTACCAGCTGGGCCGAAAGGATTAAGCAGAAGAAGGACAGGGTTCCTGAGACTAGTGAGGTATAAGAAGAAGAAATTATGACTTGAAGGTTGTTGTAGTAGGAGACACGGTATCAAGATATCAAGTGATCCAATAACCCAATATAAATCTCTGAAAAAGAATGGATTCTGCTAAAAGCATCCAAGAATTAGATGGTAATGTTATACAAGATGATAGATAAGGTACACCCAGGGCCAGCTCAAAGTACCGGTAACGCGAACAGTCGCCCAGGGCGCCAAGGAGAGCATGACAAAGACAAGGAAATTTACACAACCATCAGCTTGTACACGCAGAAGCTCAGCTTGCGCCAGCAACCCCAGGGCCAGTCCCTAGGTACACCTATTCTATAAATGTTAGTGTTATTTCTATTACTTACTTCAAGGTTGGTGAGCTGACAGAATTGTTAGCATGCCGGGCAAAATGCTTTGCAGCATTTCATCTGTCTTCACATTCTAAGTTCAAATTCCACGGAGGCCGACTGAGGTAATGTAATTGGCTTAATCCTTACCCCCAGCTTTGAGTAGAAGGGATTATTTCAATTACTTACATAATGTTTAGCAAAATTTTTTTTTTTTTTTTTTTTTATTCTCTGAATTCAAATTCTGCTGAGGTCATCCTTTCAGAATTAATAAAACAGGTACCAGTTTAGCACTGAGGGACAATGTAATCAACAAAATCCTCCCCCATAAAAATTGCTGAACATGAACCAAAATATGAAACCATTATTTCAGTTATTTTTCCAGGTTGTTTCAATGAAAATGGATCTTGATTCTCAGTGCAAGAAATATAAATGGAACATAGAATTTTAGTCAAGAGAAATTAGACTGTAGAGTGAAAACACAAAATGTTTATGTAATAAGATCCTAGCAAGATTTCTGAATGGATAAACACACTGAATTTTGAATAAAAATGTAGTTTGAAAGAACACTAATTCTTCTGTTGTAACTAAATTTCAAACTCTTGTTTTTCAACAAGCAACAGTAAAAAAATTGAAAGGAACCTGTTTAGAATGCCAAACAAATCTATTTATGTAACTTATTTTCTTGGTGGTTGAAGGAAAGAAGTTTATGTGGTTGTTACTCTTATTCCAAATACTTTTATGGCACAAGACATTACTATGTCAAAGCTTCAATGCAAGAACTTATCTATTTTATGCTAGAGACAAGAGCATTTGGATTGTACCATTTTGCCAGATTTATTCCTCTAGGCCATAGGTTCTCAAAGTGGGTGCTACCGCCCCTCAGTGGGTGTTGAGACGGCCCAGATGAGTGCTGGTGCCTAAGGGGATGGGGGGGGGGTTAGAGAAAAAGGTGTTGGGAAGAAGGCTGTGGATTGGGGGATGCTATGAATTTATTATATTGTAGTACTGTATACAAATTGTATAATATATTAAATATCAAATGATTCATAGTATATATAAATTAGTAAAATGTGAAATATTCATTTACACATAAAAATAGGGATGGGGGTGCTGGGAGTATTATGTGGCCATGAGGGGGGCAGTGGCCCAAAAAGTTTGAGAACCTCTGTTCTAGGCTAATTCTACAAAGAAAAATGCCACATTTCTCAAGAAGTTATTAAAACACCAGAGTTTCAAAATAAGTATTTATAAAAACAGATTACTTAACCTATTGAGACGATCGTTGTAGTATGATGGGAACCAACTAATATATATATAATCATCATCATCATCATCATCTATTTCTTTACTACCCACAAGGAGCTAAACACAGAGGGGACAATCAAGGACAGACAAACGGATGAAGTCGGTTACATCGACCCCAGTGCGTAACTGGTACTTAATTTATCGACCCCGAAAGGATGAAAGGCAAAGTCGACCTCGGCGGAATTTGAACTCAGAATGTAACGTCAGACGAAATATGGCTACGCATTTCGCCCGGCGTGCTAACGTTTCTGCTTTCCATGCTAGCATGGGTTGGACGGTTCAACTTGGGTCTGGGAAGCCAGAAGGCTGCACCAGGCCCAGTCTGATCTGGCAGTGTTTCTACAGCTGGATGCCCTTCCTAACGCCAACCACTCCGTGAGTGTAGTGAGTGCTTTTTACATGCCACCGGCACAGGTGCCAGACGAGGCTGGCAAATGGCCACGATCGGATGGTGCTTTTTACGTGCCACTGGCACGGAGACCAGACGAAGCTGGCAATGGCCACGGTCGGATGGTGCTTTTTACGTGCCAATGCAGTAATAAACTGCCGATGCTACAATAAACATGGATATGTCACCCAAATAGTTGCATACCAAGCTATACACACTCTAACAATAACCAATTAAATGTGAAGCCTGAGAAATAGAACTTTGAGCGATTTATCATCATTTTAATGCTTGCTTTTCCAGGTTTGCATGAGTCAGACACAGTTTATTGAGGCAGATTTTCTCTAGCCAGATGCCCTTCACCTGTTTCCAGGTAAGGCAATATTTCCCCACGACCAGACATATTTTCACAGAAGATTGGAAACAAAGGACACTGCCTGAAAACACACACATAATGAGGAATGCTGGTGCTATGTAAAAAGCATCCAGTACACTCTGTGAAGTGGTTGGCATTAGGAAAGGCATCCAGTCATAGAAACCATGTCAAAGCAGACAAGAAAGCCTGGTGCAGCTCTCCAGCCTTGCCATCTCCTGTCAAAACTGTCCAACCAATGCCAGCATGGAAAACGGCTATTTAATGATGACAATGATGATGATGGGTTCCTTTCAGTTTCTGTCCACCATATATATATATATATATATATATATGTTGATGTTTTATGTGTGTTTATAAATTCATTATAGCAGACTCAACATAAATACATACAGTAATCCCTCACCATATCACAGTTCACCTATCATGGTTTATTATTTAAGCTTATGTCACTTCCTCCATGGTGTTGTTTTGCATTTATAATAAAATATATACAAATTATAAAAATAATAAAAACAAAAATATACAGTACAGTACTGTTTCTACTTCTTGGGGGTGGGTGGAACGTAATACCCACAATAATCGAGAGATTACTGCAAGTGTTTTGTGCCACCTTATCATGACATGGTTGTAAATGAGTGTGACTATCATACAAGCAGTGTCATTCATTTCCAATATACTGTGAGAACATGTCTGACCATTAGGAAATATTACTTTACTTGGAAACAAGTGAGGACAAGCAACAGGATAGAAACCAGCTGCAGAAAATATGCCTCAATAAACTCCACCTGATCCATGCAAGCATGGAACAGTGGACATATGATGATGATTGGTCTTAAAGAGTGATTTACATTCAGACTTCTTTAGTCTATCAAGCAAATCTAAAGCTGATTTTGTTAGAATTCTTCAATTTTCTAGACAATAATTACTTCTTTATAATGAAAGAATTCAACAGACAAACACCAATTTGTTGCTCAAAGCTTCTAATCAGCGGTATTTAGAACCAAGCATTTTTTTAAAGTAATGCAGTGAATGAAAAAATCTTAATTAACTAAACAAATGGTGACAAACTTATTCAGTTTGAAACAAATATTTTTTAAAAAATTAAACAGTTGAAAACAATATAAGATAAAAAGAAAATTCTTTACACATGAATCTATCAAAATAAACAAAATGCATCAAAAAATGTAACCTGCGAAGAACAGGTTTTAATGGAATTCAAAACAACAAAAATCTAATCAAAGGTAAATGAAAAATGCTTAACATTTATTTCTTTATAATGCCATGCAATATTGTGTATCAATAGCAGACCAATATTACAGAAATATCCTGCATATAACAGATTTGTTTCTTTAATTTTAGAAATCAACACAAATACATTTACAAAAGCAGTTTTTGTAAAGCTTGATGTGGGGGAAAGCAACCATAAAGCTGGAGATTCAGTTCCATAAAGATTTATTGGTAGAGAAATAAAATTTACAAATTCCAAGATGACAAAACAAAGTTTAAACAATTTACGTAGTTTATTTCCTATAATTCTTCATATGAAAGTGAACATTTTGAAGGACAGTGCTGTGCTGCTATTTCAGTTTGGTTCATGTTATTTCGTTTTTACATTTGGTTCTTTCTTGCTTTAAGTGTCATATGATCATCTGTTTTTGAGGGACAGCTCCACACTGAATATAATAACATCACAATTAATTACCTGAAGATTAATCACGTTGATAAAAATTTTCAATAAATTTGTTCCTTGTAAAATTTCCAACACTATATATATAATAATAATAATATTCATAGAAGACACCAACAGCTGAAGTACACCTTTTTGGTAACAATTCATCATAGCACACCCACCATTTATCACAAAGGAATGTACCTTAGTAGGGTATATTATTTTCCACATAAATACAATACATTTGATACTCAGGTAAATAATAATTATTATCTTTTTAAAATATAAATTCAGTGCAAATAGCTGCGCATTCAGGTTTTGGTAAACATCCAGTATAAGTATCTGGAAATTATTTCCCTCTCTTTAAATAACTCACTGTATCCTTTGAAAGAATACTGACATTGGAAGGTCAATACTAACCAATCTGAGGCAAGATTGAAAACAGCTAATTTGATTAAAGAAGGAAGAAGGAAAGAAATGTTTCTTTCAATTGGTTTCAAACACTTTCAATTTGGACTTTATCATCGACTGAAGGAATGGGTAATAACATATGAGAGCTGCACTGACTACCAATACTAGAATCCTCGGTGCTGCTAGCTGGTGTTCCAGGCATTGAAATACATTCCTCATTGCCCATGTTCAGCAAAGGATAACCCAAGTGTTCTATATCTGAATGGTCGGTTAATGTGTTATGGTATAAGATTTTCTTATTGTATTCTTCTTCATCCTCATCATCTTCTAAAGTTATCGATTTGAAATCAACATCTGGAAAGATGAAATTAAAAAGAAAATTATTCAGAACCAAAGCAAATGAATTTAAACTGTCTATAGACATCTATAATAAATGTTCATTGCTATACAAATTTCTGTATGAAATGGGACATACTAACTGAATAAGATACAAGATAACTGAACAATTAACACTTGATATTTTGTGTTTGCAATTAATATAACAAAGCAATTAGTAGTTGGTATTGATGGGAACATCTGATAATGAGAAAGAAGGAGATTATGATGATAGGGATTCATTGAAAATCAAACTTCAAATAGAGCAAAAACAAGAAAAATAACTTTTTTTTAATCTCAAATGATTTAAGTTTAAATATGAAAATTTTAAATTAGCCTTGTGCAATTATTGAAAGTATCAATAATGTCCCATCCATCCCCACGCCACTCCAGCAATTTAAGAACAATTTACATGTATTATTTTCTTTTGCACCTGTCTGGCTATGGGGAAATATTACATTAACATGAAACAGGTAAGGGTTGGAGAAAGGAAAGATATCCAGCCATATGAAATCTGCTTTAAGAAACTCTAAGCCATGCAAGCATGGAAAAGTTGACGTAAAAGCAATGATGATGGTGGCCATCCTTTTTTTTTTCTCTGCAGTGGTTGCTCTGAACATAGATGGTCAGAGTAGCCGCTAATTGGAGATGGTCAGAACATTGGCAAATAGTAGTCACTGAACAACCAACAATGAAAATATGGCTTGAAAAGTCCATTTCAGTTAATGCAGTTAGACAATTCTCAATCATATCTCTGGTGATAAGTTATTTAACAATCAAAACAGATCTTAAGATATAATGAAATAGTTATTTATGGTTTGTCTTACATGGAAGATTATACCAAATATTATACTGGAAATACAGTCTAAAATGTTCTTAGATTATGTGATGATCATTTTCGTCAATAATTGCATTATGCTAATTAAAATGTTTATGCTTAAACTTGTAGCATTTAAAAGAGTAAAAAAAAATTCTCTAGCTATACAGCTATCTATGTTACATACTTAATGTATATACATTGCTGATAGGCTAGTTACTGCAGTATTTGTCCTGATTTAACATTTCTTATGGATTTGCTGTGTTAAAGGGAATGAAATATCATCCCAGCAGTGACCATAAAAGATGTTATCTCAGGACAACTACTGCAGTAACTAGCCAATTAGCAGTGTGTATACATTAAGTATGATACACAGGTAGCTATTTTAAGCAAATACTACCTCAAATGCATATACTGGGTTCTCTATTTATATTTAGCTTGAATCATATGTAATTAAATAAACATGCATAATTGACATTTAATCACTGATATACTCTTGTTTCTAAATTAAACGATGCCACTGAAGATAGTTGAAATTGACTGGGTCATTCTGGGTGTTGTCTTACAGATAAAAGAATATCTTGTTTATATCTTGATACTGCAGCACTGTGTCGATGGCCTACATATCTAAATTTCATATAAAATCAGTCAAGCAACAGTAAAATGCTACTAATGTAGATAAGATACAATAACAAAGGACACAACTATATTGGGATAAGAAAATGTTAAATGAGTTTGTGAAATTCACTTATTTCTTTACTATCTGGTTGTAAAGGGTGGCAAGTTGATGGAATTAGTAGAGTATTGAAGAAAATTCCTTGCAGTAGATGTTCTGGCTCTTTACAGAATTGAAATCTGACTGAAGTACATTTTTGCCTTTTAACCTTTTGATGTTGATTTTGCACCAGTCAAGTATTGGAACTGATGGTGTTGACATATCCCCCCCACACACACACACTTCTCAAAATTGCTGGCCCTATGCCTAAATTCATCATCATCGTCATTTAACGTCTGCTTTCCATGCTGGCATGGGTTGGACAGTTTGACTGAGGGCTGGCAAGCTAGAAGGCTGCACCAGGCTCCAGTCTGATCTGGCAGAGTTTCTACAGCTGGATGTCCTTCCTAACACCAATCACTCTGAGTGTAGTGGGCGCTTTTTACATGCTACTGGCCTAATCAGGTGGTACTGGCTTCAACCATGCTTGAATGGTGCTTTTTACGTGCCACCAACACAGCAGCCAGTGAAGCAACAGTATTATAATTAGTGGCAGAAGGACGACAGCATTGGTGGTGCCATGTAAAAAGCACCCAGTACACTCTGTAAAGTGGTTGGTGTTAGGAAAGACATCCAACTGAAGAAACCTTGCCAAAGCAGACAACTGGAGTCTGATGCAGCCCTGTCAAACTGTCCAACCCATGCCAGCACAGAAAACAGACATATGAGGATGACGACGACAATGATAATTAGAATGCCAATTAATATAACTCACTGATTGAGCAGTGAGAACAGTAATGCCAAGTAGCAGATTCTAATTAGTCACAATTGGTACTTGTTTTGTCAGCTGTTTATATATTCTATTACTTTACAATTAGTATTTGTTGATATGTTCCATTAGTTTACCCTCCACTTGTTTTTATTTAATATCTACAAACAGAAGTAAACATGCTTTCCCTTATATTTGATGAAAGAAAAAAGGTTATTTTTCTTTTTTTTTTTGTTTTTCTCTCAAATGCTATTGGCTGGTACTGAATTAATGCTAATTGTCATCATCATCATCGTTTAACATCCACTTTCCATGCTAGCATGGGTTGGACGATTTGACTGCGGTCTGGCAAACCAGATGGCTGCACCAAACTCCAATCTGATCTGGAAGATCAGAGTGTAGTGGGTGCTTTTACGTGCCACCGGCACAAGTGCCAGTCAGTGGTACTGGCAATGGCCATACTCAAATAGTGCTTTTTATGTGCCACCTGCACATTTATATTTAAACCAAAATCCTTAACTCTTCATGTCAAACTCCTTTTTAAATCAGTCCATTGACATTGCTAAGTCATCATCTCTTTACAATTTGGTGCCGTCAGAGGAATAAAGAATCCCATAAAAATCAACCATTTCCACTCCATCATCACTCTCCACAGAAACATCAAACAGTTTGATCCAGTTAGCATTGTCACGTTATAACACTGACTTCTGATCTTTCATTACTATGTTACTGTTTCAATCACTAATTGTAGTGAATTCTCTTCCAAAGAACATGACTTTCAGGAAGTGGAGTTTAGATATAGTTGGATAAAAGTTCACTATGTCAAACTGGGTCAATATGCAGGCAGTTTCATTTTTCAGTGCCATAAAAACACTAAGTGATGGTGGCACAACAGTTCTATTGTTCTAGCTTTGTGGTGCTCCTACTTTTGAAGTTGACAGCCTCAACAATGCACATATTAACTACTCCCAATTTGATTTTAGAAGGGTTAACCTACATTTAGGCTTAAAGAAGAAATTAGCATTGTGGTCCTTAATAGTAATGTAAGGAGTGTGTATGCTGAGGTGATGCTCATGGTCTTCTAGTTCTAGTTAAGAAACTAGTTCCTTTATTCGTGCTTGTAGTTTTGTAAGAAGTTAACCTGCTTTCTGTGTTTTAATAATGTTGATTATTAGGAGTTTAGCACATGTGATGATGTTTAGTTCATATATATTTTTTGATTCGTTTGTGAGTGCGTAAGCAGTGGGAAATTGATTGATGGGTTGCATGCAATTACTCAAAGCTGTTTTGGAATGAAGTCTTTCATCAAAATCAGGATTTATTTACTGGTAAAATCCTAGTTAAGAAAGCAGCTAGTCATGTAACTAGAGGTCAATAGTTTTATTCAGTTCTCGGTGGAAGAGGTTTCTTCTGGATAGCTTCCAGATATCTAGCATTTGTGAGACCACTGGGGCCCAGTATCTCCTTTGGTTGGGTCCACAGTAGCAGTTAAACACAGAACTTGTCAAATTTACACTACTGTAATATATTATGTATTATACAACACATGAACTTACACATTAATTTTGCTATGAGAAATTTTAATATCAATAGTTTTAATTGTATTTTATATATATATTAATTCAAATATCCTATTTATATATTAGGAAAAAAGAAACAAGAAATTTATAAAAAAGAAACCTTACATTTCTAATCCTTAGCTATTGGGAAACTAAATTTGGCCTGTATTGTTATAGATTTAGAAAATATGTTTACCTATAAGTGAAGAAACATTTATCATTAATATGATCCAATACACTCACACACACACACACACACACACACACACACACACACACATACACACAATGTATTTAAGTCAAGTTATATCAATATTCTTAAACATCTTACAACATAATGGCAACACATGAAGAATGCATTAAAGATTTTTTTATTATCATTATTATTAATGTAATTATTCTTTGTAATAGTCAACAGAAACATTTTTTATAAATTTATTCTTTAAAATAGTCAACAAAAACCTAGATTAGAAATTATATTTTTTTTAAAAAGCTTGCAAAACATTTAGTTCTTGAAATATTAATTAGGAAAATTTTAGCGCCTTTTGACAGCAGAAAAGATAGAAAAATCAGATTAAGCAAGATAAATAAATAAATAAATAAAAAGTCCCAAAGTTTAAATTTTACTTATAACATGTGATTTGTGTGTGTGAAGGTGTAACAGAGTTAGAGATAAACTTTTAAAAAGAAGAATGTTTTCATTTTATCACTGAAACAACACTATACTATCTCTATGAACAAAGCAATTCTTAATAATTTTATCCATCTAGCAATCACACAAACAGGTATCCTCTGTTAATATAACTCACTGATTGAGCAGTGAGAACAGTAACTTCTCCAATGATGATGGCCAAAGATATATTGGATCCTACTAGTCATATATGTCAAACATAATAGCACTTATGCTCTCTAAAAACATAAGGGGACAATAATAGTTTTAAAATCTGTAAAAATTGAAGTTTTTACACCAAAACAAATTTGATTTTGAAATTCTCAGAGTATTTTGTTGCCATTTTCGTTATTCCTTCCTTCAGTTTTCATAATTTTGTTAAGACTGGTGAGCAGGGTTCTATTTCAGTAAACACCTGATAATTTGTTATCATTTTCTATTAAAAATGTAATTATATAATGCAAAACCAACTTTAGGGTTGAAGACTCCCATGAAACAAGGTAAACTTTTGATATATTTTAAGACTAGATTCTTCAACTTCAGTCAGAGAATCATCACTTCAAGATAGTCAAATGGAAAGAAATTGAAAGAAAGAAAATCATTCTTCATTAAGCTTCATGCACCAAAATTTATGAAGACCAATGACTCAGCCAACAAAAACTGTGAGTTAACCCTTTAGTATTCAGTTAATTCTGTCAAATGTAATGCTTATTTATTCAATTGAATTTATCGAATTTGCCATGCATTATCTCACAGCTTTCAAATTTTGATGATGATTGTTTCTTTTTAGAATGACATTGTTGGATGGCTGCAAAAATCCTGATCGGGCTAGATTGAACATAAAATATGTAGAATATTTGGGTTGGATATGGCTGGTTTAAATGTGAAAGGGTTAAAGGGTGAGCATATATACTATCACAGGACCAGAACAGATCTCTTGTAAATTATACCCAACAACCTTAAAGAAAAGAAAGATACATTAAACCATGTAGTCCATGAGATGTGTGCTCATGGCTAGTACAATTTTAATTATGAGTCTGCTAAATCAAGGCAGACCTGAGGCTAAACAACTACAGTGTTTAGCTGAAAAAATGCTCAATCAAGTGAAAAGAGATAGGTCATTAAACTAGGCCCTCATGACAGGAAATAGACTATTATTTCTAGCTTTAAAAATTTGCTGCAAATACCAAGAAAAAAACAACCAGATACACTAAAAGATTCCTAAAAACCGGTAGGTGTACATGAGAGTACCAGTTACCAAAAATTAAATTATTGTAGATTTTTAGACTGTACCAATAAACGGATCTCAATAATTTCTTCCGCACTGTTATCTTAGGTAACCAAGATATTTCCCTTTTTTGCTTCTGTTACAATGACCAGATATGTAAGAAGGCTATACAAAATATTCAAAGATGATTGTATACAACTACCAAGAAGAAGTACATTAAATAACATGCGGAGATGATGTAGCAGTTAAGGAATAAAGCCACTCTTCAATGAAAGCACATCACTATGATATAGCAAGGAAAAAATTTAACACAAGTAGTTCTTTACTCTAATAAAACAGTATGATGAACAAAAAATGGCAATACGCTGTCAGGATATTACCCCAAAACCAAGACCTTGCTTAGGTTGGAACTGTCTCCAAATCTGAGAGCTACAAAACTTTGAGGCTAACTGTGATGCTAAAAGTAGCAAAACTAGATTCAAGAAGTTTTAGAAGTGTGGAATCTATTTATGAGAGTTTAAGAACTGATTATAAATTAGCAGCTAAATTATGAAATGGTTTAATAGCAGTATGATTAAAAGGATAACAAAAAGCTATAAGATAATCATTTGAGAAGCTTTGATGATTAAATTTTGATTAGGATTAACATAGAATTTATTGATATTTCAAACCTGAATGTAGTAACTTTATTTCGGTAAAAGCTAATAACTTTTAAAATCCAGAATAGATGTTCAATATTTTATTTATTTATTTATATATATATATATATATATATATATATATATATATATATATATATATATATATATATATATATATATATCATATTATTATTATTATTATGAATAATAAATACATTTAATATTTGTTGCCAGTAGTCTAGATCTGTTACTAGCAGTTCATTGAATCAGACTTTCCAGTGTGAGAAAACTGGACACTCATTAGACTGGTTTGGGCTTTTGGACCTTATGTTTTTTTTTAAATACTAACTATTACATCCAGATGTTATCTAAAATTCTTTCATGAACTGGGCATAGATACAGGCAGAAAATTTAAGAGTTCATAAAATTATGATACACATTAAGAGGACAGCACACTGTTTGTGATGGTGGTAGTGGTATTGACCGTTTTGGCTTTTCTTAAAATGTATATATGCACTTACTCTCGCTCCCTCACTAGCTCATTCTTACAACATAAATACATACATACATATTATATATTTCAGTGTGAATGTTTTTTTTATTATGGTGCTGTGATTTGCAATCCTGTAAATTATTACAATAGTATTTTTATATAAGCTTAAAGCTTATGGCGATCACTGTGCAATGACTAAGGAAAATAGTCTAATAAAGGGGCATATAAACCCTCGACAGAAAAAAGAAGGCTTTCCTATTCACATGGGAATCGAACCCACATCCCTTTGTTAATGCGACCAAGTGTGTTTGAAAGCATATAGAAAGTTTGTCTATATAAAAACAAATATGAACTAAGAGTTCTTAAATTTGACAGAAAGATGGAGGTCGATTCACTGGTGTAAAGGTAACATACTTGGTTACGTTAACAAAGGGATGTGGGTTTGACTCCCACACAGATAGAAAAGCCTTCTTTTTTTCTGTCAAGGGCTTATATGCCCCTTAATTAGACTATTTTCCTTAGTCATTGCATGGTGATCACCATAAGCTTTAAGCTTATATAAAAATACCATAATTATATATATATATATAAATACACACACACATGCATATACAGGGAAAATTAGAACAGTTTTGGAAAAAAGATACAGAGGCCAGGTTTTTAGCCTTATAGAGGAGATTGCCAATACTAAAGAATGAATTTTCTTTCAAGCATGCAGGGACAACATTTTTTTGTCTTAGCAATGAGATACATTTCTGGTTTCCTGAACTTTCTCAGTATTATGCTCTTTTCCACAGTACAAAAGTTACCTCTTCTGGTAGCATTTACGTGGGAGGCAGATCACTACACAATCTTCCAGCTGATGTTATATACTGGTCGATACTCTTGTAAATACTATACATAGTTTGCAAGTTTTTCATTCGTGATGTCTATGAAGATTGTGTTAAGTCCACATGAAGGATTGTACCACAAGCCTTACACGTTGTTTTATGCTGGTGTTGTGGTTAGTATCTGTCAATTTGACCTCTGCCTCATAAATGAATACCTTAGTGTTGCCAGCTGCATTCAGTGGGTACACTGTGAGGTCCCATCACCACATATGTCGTCACTCTTTCTGTACTCCCCTCCACTCCTCAGTCCCTCACTCTTATCACTGATCCTTTTCTTCATTTACCATTGGCTACCTTCACCCTCTATTTACCTATGACCACTGCCATCTATCCATCACTGTCTCCTCACAAATGTAGCAAACTTTATCCAACCCTCCAAATTCTTTTGCTACCACATAAGCGCAGGCATGGTTGTGCGGTAAGAAATTTACTTCCCAACCACAAGCTTCGAGGTTCAGTCCCAATGAGTGACACCTTGGGTAAGTACTTTCTACTATAGCCTTGGCCAACCAAAGCCTTGTAAGTAGATTTGGTAGTAGACAGAAATTGAAGGAAGCCCATTGTATACATATGTGTACATATTTAATATATACATGTGTGTATGTGTCTTTGTGACTATCTCCCACCACTGTTTGACAGCCTGTGTTGGTGTGTTTACATCCCATAACTTAGTGGCTTGGCAAAAAGAGACTGACAGAATAAGTACCAGGTTAAAAAAAAATAAGTATTAGGGTCGATTCATTCAACTTAAATTTTTCAAAGTGGTGCTCCAGCATGGCCACAGTCTAATGAAAGAATCAAGTAAAAGATGTACTTTTCTATTCACCATTTGGACATGAAAACTTGTAAACACACTGGCTCCTCATCATGTTCTATATCTCTCTTTTTGGTAGCATTAAATCTAACCCCACCAAACCACAGAAAACAAAGGGTTTCCCTCATTCTCCTCTTACTCAATCCACCTCACTGTCCTGCTTATCACTCACTCATTCACAAAACACAGACCTTACACTTTACCTTTCTCTATTACTGCTCCCTTTTTTAAAACCGTTTCCATTTTTTTTCTCCACTGAGAACTCTCTGATAACAACAGACCTCATCCTTCTGTAATACTGCCAAAAAACTCCTCAACACTTCAAAAGGACTGCCTGCCTGGCCCTCTCTCATAGGAACTCTTTATGCCTGAGAATTTCAGAGCCACCTTATGAGAGCTTTGGTGCCATAGAAAAGTATTCAGTACCCTATGTAAAACGGTTGGTATCAAGAAGAGCATGCAGCTGTTGACATGAGATACTAGAAGAAAACACTGTTTGCTGATGTATTTTATTGAATTGAATTGTCCAAATTATGCTAGCATAGGAAGCAGGTATGTACGGCATGATAATGATGATGATGACGACGTGTGTGTCATGCATTTATATATGCACATAGGGAAATATGTAGTGCATATATGTATCGTGTGTATGTATATATGAATGCATGTGTGTGAGGCATGGATATATATATACACACAAACATATATGTACATATATGTATGTGTTTATAATTGTGTGTGTGCATGTATGTATGTGCATGTATGTGTGTGTGTGCATGTATGTGTGTGCATGTATGTGTGTGTGTGCATGTATGTGTGTGTGTGGTACTTGTATAAGAAATAGAAAGTCCTTGGTACAGTATTATATATTTGAAAAAATGAATAGAAGTGGCTTTTCTGATAATTTTTCCACTTTTGGAAAATATAGTGATATCTTGCAGTGCAAGTTTAATTTGTTCCATGACCAAGCTTGTCTTATGATTTACTTGTTTTACAAATCAATTTTTCTCACTGAAATTAACTAAAATATAATTAATCCATTGCAGCTCTCCAAAACCACTCAAAAATGATATTTTATGGGTTTTAAAACAGAAATAGTGTAGTTACAAGTAAAATGGCAATTATAAAATGCAAAATAAATATGTAAACTGGTTTTATTAACTGAATTACCTTAAAGATGGGATGATTTGTGTGCTTGTACTGTGGATTTCCACTTGTACTTCGAGACAAAAATTTGCATAAGTCTCAGCTCATACAGCAAATTACTTATACAATGGGGTACTTGTACTACAAGGTTCTACTGTTTATATATATATATATATACACACACATACAACTACACATGCAAATCTATACACATCATCATTTAATGTCTATATTCCATACTGGCATCAAGGACAGGATCCAACAAGTCTGAAAACTTCATCATGCTTTTCCTCACTCCAACCAGTTTACACCATGTATTTCTAATGGCACCAGCACTAGTGAGCTCCCCCCGCTCTCCATACAACTTGCAAGATTAAGATCTACTTCAACTGAGACAGGCTACAGTAGAAGGGGAAGCAGCTTTATGCAAGGAGCTGAAGGGGTTAAACTATGAAAGAAGCCAAAAGAGAACAGGTTCCTTACCGTAGACAAGGTACACTATCTTTGCTAAGTTTATTCTGAAGCATCTCAATTTTAGGTTTATCTTCCATCCCTAGAATTTCCTTTCTAATTCCCTTATGGATTAAGCATTAATAATTCCCATAGACTGCCAACTTTTATCTCTGTGATGGCCTGTAGGACTATGATCATTAGGAGAGGGCTGAACAATGGAGGACTTCTTCTTAACACCAAGAACACTTTACTTATGTATCTTAGTATTTAGCTTGTACAAACTTCACATGCCATTCATTTACACCTAATTTCCTCAATGATCACCAAATTACTGAGCATGGTACCCTGTCAAATGCCTTCTCCAAAACAATGGGCTTCTTTCAGCTTCCATGTAACACATCCACTCACAAGGCTTTGATCAGATTGGGACTATAGCAGAAGATATTTGCCCAAGGTTCTACACAGTTGGACTGACCCCAAAACCATGTGTTTAGAAAGAAAACTTCTTAGCATCACAGCTATGCTTGTGTGTGTGTGTATGTGTGTGTGTGTGCAACCCATGCTTGTGTATGCTAGTGCTTACGAGTTATATATATAAATGCACACACACACACACACACATATATATATATCATCATCATCATCGTTTAACGTCCGTTCTCCATGCTAGCATGGGTTGGACGGTTCGACCGGGGATCTGGGAAGCCAGAAGGCTGCACCAGGCTCCGGTCTTATCTGGCAATGTTTCTACAGCTGGATGCCCTTCCTAACGCCAACCACTCCGTGAGTGTAGTGGGTGCTTTTTATGTGCCACACACACACACACACACATATATATATATATATATATATATATATATATATATATATATATATATACACACATACATACATACACACACAAACACACACATAAGCAAATATACACACATATACAAGTGGTGGATCTCCATCATACAAAGATAAGGACTGAGTTGTTTAATCAACTGATTTACCTCTTCCTGAATGAACAAATAAGTGACTGAGTATTCCGCAGACATTTTTTGTACCCTTAATGTAATTCTTAGGCAGAATCAGTGTGACTGAATAAAAAGGCTGTACCTTTTAAATTACAGGTAGAATCCACCCTGTGGGCTTCTATGCAGTTTCCATTTTACTCACAAGGAATAGGTTAGCCCAAAGCTAGAGAAAATGTCTTTCACCAAAGATGTGGGACTGAACCCAGATCCACATGGTTGCAAAGTAAATTTCTTAACCATTCAGACACACACTCACGCACACACAAACTAGAAAATATAACAAGTTTTATATCATTTACATACTGGTCATGAAGCTGATGAGCTTCAAAAACAACATTGACCAACAGTTAATTCAACAATAACCGGATGAAATGAATTTCATTCAGTTTACCATTTTTTATTATCTTACATGATATAAGTATTATATAAATAATCAGAGCAATATAATTCAGTATTTTTGTAAAAAAAATAGGAGAACAGTTTTTTGTTTTGTAATTTTTTTTAAAAGAATTACATACATATTAAATTCTTTGTAGTTCCATTTAATTATATTTTTTAAATGAAATAATATTTTTTTTTAGAAATATTATTTAAAGC
This sequence comes from Octopus sinensis, assembly GCF_006345805.1. Taxonomy (NCBI): domain Eukaryota; kingdom Metazoa; phylum Mollusca; class Cephalopoda; order Octopoda; family Octopodidae; genus Octopus; species Octopus sinensis. Next base: position 25,112,697 of record NC_043013.1, read on the forward strand.
TATTGAAATTAGCTTGTAGATTTAGCACTCATTTAGAGCATTTAGAAGGTTTGATATAGAATGAAGAAGAAGAAGAAAAAAAAAGCACTGAGGAAGAATAAGAGCAATCAGCAAAGCATAGTACATCAAAGCAAAAGATGGACCACCAGACAAAGGTTAACTGCATACCAAGTGAGAATGATGAGATCACACTAAAAAGATAAGGATTGACAGTACACCACATTCCACAAACAATAATTAATATATTGTCAAAGGAAAACTGAACTAAGAAGTAGTTCACAATTCATAAAAGCAAAATTGAAACATTTCACAAACACAGGTTACCAAGACCATGTGTGTGTGTGTATCAGTAGAGATCTATGTGACTGGGAGAGAGAAAGAGAGAAAGAAAAGTTGGCTTTGAAAAATAATCATGCAGGAAAGCAATTTCTCAAAGGGAAATTGAAACATAAGACAGAAAAATAAAATTACAACTATTACAGAGCCAAATAAAAATATATATATATATATTACACACAGAAAGGGATTATCTATTCCACTGGCACAGCTAGAACTCCATTATGGAGTGCTGGACACTAAAGCATGCACTGCCTTCTTTCTCTCTTTCAAACTAAAGGAACACATGCCTTTCAGATGTGCGTATATTTCTGTAAGGCATCCCGAGGACCAAGTCAGGTGCACAGGAAGCAAGCATTTAGGAAGTGTGCTTACGTTGGAATTTAGTTTAACAAGAACTGGGACTATCCTGACTGTCCTCTTCTGCACTGCCTGGAATACAGATAGAAATGACACATCATATGAAATTATACGGAAAACAGTTTCCTGGGAAATGCAAATGACAACTACAGTACTACCATTGAGATAGTGTCAAAGTTGCCATTAGAGAAAACTCAGCTTGATAATTAACATAGAAATCAAGTTATTACATCTGACTAACATTTCAATTGTAGCATTTTTAAAAAAGTCAATAATTAAAGACCATTCCACACCTCTGCATAAAGATTCACTCATTCCACTAAAACATATCAAAAGAGATAAATTATTATACATTACATTTTTGTAAAAGTAAAAAAAAAAAGGATAACTTTATATCATTGCCTGTTGATATATCCTTCTGTTTAATAACAACACCAACACATAACAACATTAACGTTTAGGATTTCAGAGTTGCGAAAACAAGTTCAGTTTGAAATTGCAGAGAAAATATTTTATTTACATATCAACCTCACACTTTATTGCTGAAATGAAAACAAACATAAAATATTGATTTCTAACTTAAATACAAATTTACAAAGATTTTAAAATATATCAAGTCTTATTAATAACTTTCTTATTGTATTTTGGGAAAATAATATAGAACACTTTTAAAGAATTTAACTATGCTTAGTTAATCGGGGTTCTAGGTTCTTAAAATATTTTCAACAAATTGGATTATAAATAAGGTATTTTCTCAGAAGAAATACTACTGCTGAAATATTTTGATCCTCTTCACACCAGTCTGACTGAGACAACCCCTAGTTTTAAGCTCCAAACTTCCAGTTTTAAAGTAATCAAAATTTCATCTGAATTTATATTCCAAAGACTAGCTTGAGAATGACAATGTTATCTTACTAAATTCTTCATTCTATTAATATTTCAGCAGAAAGGAGTAATAAAAGATCTTGTATATCCTATTTAGAATTTGATTTCTAAGAATTTAGAGTCAAGAGAGTAAACAGAATTTATAACTGAGTGAGTGATGGAACAGGGCTTGTGATGTAAGTCAGTGGGTGATGTAACTGAGCAAGTGATGCAACTGAGTGAGTGGTGCAACTGGGTGAGTGGTGCAACTGGGTGAGTGGTGCAACTGGGTGAGTGGTGCAACTGGGTGAGTGGCGCAACTGAGTGAGTGGTGCAACTGAGTGAGTGGCGTAAGTGACATGAGTGAGTGGCCTGGGTGAATTAGTGTTGAAGCATGAACCACTAAGAAAATTATCACTAATTTATAAAGTACAATGGCAACTATATAATTTTTTTCATGACAGTTATGAAATGTTTTTCCATGAAGAAATAATAAAATTTATGGCAAATAATACAATATTAAAAAAAAGGTACATGATACAATCTAATATGATAGATTAAAGAAGAATTCGAAGTTATAACAGTAACTACCATATTCAAGGATAAAGAAAATAATTTGAAGTTTAAGAAACAAGACAGATGCAGGCTCTTCTTTACTGATCAAACTTTCCACCAAAACCATCCAGTAAGGATATTAAAGCAAGCATGGAATAAGATTTATAGAGTATGGGAATATAAACAGCAGATGATGTAAAATGGATAGGTATTAGTTCCAACAGAGACCCAAGTCAGAAGACAATTTGTTATTTCTAGAGATGGCAATGAATGTTACAAATCACAACAAAGAAAATAAAGACTACAAAAATTTTCTTATTATTTTTTCAATGTCAGAAAATTGTTCTTGCACAAATTTTATGATTCAACATATGAAAGAAGGGATATTCTAAATTAAATGATAGTTAACTAACACCAACAATGTTGTGTAAAGTATTGAAGGCCAGCAAAGTTGATACTGATAGACTGTAACAATCTACGCTATCTACAGCAAATATTAAAATTTAAGAGAGATCTGATAACAAGCAAATTACAAAAGATTGCAAATAACTTAGATAACATAGATAGGTTTGGGCCAGTATAGGTCCAGGCCTTGTCTAACTTAATAGCACCATCTGGTGAAGTCTTTTAGTCATATATGGGGTACCATGGCCCACTCTAGCAAAGAGTTTTTATTGTTGGAGACATATCCAGATGTAGGATGTTGGCCCAGGATTTTTAGGAGAAATTTGTCCAGAGAACTTGAATTTATGGGATCTGTTTCTGTTTTAATGTATTTTCGCATAATATTAAAGAGATCTGGACCAGTTGAGGTAGAGTAGTCGTAATGTTATGGAAATACACTATAAACTGTTTATTGATTCTTAAAGATACATCATATTGGAAAAGGGTATTTATAAACCATCATCATTATCATTTAACATCCACTTTCCATGCTTGTATGGGTTGGATGGTTTTACAGAATCTGGCAAGCTGCAGAGTTGTGACAAGTTCTAGTGTCAGTTATTGACATGATTTCTATGGCTGGATGCCCTTCCTAATGCCAGCAACATTACAGTGTGCACTGAATGCTTTTTTCATTCCACCCACACAAGAGGGACGACTGGGTAACATGGCAAAAGAGCAAAAAAGATCAGGGAAAGGGAAAAGGAAAAAAAAAACTCCTGCTTCTAAGTAGGAGGGAGTATTTGAAACAGGGAGGTACTTTTATGTCAAGTGTCTTGCTATACAAGAGACACACAACTACCGAACACTATATAAGGGTGAGAGTGGTTGAGACAGGGATAAAAGAAAGTAGTGATGGAGTGCAAGAGCAAACTTTCAAGGTACAAGAAGATGAGCATATGAATAAAGAAAAATGGACAGAAGAAAGTGTTTCATATAATGTCAGAATATGTAACAATAATTCAAGCTTGGCTAGTTGTAGTCACAGTGATTTACATATAAGCATCACAGTCAGGACTGATGAACAATAGCACAGTTTCTATAAAGTCCTCTTGCAGACTAATAACAGATATGGTAGAAAATATCGTGTTTGTCATTCCAAGTTACAAATTAGTGGATGAAGCAAGGTTCCAGGCAGATGGAAGGTAACAGGGTGGTGGAATCATACAATGGATAGAGCCTAAAAGAGACAGGCTTGAAAAGAATTAACAAAAAAGAGCAAAGAACAATATCAGATAGATAGATGAGATGCTGGGCAGTATTCTTTTATTCTTTTACTTGTTTCAGTCATTTGACTTCAGCCATACTGGAGCACCACCTTTAGTTGAGCAAGCAAATCAACCCCAGGACTTATTCTTTGTACTTATTATATCAGTCTCTCAAGCCAAACTGCAAAGTTATGGGGCTTTAAACACACCAGCATCAGTTGTCAAGCAATGTTGGGGGGGACAAACAGACATACAAACATGTGAGTGTGTGTATATATATATATATATATATATACGACGGGCAACTTTCAGTTTCCGCCTATCACATCCACTCACAAGGCTTTGGTCAGCCTGAGGTTATAGTAGAACACATTTGTCCAAGGTGCCACGCAGTGGGACTGAACCCGGAACCATGTGGTTTGGAAGCAAGCTTCTTACCACAAATCCACTCCTGTGCTTATGTATGTATATTTGACATACTGCTTGTAATTAGATGGAAGGAAGTCATAGATAATCAGGGAAAGTATATTGATGATTAAATTTCAGTTAAATATAACATTTGATCACTTGTTTTCTTTATTCAAAATTCAGACAGAACTTATGGGATGACCTGGTATATAATGATAGTAGTGAACTTAATTTCAGATGTTGAGATGAAAGACGCATGAATATGCTACCATGAAAGGTTGCTGAATGAGGAGAATGTATGGTAAAAAGAGAGACCACTCCAAGTAAACCCAACGGAGAAACCAGTTATTGAAAATTGAGAATTATATGATCAGGAAAGCAGCTGGACCATAAGAGATAACCACTGAGATGCTGAAAACAATTAGAAAGGTAGGATACATATGAATTACTCATTAACAACTGCTACAAAAACAAAGGAGTTACATGAAAAAAAAACAAAAAAAAAAACGAACAGACAACTGCATCAAACCGATCAAGCAACCATAGTTATAGCACTACTGATTAGGAAGAAAATTAGCTTTGATAAGATGCAGTTTGGGCTCAAACTAAGATAGAGTACAACTGAAGACTGTTGACCTTTGACAAAGTTTCATGTCCTGTGATGTGGTTGTTGCTAAGAAAACAGGGTGAAGATAAATGGTTTGTGAGATCCAAGTAGACTATCAATAAGGTGAGAAGTTAGTAATAAGTTCAGCAAGAAATTTTGAATGCAGTTTAGTGCCCATCAGGGCTTGGTTCTCTGTCAACTCTAATTTATTATAATTCTTCAGGTTATCACAGGTTAAATATATGATATCTGTGGGAACTTCTGTAAAGCAATAACCAAGTTCTGTTGAAAAATTAGAAAATAAATTCCAAACATGGTAGAATAGCCTAGAATTAAGAAGTCTTAAATTAAAGCAAGCAAAGACAAACGTTTTAGTTAGGAGGAAAGAGGATGGTACTTTATTGTCATCTGGGAAATGGCCATGCTGATATGCAGCAAAAGAGTGGACAAGACTGACAGATGGTATACACAATGTAAACTATGGGTGTACAAGAGAGGCAGACTGACAGATAAAAAAAAAGAACTTCGTGTATAGCAGGTGTAGTAGAAGTAGTCAGCAACACAAAGTGCTCATAAAATGTTTTCAAACACTCAGAGAGAGCAGAAGCCACTTAGAAGTAATTGATAGCATTAGTTAATTAGGTGACCTAATTCACAATGGAGGAAGGTATTCCAAATATACAGTAGCCAGAGAGAGAGAGAGAGAGAGAGTAAACAGAGTGGAAAAAGTTGATAACAAAAGGATTCCCTCACTGAAATGAGGGCTAATTGTATGATGCTTGTGTATGGTAATGGAAATAAAGGTATTGAATAGAAAGGATGTTTGAAGATTGGAAAGAAACAAAGTAAACATGACGCTACCACCACCACCACTAAATGTATTTTGCTAATAATCACAAGTGAGCAAACACAACTCAAAGGATCTAACAAAGAAACTGGAAATAGAGAAATCCAATGCAGTGCAAGAGAGAAGACTGAACTGATGTAGACATGAGAATGTGTATAGAGGAGGACGATAGATGGTGAAGAAAAAACAGGTAAACTAAGTGGAAGAAATCTGCAAGAGAAGGTTAAAGAAAACATGGGAAGAAGTGATGAAAGCTGAGCCACAAGAAGTTGATAAAGGATCACAAGCAAGACACTATGCTGGGGGAAACTCATCCAAACTGTGGAAACAGGACAATGAGCAGAGTGTGTGTGTCCCCGCAAGGAGCAAGTTATCACTAATGGAAGCAGTTGAACTTCTATGATATAAAAACACAATACAGGCATGTATTCTAAACTACTAATTCTTGTTAATATTTAGCAAAAAATGTAATAGATAAAAATCTTATAAGATTTCATGAATTATTTACAGACAAACCAAATAATCTAAACTATCTAAAAACAATGAATCTTAAAGGCAAAATAACTCTTAGATGGTCTACAGTTTGAAAATGGAATAAAACATAGCTTGTGCAAGCCCTGATATGAAAAATGTACACAAAAATTATTGGTCTGGTGCAAATATAATTCAAGAGTTATACAAACAAGTGAAGAGGAAGTAACAAACACAAAATTGAATCAAATTTATATCAAATGAATGAGGTGAAGTTTTAAACAGTAAAGAAGAAGACAGTGAACCATATTCTTTGCTATTTATGCAGCTTAATAATTTGTTGGCAACATTAGTATGTGTGTGCTATCAAATACTGAAATCAATACCAATATCTAGAATCAAAACATTATTTAGTTTAGTATTCCTGGAATTCTTACCAAAACATGTCTGCATGAATGAAAATTGACTACAAAGAAATTCCTACCACAATATACAAGAACTACTAAGTTTACTAGAGTGTCATGCAACTAAAAACAAAAATGAGAATTCCTACAAGACTATCTTATAAAGCATTCAAGTGTATCAGCTTTTGACAAAACTAAATCATACTTCAAAGACCAATCAAAAGGACAAACACTATAAACTGACAATCACTAAAATGACCTTTAATACATATGCAACATTGAAATTTATCATAACCCAAAGTGTTTTAATTAGACAATTATCATGATTCACATTCCTAACTTGCAATGTCTTCATATCCTGGTTACTGAAAAATTGTTGTCATCTCATAAAATTTTAGAGCAATTAAAAAAAAAAGCATGGAGAAAAATTAACGGATAATATTACCAGAATAGTGGTACATGAATCCAAAGCCCCAGTCTTTGGCAACAGGTATAACAGTATTAATAACAACAAAAATTAAACTGGTTTAATAATACAAAAGTTCTGCTTTTGATAGTTTGGTAACATAGAAGGAATGAAAGTGTAGGGAGTTTGTAACAGTTTAGCATTCTTAATGTTTAAGCTATTATATTAAACATCATAATGAAGTGTAGCTATAGCTTTATCTATTATTCTTCTTCGTTTTGTGTTCCATTATCATTGTTGATTGACACATATAAGTGTTTGTATATACATATGTTCATGCATGTGTTGCACTTCTGTGTGTAATCTAAGATTAAGAAAAGATGCACTAATTTGGTTGTGATCAAGAGTAGCATTAGCTGTTTAATGATGTTCAAGTAGATTATTTACTATTAGTTAAAGAATATTTTTGAGATGTTTATTTTAATAAGAAAATAAATAGTCCTTAAAACTTTTAAAAGAAATCCCTTGCAGTACAACAACAAAGTAATTAGAATTCATACAAAACTGCAGAGCTCAACTGTTGCCTTACTAATGATTTATTCTAACAACAATTTAATAGTTTCATTTTAGTTTTGTTATTAACAGATTATACGTTGAAACCAACTTCCTTATTTAGAGATTTTAGTATGCAAAACATTATCTTATCTAAACAAAAAATGTGGACTATACTGGTTAAAGAATCAAGTTTAATGGAATTAACCATTATGTTCATTAATGAATACTATAAAGTAGACAAAGCAACAAAAAAGCTTCTATGTGATCTCCAGACCTTCTAAAAACAACAATCAAATCTTCCTCAAATTACACTCTACTGACATTGGACAATGCTGGCTTAGATACGCTGTGTCTGAAAAATGAACAGATCATGAGGGTGTTGATCATGAGCTTGCTTGATCAGTACAATGCTGAACTAGAAATGTTTCCTAAAATAAGAAATTATGTTGGTTATATAATTTCAGAATAAAATAGAACCTCAATGGAAATATGCTTGGA
>NC_043013.1:25125659-25240659 GCF_006345805.1 Octopus sinensis
TATCTCAAGTGGAAAGTTTTGAGAATCCAGCAACACATTCTGTGCGCCAATGTCATCTTTACTGTTTATATGAGCGGCCCAGCTTATGTTGTTGTTCACAATTACTCCCAAGTCTTTGATGTTGTTGGATGTCATGAGAGTTTCACCTGAAAGAAGGGAGTATGGGAGTTTCAGGGTACCTTCTTTTCCGAAGTTGATAAACTCAAATTTGTCCTCATTCAGCAGCATATTGTTCTTTTCCACCCATTGGATGACGGCCAGTAAGTCTGACTGAAGGCATGTCCGGTCACTCACTTCATTGATGACCTTCTGCAGCTATATATATAACAAATATATACATATATATCATATATAGCATATTGATATTCAGACTCTGCACTTTGAGGTTTTTACTCTAAATGGCCTCACTATGTTTCTATGAAGTGTTAGCACTGGAACTCTGTGTGTGTGTGTGTGTGTATGTATGTGTGTGTGTATGTGTATGTATGTACACGTCTGTGCGTATGCACAGTACATTCATCATATGCAGAAAAAAACTTTTTAACTTGTTAGATATTATACATTGAATGGTGATAAATCAAATTTTTTGTATTTATGTGAGACAAGAATTTGAACTTTCAGCAGTGGAGCTCATGTATGTCAGTAGCATTTTAAAATTCTTTTTGGTGGGGGTTATTTCATACAAACATCTAAATAAAAAAAAAAAAAATCACTAGATTGCTAACTATGATGGATTGTTTTTTTCCCAAAAAATAAATGTCAAATAAAAAGGAAAGAAATTCAATGAGATGAAAATAACAAGATGAAATGTGAACCTTCTTGGAGGACTTACCTTCAAGATCATAATCTGGTTCTGCTTCAACTTCATCAGGTTCTGAGCAGGAGCTGGAATCTTCTATAAAGTTATCAGTAGATACTGTCTGGGAACAGGTGCGTAAATACTCAGATTCACATTCTTGTTCGGCTTGTTCATATAATTTCAAATATTCACCTCGTTCTAAAGAATTCGGTGCAGAATCTCCAGTTAACCCAGTTTTTCGTTCACCCTGTTAAATATACAATAAAGTTTAGAGAATTAAGAAAAACATCAATATTTATGAAACTAAATAAACGCAAACTTTAATCCTACATCAGGTATTGTGAAAATAGCACCAATTAAATGTGAATTCATTCACATAAATTATTAAACAAGGTTTTCAAATTTTTGCACAAGGTCAGCAATTTCAGGGGTGGGTGATAGTCAGTTATATTGACACCAATATTGAGTGTGATTGATGCCAGTTATATTGACACCAATATTGAGTGTGATTGATGCCAGTGCTGCCTGACTGGCTCCCATGCTGATAGCATGTAAAAAGCACCATTCAAGCGTGGTCAATGCCAGTGCTGGCTGACTGGTCCTGTACCAGTGGCACATAAAAAGCACCATCCAAGGGTCGCTGATGCCAGAACCACCTGACTGGCCCTCATGCCGGTGGCACATAGAAAGCACCCACTACACTCTCAAAGTGGTTGGTGTTAGGAAGAGCATCCAGCTGTAGAAACTTTGCCAGATGAGATTGGAGCCTGGTGCAGCCTTCTGGCTCGCCAGCCCTCAGTCAACCCGTCCAACCCATGCCAGCATGGAAAGCGGACGTTAAACAATGACGATGATGATGATTCAGCTGGTACTTATTTTAGCAACCTTAGAAAGATGAATGGTGATGTCAACCTTGGTGGAATTTTAATTAGAGACTTGAAATACCATAAAGCGTTTTGCCCAGCATGCTAACAATCCTACCACTTCACCACCTCCGTAAATTATTAAATATTAAATGCTTGAATACAATTGATACTTAAAATTCTCCCTGATGAATAGTTATTTAGTTTCATCAAAAGATGAGAGCTTAGCTAATAAAATTATTAGTTCAAGCATGATTCTGGCACCCTTGGCAAGTTTCTTTAACTGCAGCCCCAAATTAACTATGAGAAACTGAATTGAAGTAAAAACTGCGGAAATTCTCTAGACCAGTGCTCCACAACTGGTATGCCACAGTACACTGGTGTGCCACAAGATGGTGCTAGGTACGTCACAGTGTAACTGGAATATAACTTTTTACTCTATACTCTTAGTTATATTGTTTTCAAAATTTGGCAGCACACCTGGACTAAAAATAAAAGTGTACTGCAAGTGAAAATAAGGTTGCAGAGCACTGCTCTAGACTGTAACCATTCTTGGGTAGAGCAGAGCTAACCCTTTGACTGGTTTAACAGCACCATGTGGCCCTCAAAGGGCTTTACTTGAGTCCACTTTCAGGTCCCTTATCTGAAGATGGATAACTCAACAGCTTCACATACTGCTTCCTATGGCTATAAATTATGGTGTTTTCTGCTCTTTCCCCTCTTCTCAGTCTTTAAGGCCCTACTAACATCATGAGTGCTGCACTTCCATCTCTAGCAAACCTCTTTCAATTGCTTTGGATAATATAGTAATTAGGTTTTTATGCTTATTTGTTTTAGAGCTGAATACTATTATCATGTCTGGAAAAATATGCCACAATTAAGTGGTATCCTTTTTAAACAATAAAGCAATTTATTTGAGTACATAAAAAGGAAAAGAAAAACCCAGATGCTTTCCACCTAATTGTTCCATTCCATTCATATTAACAAAGGAAACCGAATTTAAAATAAAAACTCTTCAAATATAGGAAACAAATATGAGAAAAAATTAAACAAAGAACGTGTGTGTGTGTGTGTGTGTGTGTGTGTGTGTGTGTTGTGTGTGTGTGTGTGTGTTGTGTGTGTGTGTGTGTGTGTGTTGTGTGTGTGTGTGTGTTGTGTGTGTGTGTGTGTTGTGTGTGTGTGGTGGTGTGTGTGTGTGTGTGTGTGGTGTGTGTGTGTGTGTGGTGTGTGTGGTGTGTGTGTGTGTGTGTGTTGTGTGTGTGTGTGTGTGTGTTGTGTGTGTGTGTGTGTGTGTGTGTGTGTGCTTGTGAAAAAAACACAGATTAACCCAAAAGTAAACTTACAGTCATTTGTCGTTCCGTTTTATCACTGAGGGCATCAGAAGATATACTATTGACGCTATTCAGTTTGATTTTGCCTTGCGGTTTGTTCTCCTCACATATTTGATGGCTATGAAGTAAAGCAATATTAAATATATGCACATGTATGTATACATACACACACACACACATATATATATATATATATATATCGATATATTTCTCTCAATATATATATTGTTTGTAAAAAATGATGAATCAGAAAGAAGCACACTCTAAGATATAGAGTAGTATATATTAAGGGGTCATAAGCCAAAAGGTTTTTGGGATCTGATGAGATGACATGAAGCTAAACCCTTTATAGATGGGAAACCTAAGGTAATCCCATAAATCGGCCTTCCCTATTTTTGATATATACATATAGAGGGAGAGATAAAGAAGGTAAATGCAATGAATAATGAAAAACAAGGCAACAAAAGAGGGACAGGGTTCAACAGATATGGTATTAACTAAACACTTTAATGGGAAGAGAAAGTGATGTGATGTTTTGGATGCTGGTATTTCGTCAGAAGACAGAGAAAAGCAAAGGGGGAATGAGAAAGAAGAATAGGCATTGAGAAGGGGGTGAAAAATAAAAATAAAAAGAATGGTTAAAAATTAGTACTATGAGAATGCAGTTGTGTGTGTGAAAGTTGAGGAGGAAGAGTCATGTATAAGAGTGTGTTCATGCCTGGAAGTGGGGATGGGGGTATGTGTGCAGAAGTATCATGGTGGTGTGCATGTACGATTGTTAAGTGCATTATATGAAAGCATGGATATGAAGAGGTGAAAGTGGGTGTGGATATAACAACAAAAATATTTTTTCTCTTTACTGCCCACAGGGGGTGCTAAACATAGAGGGGAGAAACAAGGGCAGACAAAGGAATTAAGTTGATTACATCAACCCCAGGGTGTAACTGGCACTTATTTAATCAACCCTGAAAGGATGAAAGGCAAAGTCGACCTTGGTGGAATATGAACTGAGAACGTAACGGCAGATGAAATACCGCTAAGCATTTCACTTGGCAGGCAAAAGGAGGGTGTGATAGATGTGCACATGTATGAATACAAAATGTTTAAGGATAGAAGAAACATTTAAACTGAAAGGACTTCAAGAAATTCACAATATTTATAAGGTGAAAATTAATTTGATGAAGAAATAAACATAGCATATTTCTAACTTACACAGCTTCTACATCACTCCCAGAATTCTTTTCATTTTCTTTATTACCTTGGTTACCAACAATTTCTGACATGACAACTTCAGGTGTCGTGGGCTGAATATTTTTGGCAATGATAGCTTCATTTGTTTTGTTTTCTTTGTCAACAAGATCATCATTGAGGTTCTGAGCCTGTTGACGGCTATTTGTCAATTCATTAGTTTGTCGACTACAAAAGAAATCACAAAAAAAAAATATATATGCATAATTACTCAACATACAGAAATCCAATATAATTCTAAACCCATGTGACTAATTTATGAAAAACATATTTCAACAATTTCCAATTTTCAATTTGGAATATTATTTTGCTTAGCATGATCTCTTATGATCTGTTATTGGAGAATTAAGAAATATATTCCACAGGCTATCCTCCCACCCCACCTTAAAAGAGTCATTTTATTAACTTTTTTAGCTATACTTGTCAGCAGAATTTTGACCTTTATGGTTAAAAGGGTTTTAATTGAAGGTTAGTTATGTAAGCCCATAGTTTATTACATCCATTAACAGTTAGCAAGATGGAAGTATATTAGCAGTAGCTGTATTTACCGTTTTAAAGATCTTTTCTTTTCACGGTTTCCTTAAAATAAAGAAGACACATATGTATATATATATAAATATTCATAACTAAAATAGTGCATTTTTTTCCTAAACTACAAAACAGAAGAAATTCACTGAAATAAGAATGCAGAAAGGAACAAGAATAAAAGTAGCAACAGTGAATGGAATATTAGTGAATACCTTAAAATTATATCATCACAATTAACTAAAATCCAAAAATACAAGAAAGTACAAAAAAGGTTACATTAGAATTTATGTAAATCTACAAATACACAATCAATAAAGTATTGGCTTATCTCACTTATGTTAAAATATTTATACAACATTATGAAAGGAATTTGTATTTTCTTCATGAGGAATCTCACTTTTAACATCTCTTGTTGCATTTCAGTCAATATATTCTCCAATCTCAAAATGGTTTAATTCATTTGATACTAACCTGCCCTAGACTACCTCTGCTTTCTATAAAAACTTCCTATTTTAAAATTATATTCCAAACACCAGTGTCACAATGACAGTTTACCATATTCTTCATTATTTTCAAAATAAATTGAAACAAAAGCTGTGTATTTTGACAGAAATTTGGTAACTAAAGGGTTTAGTAGACAATTATTAAACAAGTTCAGAATTAATATTGGTTTCAAATTTTGGCACAAGGCCAGAAAGTTCGAGGAGAGTGGGGTAAGTCAATTACATCAACCCCAGTGCTCAACTAGTCCTTATTTTATCAATCCTGAAAGGATAAAAGGCAAAGTGTCAACTTTGGTGGAATCTGAACTCAGGACATTAAGATAGATGAAATGCTGTTGCCCAGCAGGCTAACAAGCCAGCCAACTCACCACCTTATTTCAGAGTATTAACAAATCTGATCACTAATGCAACAAATTAAGTATTTTTTCTTGTAATTGGAAACCATAGCAAAGATACCTAAAATTGTCTTTGTTATAGTCTTATTCATGTTTAGATGGCTTTTTTATATTTGAAAACATAAGAATTACAAATATACTTAAATATAAATATCTTTAAATTTGTTTGATCTATTGTTATATGTATGTTGACATTAATAAGATTCAACAAGCAAAAGAGTAAACAGAACCTACTACATAACATATGTGTATCTTTGAAATGATTTGTTTAGAGAAGAGTAAAAATGAATTTAAACAGTTAAAAATTTGTCAAATTTATATATATATATATATATATATATATATATATAGTGAAAAATATAAAAAGAGAAAATGCAGAGAATATATATATATGCTCTTATGAGAAAATATTTGCACAGTTGACCGGTTTCGTTTGTACTAATCATGACTGATTAGTGATAATTTTACAATGTCATGTCATCATAAAAAGTTTTCATTCCATGTTAGTAGGAGGAGAAACTTCTTATGATAGCATGAAATTGTAATGTTATCACTAATTTCTTTGTCAACCGGTTGACTATGAAAATATTTTATCTCTCACACACACACACACATATATAGTGTATCTTGCTTTGTTTTATATTTTCCACTGCAATTCACCATATGTGGAAAAAATTATTTTCAGTAAAGTTTTTTCACTACCACACGCACACACATATATATATATATACACACACATACAAAACATTGGTATAGTAGATAACAGCACTAAAAAGAAAATAATCATTGGAAATAAAAGTTTTTAATTGGAAGCCAACTAAGAAAATGTATGGAACACTTGGAGAATATATTGGTTTAAATCTAGCTGCAAATTAAGTTGTCCTTAGTAAAATAGTTTCAGTGCTTTAGCATGTCTGCATTCTATTCTTAATTTGGTTTCTTCATGAGACAGCTAAAGCATATATGCACAAGATTTTTTGATAGCACAACTTCTATTTTATTACTCCTTTTTTTTCTGTACTCTGTTTGAAAGCAAGATACTCAGTTTAACTTTTATTCATTGATCCAATAAAAGAGTTGTCAACTTCTTGTTCAATATGCTAGAAATAGAAGCCAAATCTTCTTTAATGTACACTCTATTAACTTAAAAACTAAGAACACACTGAATAATATAGTTGTAAATACACTTTAAACATACAAAAAAAGACAGGGTAGTCATAGCTGAAAGCCTGGAGTTTATTGGCTCCGTAATTCGAAAGGCATTATTTCTAAATTATATGTAGGAATAGCTGTTACATATTTCAGAAACAATACACACACACACAGAATGTGATCTTAAGTAGCTCTAACTGAATTAGTTTCAAATTTTGGCACAAGGTCAGCAATCTGAAGGGTGGGGGTAAGTCGATTACATCAACCCCAGTGCATAACTGGTACTTATTTCATTGACCCTGAAAGGATGAAAGACAAAGTCAATATCAGCAGAACTCAGATTGCAAAGACCGGTGAAATGCCTCTAAGCATTTTAACCAGCATGCTAACAATTCTATCAGTCCTACCACCTTACATATCTCTATCTAAATTTTTCAAATTATAAAAAAATAACAATTGGCATAACAGGGGGTTAAAAAGTTTGCTTTGCAATCCCATGGTTTTCAGTTCAATCTCACTGTGTTGCACTTTAGGCCAAGAAAAGTTTTGTGGGCAGCAGAAACTGAAAGAAACCCACTCAGTGTATGTCTGTGTATTTACATTTGGGTTTATGATAGTCATTCCTTTCAAATTGTGTTGCTGTTGTCACTTCAGTCAACAAATCATCAGCTCACTTTGAACCTTTGAAAATGTATAAGTGGTCCTTTATTTCAAAAAAGGGTAAGGGTTAACAACAGGAAGGGCACCTAGCTGTAAAACAATGCCTTAATAATATAAACATTTGACCTGTGCTAGCATGGGAAAACAGATGTAAAAATAATGGAAACAACTTTTGTGTGTGTCTGTGTGTGTGTACGTGTATATGTACATATAATGTATGTAGCTTAAAAAACAAAAATGTTTCAAAACTCAAATACAAATAACTATAAAAATAATATACCATGCAAAATAAAATTTTTAAATATATAAAATAACTGAAATAAAATAATATGAATGTAAAAAACAAAAACAAAAAATTAAAGAAATATCCAAGGTATCTGTAAAAATATTCAGGTATGAAATTACTGCATCTGGAGCAGAATTAGTAAATAAGAGAATTTAAGGAAGTCAAAATCAAAGTTAAAAAAGGAGGCTTGGATAAAAGAAAAGAATTAAAAGAAAAAGAAATATATAAATAGACCAAAAATAAATAAATAAAATAAAATTTCTTTCTTTACCCATTTTATTTCAAAACTGTAACTGACTCAGAAAAATATCTAAACAACCAAAACCCAGCCATTTTGAATGTACTTTGAAATGGCTTGGTTTTGGCCACTTGCATTTTTTGTATTTTCTTATTGTCATCAGCATTTAATGTCCATTTTCCATGCTGGCAAGGGGTGGAAGGTTTGAGAGGGTCTGACAAGCTGCAGAGAGGTGTCAGACCCCAATATCAGTTTTGGCATAGTTTCTATGGCTGGGTGCTCTCCCTAATGTCAACTATTTTACATTGAGTACTGGGCATTTTATAAAAGCGTTTACCCAAGTCCTGATGTAGGCAGACCCTCACATAAATGTACCATTGTTCCCATCATTTGTATCCTCATGTGTTTAGCTTTGTATTAAAATGTTTTAAATCAAATGACAAATCAACTAAAAACTTAATTAAATCTAACTCCAAACTAAAATATACAAATATAAATTTAAATACAAATTTTTAACTGAATAATGTATAAGTTTCTAAATAAATTAAATGATAGAAATATGTTAAACAATTAGGAATTGATTAATATACAAACATACAAAAAAATTAAGAAAAATGTCACTAAAAAGTTACATTTTACTTTAGGTAATTAAAACAATTTACTAAGAACCTAATATTGAGTTATACAAAAATTCCACTGCATTGAAAGAGATCAGTGAAATATTGTTAGTGAATTAGTTTTACTGTAAATATCACCAGTCGACTGCAAGTTTTGTGAGAGTATTGTTGACAGTCAGATTATGTGACAAGGCAGAAATTATATGTAATACCAATTATGCAACTAATATTCTTAGCTAAAATATGGTTATATACAAATATATATAAATTGAATTGAAAGCCTACACTAACTGATATTAATAAACAATTAGGTAGATCTACAAGTCAGTAAAGAAATTTGCATCGATGCTCATTGTAGTGGTCAAATTTCTCAACAATCTCTTCCTATTAATCTTGGGCCTATAGGATACAATAAAAACATAGCAACCAAGGCTAAAACAAAGTTTGATCAAAACAGACACACACAGTATCTTATATCTATATATACAGTAAACACGAGGGTGGATCTCATTTCAATCATCTACTAAGCACACCTGGCATTATGTTACTCAACATTAACAAGCTAAATTTATTATTAAATTCTTTATTATTAAACCATACACATGTCTTGAGAGGACATGGATCTGCGCATGAAGAAACCATGTCAGTGGTTGATGATGTGTAACGTCTGCTGTGTTTGTAGAGGCCCAAATAGGAGGGGCAGTCACGCATACAGTAACTGCATTTGAAGGAGCTCTCTGCTAGTACTACTGGTTTTTCCTTCAATCAAGTACACTTTTCTTAGGTGGTGAGTTTCATACACATAGCCATGTGGTTAAAAAGTTTGCTCTGCAATTAAATGATTCCAAGTTGAGTCTCCACTGTCAACACTTTGGGCAAGTGCCTTCTACAGTGGTCAACCAATATTCTGTAAGTGGAACTAAGTAGATAGAAACTGTGTGAAAGTTTATCATGCATGTATGTGTATCTGTATGTGTGTCCATGTTTATATCTACCAGTGTGTCGAGTTCAACATAATCACACCAACAATGAAATAACATAGCTTATATATGAATAAAAGAGAGGTGGATGTTTTTAGTAATAAAATAGATATGCAAATAAAACTAATGGATATGTAATGCAATTATAGATGAGACAGGAATTAATGATTGAGGATGTTTGTGATGAAGGTAGACAAAAGAGAGTTTTGAACAGAGTATTCAAATCAAATTTAAGAAGACAACACAGAATTGTGCAGCAGTTAGAGAAATGCTGCATTACAGACTCACCCACCACAAATGTATGCAACAATGACAATGATAACTTTGAGAATATTGATGTTAAAATGTTAATAATGGTGATGATGACAATAATGACTTTTGTCCTCAGCAGACTTTATTATTTATTTTAGTAAGAAGCTAATTAATGATCAGATCTTCATTACAGAATCTAAAGCAATTTAAAATACAGAAATATATTTCTGAAATCAAAGAAGTCCAGTATATATATACATATCTAAAATTATAATATATCTTGTATGTACAAACAGATCTATGATTGCTATTGTTAAGATTAGAGCTTCACATAATCATATTCCAGTCTGCTTCCAATATAGTGATTAAGCAACTGCTATACTTAGCGGTATTACGAGTCATGATATAGAGAGCAAATGTAGAAGAAATATAAATGACTATGAAAGGTGTTTAACCATCTGAGTTAGGTAATGTCATATACAAAAGTGTTTATAAAAGACTAATGGATAATTTGCTCTTCTAGTCACTGAAAAATAACTAGTATTGTTTTCCTATGTCAAACTATATTGAGGATATGGTACACTGTCCATGAAATATAACAGAATGAAGCAGGAGACATTTGAAAGAAAAATTCCTAACTTATCAAGTCATGAAAACCTTGTAGCCACAAGACTGCAATATAAATTGTATTCGTATTCAAGATGAAAACATATTCTAGCCCTCAATTGTTGACATTTTATGATGACAACTGAAGACTTCATCTTCATATAATTCCTAACTTATCTTCATATAATTCCTAACTTATCTTCATATAATTCCTAACTTATCAAGTCATGAAAACCTTGTAGCCACAAGACTGCAATATAAATTGTATTCGTATTCAAGATGAAAACATATTCTAGCCCTCAATTGTTGACATTTTATGATGACAACTGAAGACTTCATCTTCATATAATTCCTAACTTATCTTCATATAATTCCTAACTTATCAAGTCATGAAAACCTTGTAGCCACAAGACTGCAATATAAATTGTATTCGTATTCAAGATGAAAACACATTCTAGCCCTCAATTGTTGACATTTTATGATGACAACTGAAGACTTCATCTTCATATAATTCCTAACTTATCTTCATATAATTCCTAACTTATCAAGTCATGAAAACCTTGTAGCCACAAGACTGCAATATAAATTGTATTCGTATTCAAGATGAAAACACATTCTAGCCCTCAATTGTTGACATTTTATGATGACAACTGAAGACTTCATCTTCATATAATGCATCAAGAGTAATCAGTTTAGTAAAAATGCACCCTTCTCAAAGCAGCATATGCAACAGCTGAACTCATTTCTACAAGATATCAAAACATTCAATTTTTGTGCTGCTGTAGTAACTTGCTTCAATGAATCGGTTCACCCTAAAGTACCTACTTACAGTTAGATGGCATGGGCCACTGAGAGTAAACATAATAACATCGTTGGCAGGGTTTGAACCATCTTCCCTTCATCTGATAGTATGGTACTCTATCAATTTTGCTATTTGTGACTCATTTACTCTTCGAAAGTAAAGATATGTTCGAAACTAAACTATGGCTCTCATAGCAACCAAACCATCTTGCTATCTTGAAAGAAAGAAAACGATACATAAGATCATGCAGTCCCAGATATACCAGAACAGGATGGTCATGGATGGAACTTCCATTACAGATGTGCTTGATCAGAGCTAACCCAGAGCTAAACAACAAGTGCTTTCTTAAAAGAAACAGTACTACTTTTTTCTCTAAGTCTCTCTTACATGCAATGACCCTTTCTCTATTTATTTATTGTTGCTCACACAATACAAGCATCTTTCTCCCATTGTCCTTTGTACCTCATAAGGTATTTAATACTTTGCACAATCTTTCTTCTTCTGAACTAAAATAGAATTATAGGGAAGAGGAGATTACTAGGATGTATATTACATTGTTTTTAACATAGAAACCTATATTTTGAAGTGTTTTATTTCCAATAGCAACAAAATATATCTATTCATAATTGTTACTTGTATTGAAATATATTTAACTCTTCATCAGGATGCAATATCAATTTCTAAAGGGATAAACTGAAAACATTTTTGCGAAATACAATATAGAACAAATTTAAACTGATATTAATCTAATTACAATAACATAATAACCCGGATAAAACTGACTAATTATGATATCAAATAATAAAAAGAAGTATAAGGAATTAGAAAACTAGCAAAAAGAGAGAGAGAATTTTCACAAAAGGAAAACCATTCTTACTTAGATTATTTTCTCCTAACACCAGACAAATCAAACATGAGCAAATACTATATCCAAGACATTAAGAAAGTAAGTACAGACAGCATCAACAAAATTTGAAGAAGATAAATACACAATTTCGAAAATTAAGAAAATATACAATGATAAAAATCTTTTCTGCCAACACATACTGCTCCTATTGTTGTGCTTATTTCTGCTGCTTATTCTGTCTCCTGTATGTTCACCATCTCTCTCTGTTGGAGTAATATCTAAAAAACGAAAATGAATGATTATATAGTAGCCGCCAAGTGCAAGGCTTTTGTTTATGACTTGAGCTTTCAGAGTTTAATTTATAAACGTACTCTTCTTGAGCCCAATCAAATTAGACTTATGCATAAATCCAAAGACATCTAAAGAAAATAATATAATACTTTCTATTTCCTTAAATAAATCAAAAAGAGAAAAGTTTTTTAAAATATTATTTTCATTTCATGACTCACAATAATTGATTTAAAATAAAGCGTAAAGTGTTTAATAATGTGAAGTAGATCCTTAAACTGAAAACTTAATTGTTAATAGCTACAATCTAAATGGGAATGATTATGTCACTTTATTTATATAACCTTATTGTTTAAAATATTATTTACATAAATGTTCTACCAGCACGGAATAAATGGAAATAAACCAAAGCTTAAGACCACACAGTTTCAGAGATCTACTAACATTTGATCTCAAAAATTGTGTTGGCCCTATAAAAAGGAAAACAGAATTAGTAACTATTTAGGATGCATGAAATGATGAAAGGTTTCCAAACGAAATTAACTCAGTATTCAAGTATATCAAAATGAAGTTTAGGGACATGTCAATAATTAGAACCAAGATACTTGACAAACAACCCCTGAAAAGAGAGAATGGTTCAGAATCAAAGAACGAAATAAACCAAAACTCAGCATGGAGAAATTGTAGCAAAGAATGGATGCATAAAAATTACAATTGTATATTGTCCAATTTTTATTTTTGTAAATAGAAGCATAGTCAGTAGGATTTGGAAGAAATTTAAGAAACTCATATGTAATGAAGATTATATGGCAACAGGAGAGGCATAGAAAAATCTGCCTCAACACATACCATCCAACCCATGCAAGCATGGAAAAGTAGATGTTAAAATAACAACAATGATGATGATGATGATAATTCAGTGCAATACTGCAAGATAGAGGAGATACATGGATAATGAATGAAAACAATCTATAGTGACTCAAGAATAAGATAAGAGTTAGGTGTTAAATTTATGTAATCTTAGAAAAACTATTATTTTGAAAGAGGATTAGATATTAAAGGGAACAGCCAATGTATGCGACAAATAGGATATCATTTATTTGGAAATGTAATGTCAATGAAGAAACCATAAAATATAAAATTGACAACTACATATCACATGGGAGGATGCAAAGTAGTTGGAATACTGTGTCATAAAAACAATGACGAAGAATTGAGATTTATATATATATATAGGACATGGATACCTGTACACATATTAGAGAAAATGCTAGTGAATATGTGTCCCCATAGAACATAAACATGCATTAGTAGTAAAAAATGTAAAATTCTAGATATCGGGAACTCATTGATGTTAGAGGTAAGTTTGTTGCCTATAACAGAATAAATTTTAATGCAAATTGATCTTTATTACAAGTTTAATTACTACAATGAGAAAAAGAGCAATTTTGGATACAAATTGGGATTAAAAGTTGTCAGCTAAAGAAGGATTAAATCATGGTAAAGATCATTTTCCTGAAAATTATATGACATATCACTAAAGCATAAACACAGCAATAATCTTGACCCTTGTTGTAAGAATCTCAAGTAATAATAAAGTATGGGCTACACAAACGTAGACAACAGAATGATACTGATGACCACAAGTATTACTCCTTACTGTAAAATGTTGACAATCTAGTTTTCACAACCAGTGGTCTGCCTAATGTTTTGGACAGAAAGAGGCTAATATGCAAGAACTGCTGACAAAATGGCTAAAACTAACCTGATGATGCAAAACAGTTTTGATGCTGAACACTACATACAAACAGGAATTGAGGAATAGCACCACTTGAAGATATTCTATCCCACCCAACAAAACAAAGTACGAGTCTTGAAATTTGTTGCTTTGAGAAATAAAAACATACAATAAACATAGCTGGACCTGAGAATTGGGTGTACAAAGGCAGTATGGGAGTCTCTAAATATTCTTTCATCATTAAGGTTCATGTTCCGTGATGGCATGGGCTTATTGGTTTTACAGGATTCAATGGGTCTGAAGACTGCACTGCTTTCACATGGTTTCTATGGCTGAATATCCTTCCTTCCTAACACCAACCATTTTATAAGGTGTACTGGTACCAGCACATGTGAGGTTACTAAGTCTGAAAAGCTGAGACCCTCTTCAACTGAGTGGGACTACGGAGTAAAAAAATTGGTTTTATGCATGGAAATGAGAGGTTAAAGTGTGAGAGAAGGGGCCAGAATAGAACAGGCTTCTTACAGAAAAGTAGCTGCAAGGCTACTCACATTATTTTAGAAGAGAAAGTGGGAGAGGTCAGGGTAGAGTTGGTAAGAGATAAAATAGTGGTGATAAGGTGTTAGGGTGTATCCTCAAGATATAAAGAGAGGAGAAGTGAGTGGAGACAGAAGAACAGGAAGTGTGGGTGAGTAGAGGCTGAGAGAAAGGGTGAATATAAATGTTGAGAATTGAATAGAAAAGTTATGGAATAGTGACAACTGTAGAAATTGGGTAGGGTTAAATTGTGATATTTGAAATTGGGGGAGTAAGGAAGAGGAATGACTGATAGTGCAGAAAAGGAAGTGGGTGAAAAATAGCAAATGAGCAGTAGTAGTAGAAATAATAATAAAAACAACAATAATAATGACAATAATAAAATCACCATGATAGACTTAGTAATAGCACTAGATCATATACTGTCAGTTTGGACACCCATATGGGAAGAACTGATTGGGATATAAACCTGTCCAAGTAGTAGAAAATAAAGACAAACTAATCATGCAATTCTGGTCAATAGACCAGATATTGTGGTGAAAAATCATTTTGACAAAACATGTTTGCTAATATATTTGTGAATCCCAGCAAGCAGATTGCAACAGTTCTATCAAAACATTTTGGAAGTAACTACCAGGACCTTGAATAGAGAGCCAAAATGTAGTATCTAAGAATGATAACAGTACCTGTGATCATTGGAGGTCTAAAGATAATCCTAAATGGCTCTCTTAAATTATTATGGTCAAAAGTACAAGTACTACAAAAAAAAAATGTTTTATGGGTACAGCCCATAACTTAAAAACAATTTTTTTTAAATCACTGTCAATCTGAGAATATCTGAATATTTTTAAATCTTTCAAAATTGCATATATTATGGACAAACTTTTAATACAAAATATATCATGGCTACCCATAAATAACATCCATAATAAAACGTCCAGCTTGCTGTAACTTGAAGTCTCCAGGTGAGACTTGGAACAGCTTGCTTTGAAACAAAACAACAACAGCAAAATTAATAATAATGCAGTAGACAGAAGGAAGGAAGATGGAAAAAAGAGGAAGATGATGTAACTGGGTAGGTTGTAAGATTGTGGGGCAGAGATGTAGTGAATAGAGAAAGGGAGAGGCAAATAGTGGTGGAGGAGAGAAAGTTTTGTGACTCAGGAGGGTGATCAATGTAAAATGTGGATGGAGAAAACAGTATCAAGAATGCAGGATGGATGTCAGATGAAATGGTTTTGAGTAGTGAGAAAGACAAGTGGTATCACAGAAGAGCTGTTGAAGCTCAGCTCACATTTAATTACAGCAGGAAAATACTGCAACTAAAGACAAATGATGAGTGATGAAAAGACCTTGAAAAGGGAATTGGGCAACAGGGCTCAGTTGTGTGTGTGTGTGTGTGTGTGTGTGTACACACACATACACACACACACACACACACACACACACACACACACACACAGGTACACATTATGCTTCTAGGATCTTAGTTTCATCAAGACAGGCAGGTCTTCTTGAGAACCCTATGTCATCAATCATCCATTCTTTTTTTGTGAAATTGAAGATGTGAAGAAATCTGAATTCATAGCATGACTTTGCACATTTGTTTTTGTGCACACCACATAAAACCACCCATACTGATGCCAGGTATAAAGCACTGGTGCTGGGATCATGTAAAAAAGTACCCAGTACACTTTGCAAAGTGGTTGACATTAGTAAGGGTATCCAGCTGTAGAAACTATGGCAAAACAGATGGAGCCTGGTACAGTTCTCTTGTTTGATAGCTCCTATCAAACTGTACAACCCATGCCAACAAGGAAAATAGATGTTAATCAATGATGACGATGAAGATTTAAATAATACCAGAATTATGATTTAGAACATAAGCATATACTTTTAGTAAACCTTAAAGAATATATTGATTTCCTCTTCTTAAATTACTGAACACTGATGAATCTGATTTTCATTATAATTGGCTTAGTCAAGAATGGAAAGTGCAAGCTTAACCCTTTTGTTACTATTTATTTATTTTGAGATGCTCTGTGTTTCTTTCAATTACTTTAAATATAAAGAATTTAGTAAAATAACTTAGTTATCATTAAGCTAGTGTTAGGAACATAAACTGTGACTAAGGTTTGGTGGAAGATTTTGATTCAAAACTTATGAAAACAAGACATTTGTACTCAGAACCAGAGCTGGTTTCAGCCGGGTTGGTAACGAAAGAGTTAAGAGTTAAAATGTTCCTGTCAAAAGTATTCTTTTAGAAAAGCTTGCTTCAAATTCCAGTTTGTTTATGAGCAGAGTAACTACTGAGTGCACAACTGTGTGAACTATGAAAGTTTCTAGTGAAAAAACACCTCTTTAAGAATACAGAATTACCTGCATTAGAAGAAAATAGTTTCCATACTGATTTTGGTGATTATCACCATCAAATTATTATCATTGCTACACATCTTTTAAAACCGAAATATATCAATTTTCAATTAGTACAAACCACTGCAACAAAAATGACATTCAGAATAAGTTTAATCAAATGGTGAGTCTAAATAATGTTATCTTGTCTAAGAGAAATATGTAAAAGCAAGTGAAAAACAAACACAGTTGGAGTGATTAAGTTGAGTAAATAAATAAATAAATCTGGCTTAATGATTGAAACAGCAGCAGATAATTGCCAGTGAATTGTGAAGAAGCTTTAGAGGAGAAATAAAATGTTTATATATCATTTTAATGCAATCAAAGTCTTAATTAATAGGTAATAATAATCCTTCCTACTATAAGTATAAGGCCTGAAATTTGGAGGGAGGGAGCTAGTCAATGAGATTAATTGACCCCCAGTATTTGACTGGTACTTATTTTATCAACTCCTGAAGGGATAAAAGACAAAGTTGGCCTTGCCAGTATTTGAACTCAGAACATTAAGATGGACGAAATGCCACTAAGTATTTTGTTCAGCTAGCAAAATAATTCTGCCAGCTCAACACCTAATAACTATTAATAATAAGAAAAACAAACTAACATCATAAGAGTTAATATCTACCAAAATAACGGTTTGTAGTATTAAAAACTTGAGCAAAGAAGAAAAACTGGTATGGGAGAAATATGATAATATGTAAAGATGTTAAGTGTAGCAGAATAAGCAAATAGAAAATGATTTTAAATAGCATTGGATTATAAATTATTGTAGAGTGAAAGATTTCCTCAAACTAAATTAATCTAGAAATCACCATCATCATTTTATGTCTGTTGTCCATGCTGGTATGGGTTGGATGGTTTGGCTGGGCTGGCACATGGAAGGCTGCACCAGACTCCAGTCTCATTTGATATGGTTTTCTACAGCTGGATGCCCTTCCTAACGCCAACTACTCAGAGTGTAATAGGTGCTTTTATGTGCCACCAGCACAGGTGCTATTTACATGACACCAGGGTGTGTTTATGTGCCACTAGCACAGGTACCAATTTGCAGGGCACCAGTATCTGCTATGACTCCAAAGAAGATGGGTCTTCTTCCCAAGCATGACATAATGCCAAAGGTCTTGGTTATTGCCTCCATGAGGCCCAACACTCGAATGCAACTCCACCACCTTGTCTCCATTAGGCCCAACACTCATAATTTAGCTTGTATTTTTATACAAAAGATTAGTCAAATTCTATAGTTTCAATGAATAAGTATATTGCCCTATGTGAAGGCAAATGGCGTAGTGGTTAGGGCATTTAGCTTATGAGTTCGATTCCCAGCAGTGCATTGTGTCCTTGAGCAAGACACTTTATTCCACATTGCTCCAGTCCACTCAGCTGACAAAAACGAGTTGTACCTATAATACAAAATGCCAGCCTTGTCACATTCTGTGTCATGTTGAACCTCCCTGAGAATTATCTTAAGGGTACATGTGTCTGAAGAGTGCTCAGCCACTTGCACATTCATTTCATGAGCAGGCTGTTCTGCTGATCTGATCAACTGGAACCCTCATCGTTGTAATCAACAGAGTGCCAGTTTTATAGTGCCCTACAGAAAAAAGAATTTGGATTTCTAATATTGGAAGAATACCTCAAATGTAAAGGATAGAGGTATAGCTAAATGAACTGAATCCCAGTATAACTGATACCTGTTTCCCTGGCTTCAGAGTTGAGTAAAGTGGGGAATTAACACTAATAATTCTTCCAAATTTTTGGCACAAAGCCAGGATAATAATTGCTTCAAATTTTGGCACAAGG
Source organism: Octopus sinensis (assembly GCF_006345805.1). NCBI lineage: Eukaryota > Metazoa > Mollusca > Cephalopoda > Octopoda > Octopodidae > Octopus > Octopus sinensis. Next base: position 25,144,542 of record NC_043013.1, read on the forward strand.
CCTGCAATTTTAAGCAGGAGAAGGTTAGACAATTATGTCAACCCCAGTGGTATTAAGTTTATTGACCCTGGAAGTTGACTTTGGCAGTATTTGAACTCAATGTAAAGCAGGAAAAAAAAGATGCTATGCATTCTGCCAGTTCACCACCTTAATAATAATAATGTTCTTTTCTATTATATAGGCACAAAGTGTGAAATTTGTGGGAGGGTAAGTCGATTATATCGATCTCAGACCTCAACTGCTACTTAATTTATCGACCCCGAAAGGATGAAAGGCAAAGTTGACCTCAATGGAATCTGAACTTAAACCATAGTGACAGACAAAATACCACTAAGCATTTTGTCCAGTGTGCTAACAACTCTGCCAACTTTCCACCTTAATAATAATAATGATAATAATAACAGCAATAATAATGATAACAATAATTTCTATAAAACTAGCACAAGGTCACAGATCTTGCTGGTAAGATACAGTTGACTCCAGCACTTATTTTAACAAGCTTGGAAAGATATAAAATGAAACACTAGTCAAGCAGGATTTAATTCAGAACTAAGAAGGGATGTAAGCAAATGCCATAAAACATTATCTGTCATGCTATCCATTATTCCTGGCAGTTCACACATACTACACAGATTACTCTCAATACAAAAACAAAAAAACAAACAACAAATCACTGTATAGACCTAAGAGGCTCAGTAATGCAGTGAAAGCAAATAATGAAAATGATACTAATCATTTTTAACGTAAGCTCAAAGGCAAAACTCTGTGGGAAGGGATCAGTTGATTAAATCAACCCAAGGATTTGACTAGCACTTTTATTATATTGATTCTGGAAAGATGAAGCAAAGTTGACCATGGCAAGATTTGAAATCAGAAGACAAAAAGTTGAAACAAAAACTGAAGGGCATTTTGCTTGATGATCTACCAATTCTACCAAACCACTATTATAATAATAATAATAATAATAATAGTGGGTTCAAATTTTGCCACAAGGGCATCAATTTTGGGGGAGGGGATGAGTCAATTACATCAACCCCAGTGTTCAACTGGTACTTATTTTATTGACCCTGAAGGGATGAAAGGCAAAGAACTCAGAAGACAGCGACAAGCAAATCAGCATAAAGCTTTTCATCCAGCAAAGAATTAATATTTCTTAGCATTTAAAAAATGTTAATTGTTGTTCATTATAATTAAATATCTACAAAGTTATTTTTTTAAAATTTCTATTAAAAATTATCTAAAATTCAATAAACATGTGTTACAGTAATTTCAAAATACTGAATACTTTATAATTTATTTAAACAATGTTTTATGTTAAAAAAAGAAAAAAAAAGTGGAAAATAAATATTCAAAATAATTATCTAGCTAATAAAACAGATCATGTATGGATTCCATAAAAAAAAAAGCAAATCAGTTAAATATTTTCTAGTACATCTGTAAATGAAAAGGTTTGCATGTGATGAATACTGAAAAGGAGCTGAAAACATTCATTTCTACTCTAAGCACAAGGCCTGAAATTTTGGGGGAGGGGGCTAGTCAATTAGATCGACCCCAGCACACAACTAGTACTTAATTTATTGACCCCAAAAGGATGAAAGGCAAAGTCGACCTAAGCGGAATTTGAACTCAGAATGTAAAGACAGATGAAATACCGCTAAGCATTTCGCTTGGCGTGCTAACGTTTCTGCCAGCTCGCTGCCTTAAATAATACAAATATTACATTACAAATGATTAAGAAAAGCTATAAGCATGATTTAAATTCTATTTAATATGATTTTGTTTAGTGGTGATAGTATAAAATATAAAGAGAAAATTGACTGAGTCTAAAGCAAAAAAACTGTTACAAACACTCAGATAATATAATCTAAATAAAATGAAACTACTATATATGCCAGTGTATAAGATGCATTTTTTCTTATTCTGAAATGTAAAACAAAATTTGTCATGTGACTAATGTGGCTGTATTATATGAATGGAATATGAGAGTATGATGAAACATTAAATTTCTTCTTTTCCACAAAAAAAAAAAAAATAGGGTATTGTCTTATGCAAGACTACATCTTATACATTGGCAAATATGATAATCACATATATAAGCATATGTTGAAATACACTTTTTTTTTTTTTTTTACAAAATCATATGAAAGCATAAGCTTATATAATGAAAATGAAAGTAGGTTCAATGTCTACGATGAAACCAGATTGAATGAGATTATTGAGTAACTATTGATATTAATGATGACAATAAGGTGAGATCAATAAAACTAAATTAAGGCAGTAAACAGAAAGTCAAATTTTTGTTCTCTAATGAAAAGAAAATTACAGAGAAAAAATACATATACTTCCACTGACCTTCATGAGACATTTGCATAAGAACAGAATTATTTTGATAAGGTCCATTTAATGCTTCCAAGAGAGATACTGCTTCATATCCAGGAGGAACACCTTCTTGACTAACAAAATTCTCTTCTTCACCACCCTGATAAAAAAAAAAAAAAAATTCCAATCACCCAAGTCACATTCCATAAACTGTCATTGAACTAACAATAAAAAAAATGGGTTGTGACTATGAATCACAAAATCACAAAACTTTTCTGTCAAATGTAAAAAAGGCAAAAAAGGAAAAAAAGTAACACAGCATCACATTGCCAGTGAATAGAGATATGTTTGGATGAACACCAAGGAAGAGAAATGAATAAAGAAACTCAAAGAAAGGGGTTTGAGTAACATCAAGGAATGAGCATTAAAAAATGCAATGAGGAATATAAACAAAGATGTGCATCTTGCTGTGCACCTTACAACTTCTATACACTACCATCATCATCGTTGTTGTTTAACATTCGTTTTCCATGCTAGCATGGGTTGGACGATTTGACTGAGATCTGGAGGGCCAGTGGCTACACCAGGCTCTAATCTGATCTGACAATATTTCTACAACTGGATGCCCTTCCTAACGCCAACCACTCCAAGAGTGTAGTGGATCCTTTTTACATGCCACCGGCACATGAGCCAATCAGGGGGTACTGGCATTGGCCATGTTCGGATGGTGCTTTTTACATGCCACCGGCACAGGGGTCAGTCAGGGGGTTCTGGCATCAATCATGTTCGGATAGTGGTTTTTACAAGCCATCGGAATGGGAGCCAGTCAGGGGACACTGGTATTGGCCACATTTAGTTGGTAGCTTTTTACATGCCACTGGCACGGGAGCCAGTCAGGCAGACCTGGCATCAATCACACTTGAATGGTGCTTTTTGCATGCCACTGGCACAGGAGCCAACCAGGGGACACTGACATTGACCACATTCAGATGATGCATTTTATATGCCACCAGAGATTGATAAGAGAAGCTCAAGACTAAGTACTGGACTTGGTGTAATCAACTAAAACCATTAAATTTGATGTTTTAGCATAGCCTCAGCGCACAATTATAGAGAGCAGTAAAAGAATAAAGGAATAAGTGTGTGTGTGTATGTCATGTATGTTAGCAGTGAAGTGATTAATTCAACAATGAGTTATTGACAGCTACCAAAGGTCAGCATTTTATTTATCAATGATGTTATATCACTAATGATTGGGTTTTGGGATTCACTTGTGCCACATCACACATCCATAACTTCCTCAATTGCAGTTACCAGAATATGAAAGTACTACCAATGAGAGGTGTCAGCCAAATTAATTAAAAATTAGTTCAATATCCTTGATTAGATTAATGAACATCGATATGTTATTAGAGTGAAGTTTGGAAAGAAAAGAAGATTAAATTTGAACAAATGGAAAGCATGTGGAATATTTTTCAAAAATTTGCTTAAATATTAAGCATAGGCATGGCTGTGTGGTAAGAAGCTTGCTTCCCAATCACATAGTTCTGGGTTCAGTTCCACTGCATGGCACCTTGGGCAAATGTCTTCTACTATAACCTCAAGCCAACCAAAGCTTTGTGAGTGGATCTGGTAGACAGAAACTAAAAAAGCCTATCACATATATGTGTGTGTGTGTGTGTGTGTGTGTGTGTGTGTGTGTGTGTGTGTGTGTGTGTGTGTGTGTGCGTGCGCGCGTGCACATACATGCATACACACACACGTGTCTTTGTGTCTGTATTTGTCCCCCACCATTTCTTGACAACCAGTGTTGGTGTGTTCACTGCCCCACAACTTAGCAGTTTGTCAAACGAGTTTGATAGAATAAGTATCAGGCTTAAGAAATAAGTACTGGAGTCAATTCATTGAACTAAAAATTCAAGGCAGTGCCCCAGCATGGCCATAGACTAATGCCTGAAACAAGTAAAAGAATTAGGAGATTCTGAAACAGTAGACACTGTCAAAACCCTATAAATTAACTATGAAAGAAAATTTAAGGAAAAAAGTAAGTTTCTAATTTTGAATATGAAGGAGGAGGAAGACAGCATTAGTAAGAGAAGAGAGTATCATTTTACATGCAGTGAGACTATAAAGCATTAGATGCCATTCAAAATTTTGAAAAGGCTATATGGAATATAAATTCAACAATGTTGGATAAAATTACCAAGTTTTGCTGAATGTCTCCAATAATGTCAGTTTGGTTATTTCAAAAAGTCATTAAAAAAGATCTTTAGAGTCCTCAGCCATGTAGAATATGTTTTGGACAACATAAAGAGATATTACATAATGTTAATGGTTTACGTTCTCAAAATTATATAATTTTTCATTCATTTCAGATGAAATAATATATAGAAGTAATTTGAAATAGATGCAAAATAAATTTCCTGAAACATTTTACATATAGTTATAATAAAGTAATACTTCAACATGTAATGAAAATCACTTTACAATGAACGAGGACAACAGAGACATAATGAATTATTAAATAACATACAAAAAGATTCCATTATCTTTTACCTGGGTTATATTTGAAGACATCTGTTTTCTTCGCATGGCTCGAATTTGTAAAAGTGCACGGAAAGGTGCACGGCAAATAGGGCAATTACTAGCTTGATAACGTAATGATTCTGCACAGTTATTGCATAGGCATAAGTGACGACAAGGTAAAATAAGCGTATCTCGCATATCTGACATACATATTACACATTCAGATCCAGTATCTTCAATGTCTTCATCAGTATCCAGCTGTAAGTTTAAATTCAAAATGTGAAGAAAGTTTTTAAATATGATTGAAAATTAAATATTTCATTTTACAAAACTATATCTTTATAAATGAGGATAAACTAGGTTTTTTACTTTCTGCTGTTATTAATACTTATTTAAATCTTAAATATTTTTAGTATAAAAAAAAAACTGTTTAAAAAAAAACAAATTAATTTTAAATAGGTTTAACCCTTTTCATACCAACCCACCTGAAACCGCCTCTGGCTCTGTAGTACAAATGTCTTGTTTTCAAAAGTTCTAACTTAAAATCTGCCACCAAACTTTAATCACAATTTATGTTCCTAACACTAGCTGAATGATAACTAAGTTATTTTACTAAATTCTTTCTTATATTTAAAATCAATTGAAATCATCATCAACATGGTAACAAAAGGTCTAAATTTTATCAAAGGAAGTAATTACTTCTAATTAAAATAGACCTTTTTTTAAAACCTAAATAGAAATTTTGAAAAAATAACTAAAATATTTAAATATCCCTTGATTTCTTTAAAGATGAAAATAATGTAAAACTTGATATTATAAATTAATCCTTTTATGAACATCATTCTTTCATTTTTTTCACAAGGAAGCAACCTAGTATGCAAGATTTAAAAATAGAAAATATTTTATGAAATTCAACACATAGATTACTTTAATTGATGCTCTTTACATTTCCAGTTTAGTATAGTGTTTCTTTCAGGCACATGAAATGCAAGATTTTAAATTGAACTAAAGTTGGTAACTTGTGATGTTTTTCCAGAGACATCAAAGACTGTTCACTCAAGAATTTAATTTGGGTTAAAAACTAAGCTCACCTGCTGACGGAGACTCTTAAGTTTAAAATTTTTAATATTAAAATTGTAAAAAAAAAAAAAGAATCAGCATATAATGAACAAATTAACACTCATATAAAAAAAAAACAGAGAAAAACAAAATAAATTACTTTAGATCTTTCCAGGTTCTTATTTTCTATTCCATAGATTTCTTGTAGTAAATAACATAAACCACCAACACACTGTTTTTGTTTAAGAGGTTTTAACACATAACCACTGTCAGAATTTCTCTCAACCATTGCAAATGTGACATGAGAATGACCAATGTGCTCTAGAATGTAAAGTAAACAAACAGATACATTAGTCTGGATAAAAATAAGACAAAAATAGAGGATTAAAGTTATCAATGATTAACAATGTTAAGGCACACAGAGTCTTTTAAGTATTAATTAAGTACTGTGGATGATATAATTAAAAAAAAAAGAATATTAGACAATAGTATGGCTGTGTGTTTATAAAATAAGCAAAGATGTGGTTGTCTAAGAAGTTTGGCTCTACAACAATGTAGCATACAGAATTCCATAGTGCAGCATCTTTAGCAAATCTCTTCCGTTACAGTTTTGGGTTGACAAATATCTTGTAAGTAGGCTTTAGTAGATGGAAACTTTCCAGAAATCCACCATATATAAGAAAGAGAGAGAGAAATTACATTTACTATGAATTTTCTTCATGAGCAAAAGAATGAAGAGTATATATTCTGAGACAAGTGGCCAACTTCATTGCTGACAACCCCTAAAACCATGACAGGTGCATGAAATATGTCAGGATAATCTCCTTTATTTTTCTGTGTGAAAAGAGAGAGAAAAAGAGAGACAAATATGTTTTTTTTACAGTTGTTTACATTCTACAACAAGGGTATTAATTGTAGTCTAACTAGATCAAATTTATTTTAGAATTTTTTAACATAAGCTCTTTGTGCATAAAATATTTATTAATAATTTAATCAGAGTGCCAACAGATGAACAATATGCAAATTAGTCTAGCTAGCAAATCTGTACACAAAACCTCACATAATATGCCCTTCATTTGGAGACAGAATTCCTTTGATGCCAGCAGAGATAATAATTCCAATATATTTCCATCCTGTTCTTATTCTCAAAACACCCGCTTGAGTAGCAGAAATTGTCAATTACTTTTAGGGAATCTTCCAAGCATTTGAAGAAATTCATTTTGTTGGGTTGTCATTGTTGTCTACTCTTGTGCATTTGCTAATTCAAAGTCCTTCTCTGTCAGAAGGACTGTGATGCCAGCACATCTTTTGTGCACCCATAGTTTACACTAGGCACAGCAAATATAACTGACTCCTCTTCTGCATATCAACCATAGCCATTTCCCTAATGGCAATAGAATTCTGTGCCATATCCCTGATGACAGCAGAATTCAGTCTGTTTTCCTGCTAACTAAAACTTCTTTACTGACCTAACATAAACTGATGTTGATTTGTTTATGCCCTGGTAAGAAAGCAGCTCAGCAAAACAAAGATCAATAGAGTAAGTGCTGGAAGTCACTTTATTCCACTAAACCCTTCAAAGCAGTGCTCCAGCATAGCCACAGTCCAATGATTAAAACTAAATATAAAAGAATACTGCACTATTTTTACATGTACTTATGATAAATACAACAATACTTCATCTTTCTGAGGTAATTGAAAGAAGGATACAGGGCTGGAAGTTCAAGGCGAGGCAATGAGAATTTAAGTACCTTTAATAGAAACACAATACAACAATAATAATGGGATATGAACAGTTGACCCATTAGTCAACAAGCTGGTACACCATCCACACAATTAACAACTTAATATTTCTATGTTGTACCATTCATCATCATCGTTGTTTAGCGTCCTTTTTCCTTGCTGGTATGAGTTGGACGATTTGACTGAGAGTAGGCAAGCCAGAGGCTGCACCAGGCTCCAGTTCGATCTGGCAAAGTTTCTACAGCTGGATGCCCTTCCTAATGCCAACCACTCCGAGAGTGTAGTGGGTGCTTTTTACATGCCACCAGCATGAGGGCCAGTCAGGCAGCACTGAGAACAACCACACTCAGATGGTGCTTTTTACATGCCAAAGGCACGGGGGTCAGTCAGGCAGCACTCACATAGAAGCAGTTGTTGAAGGAACGACCACGCTCAAATGGTGCTTTTTACATGCCACTGGCATGGGACCAGTGAGGCAGTACTGGCTTGACCATGCTTGGATGGTGCTTTTTACATGCCAATCAGGCAGTACTGTCATTGGCCACGACTACAATTTCCCTTGCCTCAACAGGTCTTTGCAAGCGCAGTTTATTGCCCAATGTTCGAAGGGTACTCTTAAATGGGCTGGTTATGCTGCACTGGTATAGGCCACGGTTACGATTATAGTCTCACTTAGCTTGCCAGGTCTTCTCAAGCACAGCATACCATTGTATATTCAATTTCAAAGTAAGAAATATAGAAGAAAACAGAAACCAAAAGTGAAGAAAGACTGAAGTCATCTATCCTGTAGTGGAAACAAACTGGACTGCAAAAAGTAAACTGAGAATAAAAATGAACTTTCAAAAATATCTTTGGTTCCTCTCACACAAACAAACATACACAAATTTATGAATAATTTATGCATTTCCTAACCTTCTTCTTCCACAATACACTGAATAACAACTGGAATTACTTCTTTATCTGGATTATACTGCCACTAAAAGCACAGACAAAATTTAAAAGAAAACAAAGTTAAATGAGATAAGAAGAAAACAAAATAAAAACAAAAATTACCAAATTTATTACAGTTGACATTTTAAATACAGGGTGCATAAGACATTTGAGGACAAATATTTATAAAATATATATATATATATAATAACAGAAAATATCTTTATTTATCAAAATATGCTATGAGGATAAGAATAAACCTTTTCTATAATGTTATTCAATAAAGTCACCTTCAGCTTCAACAACTGCTTCTATGTGAGATCTAAATCATCTACAAGCTCGAATCAAGTGATCCTGGTTTATTTTGGACATTACTCTGACTATGGCAGCTTTCATAGAATCTTTAGTGTTATGGGCATGTTCATTGACATCTCCCTCAACAATGCTTTACATGCAATAGTCCAATGGATTGAGATCTGGGGAATTAGGAAGCCAAATATTAGGGGTTATGTGATCATGAAAATTTTCAGCCAACCGTCCCTGAGCAGAGTCTTGCTGAAACACATGGCCTTCCATTGCATACACTGCCTATCCAGGGCTTAATTATTTCCAGGACCTCAATGTAGGCAGCAGAGTTAACTCTAAGGCCTTGTGGTAAGAAGTAAGGAGGCGTTACATGTCCTTCATTGCTGACAACCCCTAAAACCATGACAGTTGCAGGAAATATTATATGGAGCCTCAGAAGAGTCTGCACATAACCATCTGTCATTTCTTCTGTTAACTGTTTAATCCTGGCCAAAGTTTTTCTCATTTGAGAAAACACAAATCAATTCTTCTGCTAGATTTTTTAGTTTAAGAGCCTTCTAGATCTGATGTAGTGATTTTCTTTTGCTTTTTCTGACAAATTGATCTTTCTTCATAATATAGATATCTGATGTCTTCGTAGACAACATTTCTGACTGTTCCTTCTGACACAGGGAGATCTTTTGCAATTGACCTCATGGGCTTTCTGGGATTGTAATCAATGGTCAGTTGAACTTATTAGATAAATTCAGGTGTTCTGATGATTTCAGAGCATTTAGAATACTTTTATGCTTTGATACTGGTGATACGTTTCCATCTCCAGTCTCTGGCTCCTTACAAACTTTGTAGATGAAAGATCTGGCAACTTATAAAAATCAAGATATTTCTAAATCACTACGCTCAGCCTTTATAACCATAACAGCATGCCTCTTCCTTTCTTGAGTAAGTTGAGGGTCTGACATTATTATTTTCTGAAACAAAGATTATATAGAGTTAGCAAAAAATGCAGTAATAACCCAAAAAAGGCATGTCCTCAAATACCTTGCGCATCCTGTAATTTAATCAACATAAATATAACAGTAATAAAGAGACATGTATGTGCCATAAACTTAGTCTTATTTATATTTTGATAAATACTGTATATACTCGACTATAAAACGCCCTTGCCAATAACACGGTATTTTATCATTGATCTGACTATATGTCTCAGCGACTTTTTTAGTGTTCGAGAGCAAAGTTTAATTAGGAATTGTGCTGACATAGTTGTTCAGTAACTAAGCTTTCAGTAACCTGAAGATGACTTACAACAACCATTATCTCATTAAGTCCATGCATTTTAGAAACCGTTGTTTATAATGTAAAATTTTATCCTTTACAGTTATTCAAATTTCAGGTGTGGCTTGTACCTAGAAATTATCTAAAGATTCTTTTTATAGGATTCACTTATAAGTTACACTCCTAACTTTAGGTAAAAGTTTCAGGGAAAAAAGTGTGACTTGTAGCCGAGTATATAAGGTAGCTTTCCACTACAATCATCAGAAGTGTGAGTAAAGAAGAGAGAGAGGTGAGCAAATCCTGATAAACTGTAATAATAGAACTGAATGGTTCAATCCTATTGCCAAAAAGGGCTTAAATTCAAAGTGAGACTAAAAACATAGATACAATTCTATATATTATGTCAAGTTACAGAAAGGTGTATATAAGTGAATTGGATAGAGTGATTAAACAGGTAACTTTGTGAGAGTGCAAGAGAAAGATAGAAGGGATAGAAATGTAGTGAGTGAGGAACATGGGTTGAGAGAGGGAGGTTTTGGGAAGATGAGTTGTAGTGGAGTGAGATTTATCAGGGACATTTTTGTGCAGAGACATTATTATTATTATTATTATTATTATTATTATTATCATCATCATCATTATCAAGGCGGTGGGCTGGCAGAACCATTAGCATGCCAGACAAAATGCTTAGAGGTATTTCATCTGTCACTACGTTCTGAGTTCAAATCCTGCCGAGGTCAACTTTGCCTTTCATCTTTTTGAAGTCAATAAATTAAATACCAGTTGTGTACTGGAGTCAATCTAATTGACTGCCGCCTCCCACTCCCCCAAAATTTCAGGCTTTGTGTCTATAATAGAAAAGATTATTATAATTATTATTAGGGCGGTGAGCTGGCAGATCCGTTAGCACGCCAGGTGAAAAGCTTTGCAGCATTTTGTCTGTCTTTACATTTTGAGTTCAAATTCTACTGAGGTCAACTTTGCCTTTCATCCTTTCAGAGGTCGATAGTATAAGTACCAATTGAGTACTGGGGTTGATCTAATCGACTTAACCCCCTCCCCCAAAATTTCAGGCTTTGTGCCTATAGCAGAAAGGATTATTATTATTATTATTATTATTATTAATAAGGCAGCAAGCTGGCAGAATCATTAGCATGCCAAATGAAATAGTTAGCAGCATTTCATCTGTCTTTACATTCTAAGTTCAAATTCCACTGAGGTCAGCTTTGCCTTTCATCCTTTCAGAGGTCGATAGTATAAGTACCAATTGAGTACTGGGGTTGATCTAATCGACTTAACCCCCTCCCCCAAAATTTCAGGCTTTGTGCCTATAGCAGAAAGGATTATTATTATTACTATTATTATTATTATTATTAATAAGGCAGCAAGCTGGCAGAATCATTAGCATGCCAAATGAAATGGTTAGCAGCATTTCATCTGTCTTTACATTCTAAGTTCAAATTCCACTGAGGTCAGCTTTGCCTTCCAACCTTTCAGGTTCAAAAAATAAGTACCAGTAAAGTACTGGGGTTGATGCAATCAACTAGCCCCTCCCCTCAAAATTTCAGACCTTGTGCCAATAATGCTCACCGCCTTAATATTTAATAAGTTACCAACTATTAACTGAATAACATTAGAGAGGATTGCTCTAAGCTTAAGATCAATTGAATGACTGTTATCCTTTAAATTTTTCAAATATAATTATGTGAGAGAGAGGGTAAAGTTGTATGAATGTCTAAGAGATAGTGTACAAGGGTACATATATGTGCACATGTGAGAAAGAGTGGCTGAAGAGGTTTGAAAATTTGAATAAATTCTTGGGCTAGGTTTTACAGTTTGCTTAATTTTTTTAAAGGTAATCAAACAACCAATGAAAAATAAATGACAAGAAAAATCATAAAAAAAGAAACAAAACTGTTATATTATTTCAATAAAGTTAATATTTAAAAGCATTCATAATCTTTTGATGTTTATACTGGCCATATCCAGTCAAAATATTCTACCTATTTTTTTGTTCAAGGTAGCCAAATGTGTCCTCTCACACCTACCCTGCAATGTAATTTTAGAAATAAATAATTGCATCGTTTAAGTCTTGAAGTTACAAGATAATATTCAATTAGCTCAAAACAATGTGAATAAATAAGCATTACATTTGACAGAGCAATCTGAAAGCTTAAGAGTTAAATAGATAATATCAGCTCTAAAACAAGATAGCAGGAAAGGAATAGAACCGAAATGATTTTCATAAAATGAATAAACAAAACTCACTTCTTCTTCTGAAAATTTGCTAGGATCAATTACATGAGTTGACTGACAGAATACTTGATTTGCTCCCCTCTTGTAATGATAAGTTTCAGAATTCATTGATGCATCCCGAGGGTGATAACTGCAAAGAATTTCAAATAAGGCTGTTTGTAAAAACAATAAAAAGAAAAAGAAAAAAAAGAAAAGGAAAAACATGAGACGTTAGTCTATCAATAACGAATAAGCAAAAGTGGGGAGGTTTCTATGTGGTCATTTGCCATGCTAAATCTAGCAGCCAAATCACTCTCAAATTATACTCTACCATCATAAAAAAAAGAAAAGCAGATTTATTCTTTGAAGATAGTGTAATCCTGGATACATTATAGCTTAATCAAAGACAGAATGATCTTGGTAGTGGTCTAGGCATGAAGATCCTTCATTGTTCTATTGAATCATAGAGGATCTGAAACTAAACTGCTTTCAAAATGTGAAAACACAAAGACACAATAGTAAAGTGAAAGTTCATAATAAAGATGGCTTCATTATTTATATTTGATGGATATTTGTCTTCATCTTGTTTGTTATTAGCACAACATTTTGGCTGATATACCCTCCAGCCTTCATCAGGTGTCTTGGGGAAATTTCGAACCTGGGTTCTCATTCCTAAGGTATTTTTCGATGTTATTATTATTATTAACACTTCACAAATATCTCCTTTGAGTAAAACCACCAAGAGAAGAGAATATGACCAAAGACTGGGTGTATTCCATCCCATGCAGTTGTGGTAGGTTATACAAAGGGGAAACGTGCCGCCCCTCAAAATAAGGGTAGAGGAACATCGCAAAGCTGTGACATGATGAGATATTGATAAATCAGATATTACTGATTATGTATGGAAAAATGGATACCACCTCCTCCTGTGGGATGAAGTTAAAATAATAGACAGAGAACACCACTAGAAAATACGAAAACTAAAAGAAGCAGCACATACCCTAGGACACAACAATCTCCTAAGCAAACTGAGTGCAGATATGAGTAGCATATTAAGGATAGGAAAATATTAGATTTATAAGCCCTAAAATTCACTCCATAATTGCCCATGAGCATATGGCATAGTGGTTAAGAGTGCAGGCTACTAACCCCAAGATTCCAAGTTCAATTCGAGGCAGTGACCTGAATAATAATAATATCAAAAAATACCCAAAGTATGAGAACCCAGGTTCGAAATTCCCCAAGGCACCTGATGAAGGCTGGAGAGTATATCAGCCGAAATGTGTTAACAACAAACAAGATGAGGACAAATATCTATCAAATGTAAATAATGTACATGATTCCTCATGTCTTAAATATAGTACTGAAAGATGGTTTCATCGATATAAGTTGAGTTTTCTCCATTCTCCATACAACTGATTTTTTGTTTTTAATTTGAATATATTTGATAATTGTAAATTCATAGCTGTGTGGTTAAGAAACTTGCTTCTATACTTTGTGATCTTGGGTAAGAGTTTTCTACAATAGCCCTGGGCTAACCAACACTTTGTGAGTGGATTTGATGGACAGAAACTGAAAGAAGCTATATATATATATACGTATGTGTGTGTGTATATATATATATATATATATATAGGTGTTATATTTATTTTGATATATGAAATATGTATGCATGTGCATACTTGACAGAGTGTTAGCACTTTGAGAGAAAAGTTGGACCTAAGAAGCATCAGATGTGGTGTGCAAGAGAGATGACTGCGCTGGTATGGCCATGTGGCGAGAATGGATGTGGATAGCTGTGTGAAAAAGTGCCACACCCTAGCGGTTGAGGGATCTTGTGGAAGAGGTAGACCCAAGAAGACCTGGGATGAGGTAGTGAAGCATGGGAGACAATGACTAGTGACCGGGACCTTTAGAAATATGCTGTGCTTGAGAAGACTTGGCAAGCTCAAGGGAGACCATAACCTTGTGGTCTATGCCAAGGGTGTAACCAGCCCACTTATATGTACCTTTTCTTCATTTAGATACTAAACTCTGCTTGTGAAGACCTGTTGAGGCAAGTGAAATCGAAATTGAAATCAAATTCGATGACTGGCATCCGTGCTAGTGGGGTGCTAAGAGTACCATACGAGCATGATCGCTGCCAGAGCAACAAGCTGGCCTCCGTGCCGATGGCACGTAAACAGCACCATTCGAGTGTGATTGTTACCTACATCACCTTACTGGCACGTAAAAAAAACATCTGAGTGAGGTCATTGCCAGTGCCACTGGACTGGCTCCTGTGCAGGTGGCACATGAAAAGCACCATTTGAGCGTAGCCGCTGCGAGTACCGCCTGACTGGCCCTCGTGCAGGTGGCATGTAAAAGCAGCCACTACTTTCTTGGAGTGGTTAGCATTAGGAAGGGCATCCAACTGTAAAAACTCTGCCAGATCAGATTGGAGTCTGGTACAGCCATCTGGTTTGCCAGTCCTCAGACAAATCATCCAAACCCATGCTAGCATGGAAAGCGGATGTTAAACGATGATGATGATGATATATATATGAATGTATGTGTGAGTTTGTTTACATTCCTGTAACTTAGTAGTTCATCAGTAGAAACCAATAGAATAAGTGCCAGGTTGCAAAAAAAAAAATACCAAGATTGATCTGGTTGACTAAGCCTTCAATGCAGTGCTCCAGCATGGCCATAGTCCAACGACTGAAACAACTGTAAGGTAACAATAGTGAAAAAAAGATTTAAAACAAAAAAAACATAACTCACACTAATTGACCATTGTTGATTTCTTCCATTGCAAAATAATAAATAGTAATTGCACATTTTACATCAGAATCGAATGTGAATTCAATATTGTAACGAAAATAATTTAAAGGTGGATCCACATCAGTAGAATCTAGAGGAACTTTTTCAGCATCATTGATACTAGAATGATAAAAGGAAAAATAATAAAAATTAAACACTATGTCTTATGATGAAGGAAATATCATTAGCAATAAAACCTGATAAAAACTTCATTTAATTGGAAAAAAAAAAAACTCAAAAAATAAATTTACATTCTTCTTAAAGGTAGGCTGAAGTAAATAGTTATATTCATTCATTCATTCGGTTCTCATTGTGCCTTGTGACACTGGAGACAACAGCAAGATCATTCCACTTTCTAACACTGAGTGTGTCCTTGACGGCTTGTTCCATTGTTAATCTTCTGCCTTTAAGATCTTTTGTTATTATTCTCTGCCATATTTCCTTTGGTCAGCCACATCTTTTTTTACCTTGTGGAACTCATTGCAAAGTGATCCTGACAACTGAGTTTGGTTTATAGTGATAAACTCAACTCAGCCATTTCCATCTCCTTGCTTCAATAGTTTCTCTTATTAGTTTCACTTTAGCTACAGAAACAATATTGAAGGAGATTATTCCTTTTATTTTAATTTCTAAAACACAGAGAAAAGAAAAAGAGAACTATTTTGGTTTCAGTTGAGGAGTCTTAAATATGATATAGAAAAGATGCATTTGGAAAATTTTTTTATTATAAAGGAGAAATTTCTTACCGTACAAACCGTAGAGTATCCTTACGAATATTGACAAGGCTTTTCAAAGTTTTTGTTGGTTCATTACCTTGGGGCAAAGGATAAGGGAACTGAAAGAAAATTTTATAAAAAAATCATAATTAGTCAAATTTATATTCAGCATCATCATTTAACATCTGTTTTCCATGCTGGTATGGGTTGGACAGTTTGACAGGAGCTGACAAGCCAGAGGGTTGCACCAGGCTCCATCATCAGTTTTGGCATGGTTCCTATGGCTGGATGCACAGAATGTACAGGGTGCTTTTTATGTGGCACCAGCACAGATGCTTCTTAACATTTTTTTTCCTTAAGGTAGTTTTGGATTGTCCATTTTATTCAGAATGTATAAGACTGGGTGCTAGGTGGATGACAAACACAAACTGTTCTCTTCCTGCCCATTTTGTGGATTGCCTTTAGTAATGTTTGAAAATGTGCCAGTTTTCCAAATCAGTTCTATTTTAGTGAAATATCATCAACAGCAGTAGCAGTGTTGTTTTAATATTTTTTTCCTGTTTTCATAGGCTGGACAAAATTTACTCAGGCAGATTTTTTACAGTGGGATTCTTTTCTTCTTATCAATACTTGCCTGTTTCCTAGAAAGGGGATATTTCCTCAAGTCCTTCAAACACAAGCAGGATAATGACTGAACTTATATTTACAGAAGATTGTAAACAAATGTCATTGTTCAATGGTTAGGTTTCCTTATAACTATTATACAATGGTCAATACAAGATATCATGAGCACACACACAGTGGGTTTCTTTCTATCAAATCCACTGATAAGGTTTTGTTCAGCAATTTTTTTTTTATAGCTACACAGTGGGACTGAACCCAAAACAACATTCAAAGTAGAGGCCATTGTGTTGCACCATCTCAAGCCAGCTTTCTGCTAGTTCTTTTTTTTTATCCCATGCTGATACCAGTTCTTGCCCTTTGAGGTGAAAATTCCTTCACTGAAACTCCTACCTCTCCTTGGTTGATGAAGTAACAAGAGCACAGGAGCTAAGCCATGGATTGGAACAAGCAATAATCCAAGAGGGATATTTTTTCACAATCCTAATCTGTATAAGCAGTGGTTAAGTAAAGGCCAGCTTTCAGAACCTATCACCAATCATGGATGTTTCAAACACAAGGTGATGCTATGCATCTGGTAGAATTATGAGGGGATAATTTGCTACAAATTCATTCCAGACAGTCAAACCATTCATGCCAACCTGTACTCCGAAAAGCTGGAGCAGATGTATGTCATTGAGCAACAAAAATACCCAGCACTGCTTAACAGAAAGTGAGCACTTCTGCAGTAAAACAACGCATGATCTCATACCACTCAAACAACCTGGAATAAACTCCAGGAACTTGAGGGAATTGAAATGATGCCACACCCAGCATATAATCCAGGCCTAGCTCCCTCGGATTATTATTTATTCTGATCCATGGCTCACTTCCTGCACTCAGGACACTTCCTCAACCAAGAGGAAGTGGAAGCTTCAGTGAAAGAGTTTTTTTTTCTTTCAAAGGACAAGATCTAGTAGGAGTGCAAGACCAAAGAATTGTGAAAAGGTGGCTTCAGATGGTGCTACATGATGGCCTCTACCTTGAATACTAGGCTGTCATAACTTGTCATAACTTGAATTAAGCAAATAAGTTAATATATTACAAAACTTTGGATTCAACACAATAAGTAAACAAAAAATCTGGTAAGGAAAAAAAAAAAAAAAAAAAAAAAAAAAAAAAAAAAATCGCTAATAATAATTACTGCTGTTACTACTAGTTTTATTAGTAATAACAGTAAAATAGATTAAAACTAGCTACTAGTAGTTTTAATCTATTTTACAACTAATCTTATATACTATTGATATAATCAATCCAATACATGACTAATACTACCTTTTTAGAACCAGCATGAATGGAAAGTAAATGCAAATATAGAGGGTGAATACAGAACATAAATATTACAAAGCATTCCAATCTGGCATTCTACTAATATTCTAATATTGCTAATATTCAACTACTCATTGATAATAGTAATGGTTTCTAACATAACTGGCTAAAGCTTACAAATTTTAGAGGATACGTTAGTCAAGCAAAATTATCCTGTTGGGTTGGCTAGAAAGTAATTTCGTTTTTCACAAGTAGAGTCACGATTTTTTTAAATGGCTTTTGTCAACATTATGATTTTTTTCCTTTTGACATTTGATAGCTGTTACTTTTAGCTTACCTTAGAAGCATATTGCATGTAATTTTGTTTACAGCTGTTAGTTCAGTTTTAATTTTAACATGGAGTGCAAAAACGAACATTTATGCCATATTTTGCTTTTTTATTTCCATAAAGGCAAGAAAGCTGCTGAGACTCACAAAGAAGTATGTGAAGTTTATGGTATTGATTGCTTAACAGAAAGCACATATGAGAAATGGTTTTAAAAATTCTGTTCAGGAAATTTTTCATTCAAAGATGACCAACATTCTAGTCAAACCATAATTGAATTTGATTGTCACATAACTGTGCAAGAGATTGCAGAGACTTAAATGTATCACACACAACAACTGAAAATCACTTACAATGTCTTGAACTTGTTAAGAACTTTGATAATTGGGCTCCACATAAATTGAAAGCAATTCACTTAACACAACTAATCAAAATTTGCAATATGCATCTCAAACACAATGAAATCAACCTTTTCTTGAAATGAATCATCACTGATGATGAAAAATGCATTGTTTACAATAATAACATCAATCGAAAACAATCATGGTTCAAGCGTAATGAACCAGCACAAACCACATCTAAAGCTGAATTGCATAAAAAAAAAGGACGGACTGTCAATTTGGTGAGATTACAAAGGTGTTGTGTATTTTGAGCTGCTTCCAAGGAACCAAACGATCAATCCAAATATTTACTGTCAACAACTAATGAAACTAGAGGAAGCAATCAAAGAAAAACGGCCAGAATTGGCGAATCATAAAAGAATCATGTTCCACCATGACAACACTAGACCACACACATCTTTGGTAACTCATGAAAAATTATGGGAGCTTGATTGGGAAGTGATGTCACATCTACCATAAAGCCCTGATCTTGCACCATCAGATTACCATTTATTTTGAAGTTTTCAAAATTCTTCGAATGGTAAAACTTTAAATAATGATGATGACCTGAAATCACACTTGCTCCATTCTTTGGCTGATAAGGATCCGAAGTTCTATGAGTACGGAATCATGAAACTGCCAGAAAGATGGCAAATGGTCATCAAACAGAATAGAAAATATATAACTGATTAAAGTTCATTCTTGTATGAAAAATAAAAATCACTTTTATTCCAAACTAAAAAAAACAAAATTACTTTCTTGCCAACCCAATAGTTCACAAACCTGCAAGGATGACTTAAATGAGATCAATGAACAAATCACCCTTGGCTTATTATTTTTACGTAAATCATATACATCATTAAAAATTTCGTAAAGAATAATCATATGGAACCCAAATTAAAACATCAATAGTAAGAAAGCATGAAAGCCAAATATATTCTCTTCTTTACTGGCTTATCAAATTAATCCTTTAGCATTTAAACCAGCCATAGCCAGCTCTGTTTTATGTTCATACCAGTCAGCTCCAGCTTCACACATATCCTACAATGTCATTCTAAAAATAATCACATCATTGAGATCTTGAAGCTATGAGATAAAGCAAGATTAATTTGAGACAATGTGAATAAATAAGAATTACATTTGACAGAGTAATCTGAATGCGAAAGGGTTAAACCGGTTTGAGGCTGATCAGCTTTCTAAATATAAAAGTTTTAAAAAAATAAATAAAAATACAACAAATCTGTATATATAATTGGAAGTAAAAAATAGCTCTAGGCTTGTGAAATATTTTACAGTATGAGTCATAGTTTGAGTTTGAAAATAAACTTCAACAATTCACAATCTAGGTCAGACTATGATACAGATCAAAGTTTAGTGTTTAATATTTAGAACGAACATTAACTATATTTTCAGTTAATGCATAAAATTTGTATATTCAGTGAGAAACTGGATTTATAAAATCAAAATTAATTCACCAATATAATTTAGGAATTCTATCAAGAGAAAATGTATAAATATTTACAAATGGAATTTCCAACATGACCGAAAAAAACTTATGTAAGTATAAGGTGTGTTTTAAATGTTTTCCCAATTACTTACAAGTGATCATGGAATCATTTAATTATTATGTAAACAATTTATAAGTAGGAAAACAAAACAAAAAAATCTTATACAATAAGCCTATTATAATACATAGATGGAGAGGTGCAGCTTATATGCAAGAAAACAATATTATCTTTCAGGAAAGAAGTAATTACTGTCAACACACAAATGTATTCATAAAAGTGACGAAACTCATCTATTTATAGATCAGCTAAAATTTAGACAACTTACATCATCATTTTCCCATTTTTCATGCTGGCATGAGTTGGACAGTTTTACAGGAGCTGGCAAAGCCAAAGTGTTGCATCAGGTTCCAGTCTGGCATAGTTTCTATAAATGGATGCCTTTCCTAACACACCAACCACTTTACAGAGTGTACTGGGTACACTTTAATGTGGCACCAGCACAGGTAGAGTTGTCAAGTAACATGCAAGACATGCAAGTAACATGGCTGGGAGAGGAAGTGGCTTTGTGCCAGTTGAGAGGTTAGATTATAACAGAGGGATAGAAGTAGGTGTCTTATTATAGAAGAAATATTTGGCTAATCCAGCAGGAAAAGACAGGTGCAGAAGGGGACAGACAGAAAGAGAGAAATAGAAAGTGTTGGAGATGCACCAGGACCTACCCACAGGGTACAGTGAGGAATATAAATGGATAGAGAGGGATGTTGCATGAGAGTGTGAGGGGGACTGTAGCAAAGTGATGATGAGAGAAATTACTGGGGCTGGAGGTGGTTGATAATGTAGACATATGAAGGCATCAAGAGTATGCAGGTAGGAACATGAAGGATAGTAGAGGGGCCTGCAGTGAGCAGTGGGAAAATGGTGTTGGAGAGAAGGGTTGTGGAGAAGTTTTGACAGAGGACAAATTATACAAACGGAATTTCCAAAATAAACCAAAGAGCTTGTATAAGGTATATTTTAAATATTTTCCCAACTACATACAAGCGATCACGGAACTATTCAATTATTATGTAAACAATTTATATGAGAAGTAAAAAAAAAGATCCAACACAATACACCTTTTATTATCATACACAGGAGAGATGCAACATATACATGAGAAAACTATATTACCTTTCAGGAAAAAAAAAATTAATGGTAAAAGTGCTTAACCAGATAGTGTAATAGACTTTCACAACTTAAAAATGGAAGCTCTGTTTATAGGTAACAACTATATATATATATATATATATATATATATATATATATATATATATATATATATAAGGGAACAAGGTGTACGTTACGCCGCAATAATATAGGTATAAAATTATATATAAAAAGGGACAAGAACATGAAATACACAAAGAGACGACACAAAAAATGGACAGGTCATTCGAAGCCTTTAAACTTCAGTCAGGAATTGGACATCATAGCAAATTTCGGCTGATTAATCCTGTCAGCCGAAATTTGGTATGATGATCCAGTTCCTGACTGAAGATTAAAGGCTTCGAATGACCCGTCTGTTTTTTGTGTCGTCTCTTTGTGTATTTCATGTTCTTGTTCCTTTTTATATATAATTTTTATACTTATATATATATATATATATATATTGTTGGTCTTGTAGCTAGAATACGAGGAACAGAACCCCCTGGATTCATTGAATGAATGAGAGGGGAGGGAGAGACGGTTTGCATATATCCGAGTATGAATATGCGGGCATGCATAGCAGTCTTTGTGCATAGAAATGTGCTTTTAGGTATATTATTCACTCACAGAATGTCCACTCTTCCAGACTGGTGAAACTGAATAGAAGTAGTAAGTTTATCTTCAGTTTGGGCTTCTATATGCTAAATCCTGTATGAAAGGATACATCAGAAGAGAAATCTGGTATAGAGGGCTCTAATGAGAAAGACTGAGCAAAGCAAGGGGTTTCGGGTGTGGGCTAGAGAAAAAAATGGATTCAAAGAATGGGCTTGTGAAGAGGTTGATTCTTAATGGGGGTTTCAGAAGCGGTGGTACATAGTTTTCTATTTCAGAGGACCAGCAGTCTTTGTGTTATCAGTAGAAGACACAGAAGGAAGAAACAACATGCCTTCTACCTAGTAGATATCATCATCATCTTTTGATGTGTACTTTCCAAATTGGCATGGGATGAGCAGTTTCACAGGATCCAATGTGTCTGAAGACTGGATCATATGCCAGTCCCTATGGTTGGATGCTCTTCTTAATGCTAACCACTTTATGGAGTGTACCAAATGCTACTTTTCATTGCACCAGCACACGTGAGGTCACCAAAGAGTCAGAACAGGTTTCTTGCTTTCGAGGAGATACATGGTTACTAGCACTATACAAGAGTGGATAGGAGTAATGGAGGTGGAGCTGGAAAAAAGGTGGTGAAGTATCTTGGTGGGCTCAGAGGAGAGAATAGGGAAGATAGATGGATAGAAGTAGTAAGAATACATGGGGAGAGTGAAGCATGGTTAGAAATGAGATAGAGGGGAGTGAATATACCGAATGATGAACAAGAGGTGATGGCGGTGGGGGCCAATGATAAATGAAATGGAAGGAAGGTTGGAAAGGAGTAGGTGGTGACTGTAGAGATTGGGTAGGATCAAAGGGTGAATATAGTGAATGGTGGACAAGGATGGAGGAGTGATCAATGTTATATATAAATTGGAGAGAAGACAAGGGAGAGTAGGTGTTGACTGAGAAGAGGTGAAGGATGACAGAAAAGGAGATGACCAGTGAGTGGGTAGGTTCTCTCACTCACTCCATGGTCCCTCCCCATTCACATTTTGTATTGGTCACCCTTCTACGCAATCAAATTCTCTCTCCTTGTTCACTGAACCACTTCCTGTTGTGCCCTTATCACCATATATCTCTAACTTTCCCTATGCATTACAGGGAGAGTAAGAGATGTATGGTGATAAGAGCAAATCAACAGGAAGTTATTCAGTGAAGAGGGAAAGATAATTTTGTAGCATAGAAGGGTGGGGTGATCAATGTAAAACTTTAATGGGGAGGGACAATGTTAAGAATAATGTCACGCAAGTTTGTTCTATATACCCAATAACTCTTTCCATTTTCTCCACTTGATACAATTTTTCTTTTCTATACAACATCTCAATTCATTTTTAGCAGATATGATATGTACCAAGAGGAAGAAATTATGTAATTTATTTGTTACTTCAATGATCATTTGTTTTTGTAGCTGACATTTGAGCTCAACACAGCTCTACAGCTCACCAGATCAAGTCAAAATTGTTCAACCTATACAATTCTATATTTGTGAAACGAAAAATTTATATTATTATGTATTCTGTTTATATTAGTCAAACTGGTGTTCTTATCTTGATTATTGTTTTCTCTATATTTCAGCTGTTGTAAACTCCAGCCTTCTTCAGGTGTCTTGCATTGAACTTGGTTATTGCACCATTATTTGCAACAACAACCAAGTTCAATGCAAGACACCAGAAGAAAGTGTACAATAGTTGAAACATAGCGAAAGCAACAACCAACATGACATCAGTCTGACTAATATAAATGGTATACATAACATCCAACCCATGCCAGCATGGAAAATGGATGTTAAACGATACGAGGACAAGCCAAGAGCTCAGCTAGCATATTAACTATTTTTGTTATTTCTTAATTAAATAATAACCATGTTAAACAATTGGGATATCTGCAAAATCAACATGGTGTACAATGCAAATGATGTTTAAGAGAAGGTTCATCTGGGACAACAACACGTTTTCTTCCATATGTTATTTAAATTACTGTTTTTCAAGTTTTATGTTTATTTATGCCAGCAAAGGCACAAGGAAATACAAAAAATCAAACTGAGATAAGATATTAAATAATTATTTATAGAAGAAGGTATAAATGGCTGATGATAGGAAGGACATTCACTGATAGAAAGAATGCTAAAAATGGAACATATGAGCAAGATATAGTATCTGCTAGCCATGTCACTGGCTATCCATCTGGGAAAAACAGTAACTGAATAGGAACTTTAAACCCTTTAGTTCTCCTCACATGGGACAGCCCCTCAAGCACCAGCATAGAAAAACAGACGTATGACGATAATTAAGAATCTTTTCTATTATAGGCACAAGGCCGGAAATTTGGGGGCAGGGGATAGACAATTACATTGACCCCAGTATCCAACTGGTACTTATTTTATTGGCCATGAAAGGATGAAAGGCAAAGCCAACCTTGGCGAGATTTGAACTCAGAATGTAAAGACAGACAAAAAGTTGCTGAGCATTTTTTTCTGTGTGCTAAGGTTCAGCCAGCTCATTGCTTTGACATATGAAGATAAAGATACATACATACATACACACATACATACACACACATGCATACATAATTCATACATACATATAAATATACACACACACTTGCATAAATATACATAATATATACATACACATAATATACACACACACACATACATGCATTCATACATATATACATAGATGTGTATGCATACATATACACAAATATATACACACACATGCATACATATACACACACATGCTTACATACACATAAATGCACATATACACACATGCATATACATAAATATATATGCACACACACCAATATACACATATACATACACACACACATGCATTCATACATCAACATACATGAACACATACACATGCACACATTCATATTCCCATATGCACACAACCACATTTTCTTTATTTAGTGACTAAAAGCAAAACTTTCAATGAAGAATCCATATGATTTTGGAAAGCGTTTTGGGCAACGTAAAAATAGCTGATTAATTTTTATACTTACAGGAATTGGTTTGTTTCCCAGAAAGTTTAAATCTTGATTTTCACCAAACAAGTAAGCTTCTGGTTGAGTCATATCAAACCTCTCACCACCCATTATAAAGTGGCTGCTAAAATAGCTACCTGAAAGTGGAATAATTACAAAGCCTTTCTTAGAATATTTTATAACATTGAGAAATATACAAATTGAAAGATGAAGTCAAAAAAAAAAATCTTAACCTCAGTGACTTTGAGGTTATGGCTGTGGTTCTCAGATAATTCTAGGGTATACTGGTAAGCCACACTGTGTATCCAGATGTACTGCATAATCATCATCAATTAATGTCTGTTTTCCATGCTGGCATGGGTTGGATGGTTTGACAGGGGCTGGAAAGCCAGGGCATTGCACCAAGCTCTGCTGTCTACTTTGGCATAGTTTCTATTGCATCATCATCAACATTTAACGTCTGCTTTCCATGCTGGCATGGGTTGGACGTTTTGAGTGAGGACTGGCAAGCTAATGGGCTGTACCAGGCTCCAATCCGATCTGACAATGTTTCTACAGCTGAATCCCCTTCCTAACGCCAACCACTTCAAGAGTGTAGTGGGTGCTTTTTACATGCCACCAGCACGAGGGCCAGTCAGGCAGTACTGGCATCAGCCACGCTTGGATGCTGCTTTTTATGTTCCACTAGCATGTGAGCCAGTCAGGTGGCACTGGTAATGACCATGCTTAAATGGTGCTTTTTACATTCCACTGGCACGGGACCAGTCAGCCGGCATGGGCATCAACCATGCTCGAATGGTGCTTTTTACATGCCACCAGCACGGGTGCCAATCAGGCGGTACTGTCATCAGCCATGACAACTTCACTTGCCTCAACATGTCTTCGCAAGTGCAGTTTATTGCCCAATGATTGAAGGGTACTCTTAAATGGGCTGGTTATGCTGCACTAGCATAGGCCACAGTTACGGTCCCACTTGGCTTGCTGGGTCTTCTGGGGCACAGCACACTTTTAAGAACAAGATTTAAGGCTTAGAAAATGCTTGAATGTTTCAAAGAACAAGTTATGTTTATTTTTATAAACATGAATGGAATGTAAAAAGCACCATCCAAGCATGGCCGATGCCAGTACCACCTGACTGGCCCTCATGCCGGTGGCATGTAAAAAGCACCCACTACACTCTTGAAGTGGTTGGTGTTAGGAAGGGCATTCAGCTGCAGAAACTCTGCCAGATCAAGATTGAAACCTGGTGCAGCCATCTGGTTCGCCAGCCCTCAGTCATACATCTAACCCATGCTAGCATGGAAAGTGGACGTTAAATGACGATGATGATGATGAATGATTAATAAAACAAAGTAAACAATAGTTTCCTACAATTTTTACCCTTTAGTATTTAAACCATTCATATCCAGCTGAAATACTCTACCTCTTTTATGTTCAAACTGGCCAGATTCAGCTTCTCATACCTACCCTACAATGTCATTCTAAACACATACAATCACATCAGTAAAATCTCAGAGCTACAAGATAATACATAATTCAAAACAATGTGAATAAATACAAATTACATTTGACAAAGTAATCTGAATGCTAAAGGGTTAAACTTTAAAACATATTTTATACCCCAATTATTTACATTAGACGGATAGGTGTCCTCACCTTGATTGTTGCTACTACAGTGTTTCAGCTGATGGGGTACTATTCTCATTCCTAAGGTATTTTTTGCTGATGTTATTGTTATTTATTCAAGTCACCAGCTGGGATTGAACCTGGAATAGCGCCGTGGTTAAGAGCACTAACCCTATGATTCCAGGTTCAATCCCAGGCAGTGACTTGAATAAGTAATAATAATAATAATGATAATAATAATAATAATATCAGCAAAAAATACATTAGGAATAAGAACAGAGTACCCCATTCATCAAATAAAGGGTTGGGTTTCAAATTCCACCAGGACAGTACATCAGCCAAAACGTAATAACAACAAACAAGATGAGGACACCTCTCTGTCCATTGTAAACAATATACATAATTCCTCATTTCTAAAATACAGTATTGTATTCAATCTTAATCATTCGGATGAAGTGTGATACTTCTATTCGTATTTGATCTCCAGTATGCCATGAAGGGGAAAAAAACTGAGAACTACTAAGTTAAAGTCAGATTAAGTTATTCAACATCTTATTTCACCTAAATCTAGATGGTTTCACAGAAAAAAAAAAGACCCCATGATATTTAAAAAATAACTTCATAGAAAAGTTGTCTAAATGTTTATGAACGTTTTTTAGTTGTAGGAAAACTCAGAGAAGGAATCAAGCATTCATAAAATATAAAGAAATCTTTGCATTAGTCACTAATTTTGCACAACCTTCATCCCTTAGAATTACACAGAAATTATTTGCATGATTCAATGTCTCTACTTTAATATTCATTTCAACATTTTGCAAATCATCCTCACTATATTTTCCAACTTTCCTACTTTCTTCTTACTGAATAAAGTTTTGCTCTCTTCCTCTCTGTTCTTAATCTGACATTACCACTAATCTTTAAAGAGTAAATTTATTCAATAAATCTGCCATCGGCTTCAACCACAGCCTCCAGACGACTTCAGAATCTCCTGCAACTCTTCTGGACGGGCTCCTTGTTTAAGTTGGTGAATGCTGCCATAAACCTTGCCTTCAGTTCATCTTTGGTGTTACAAGGAGTTTTGTTGGTCTCTCGCTCAAATGCACCCCACACATAATAATGAAGGGCATTGCAATCTGAGGAGTTAGGTGGCTAGATGATAGGGGTGATGTGGTTGCAGAAACTGTTTGACAGCCATGTCAGGGTTCTTCTGCTTGTGTGGCATGGTGCAGAGTCCTGTTGCTAGACATAGGGTCTTCCAGCAGCCACCCTCTTCACCCAGAGCAACACTACCTCCTCCATGCACTTGATGTAAGCCTCAGTGTTGAGTCTGAGACAGTGTGGGAAGATGAATGGAGGCATGACATTACCAGACGCCATGATGTTGACTGGATGTTTGATTTTTATCACTCTCAGTACATGTCCTCAGATTGCACTGTCCTCACCCAAACACTTTGAATGTTTGTATTGGAGCTTCTGGCACAAATGCCAAGCAATACAGCATGTCAGTTTCAAATTTCTGGCAGAGTGAATTATGTCATGGTGCTGGTTTTCTCAGACAATGCCCAACAAATGATGCACATGTGCAAAATTAAAAATATAAAATGACAACAATTTACCCATCACACCCTGTATGTGTGTGTGTGTGTGTGTATGTTACCTTTTGCTACACTCAGTGTGTCAAAATGCAATTACACCACACACATACACATTGTCCTTTAAAATTACAAAAATACATCACAAACATCCCATCTCTCATTCTTAATGGTGTTCATCAAAATTCAGTTAAAGACAAGGCATCCACATTCTATAAAAAAAAAAACTAAAATCCTTTATGTACATTTGCCATGCGTAATATTATATTTCATCAATGCTGCTGTGATAGCTGATTGAATTAATGAATGAAACTGTATTTCTTGGCTGCATGAAGAAGCAACTGAAGAAGTAAAACCTGCAAACATTTAACAGAAGAATTTATTGTTGCACATAAAAACAAGATGCTTTGGCCATTTACAGTTAACATCAATAATTACAGACTGGGAGAGAGATGCTACTCTTAGATTACAGAAAGCTATTGGTAAAGCCACATGTGGTTTGCCAAATGTATCTGAAATCAACTGTGCTCTCTTCGTGGTGTTGGAGGTTCTTGGTCATCTGTCTGGGCCATCTGGTTATTAAAAATATGTGCTGAACAGTTTTTATACGGGAAGGGACACTAAATTCTAAAATGTCTGAGAAAACCCTCTCAACACCATTGCTTCATGCTGATTATTCAGTTAATGGACCAATCATGTGAAACTATAATGGTTTGCTTGTGATGTCTGACTATGCATCCAGTGATTCAGTTTCAAATCACTGCTACACATTCATGCAAATACTCCAGCTTTTAAAGGGTATTATAATATTAACCACTGCAGTGTATGTATGTTATAAACAAGAAGAATTTTTACCCTGATTAGTCTATTTTCTACAAAGACAACTGCTAAAGTCATAAAACCTGAGATTAAAAGATTCATGCCTTTCTTAAGAACATAAGCAATGCAAGTAAAATAAAATAGCTCTGCATGAGAATTTAAACCAAATTACAAACTCAGTTGAATGACTTTCAAAATAATTCTATTGCTGTGGCACTCCATCGATTACGATGACGAGGGTTCCAGTTGATCCAATCAACGGAACAGCCTGCTCATAAAATTAACACCCTTAATGTAGTTCTCAGGGATATTCAGTGTGACAAGGCTGGCCCTTTGAAATACAGGCACAACAGAAACAGGAAGAAAGAGTGAGAGAAAGTTGTGGTGAAAGAATACAGCAGGATTCGTCACCACCCCCTGCTGGAGCCTCATGGAGCTTCAGGTGTTTTCACTTAATAAACACTCACAATGCCCAATCTGGGGATTGAAATCATGATCCTGTGACCACGCGTCTGCTGCCCTAACAACTGAGCCATTGCACTTTCACAATTCTATTGCAGAAAATATAGATGCAAGACACGACTATTTTCTACATAATGAAAGGGAGTATACCTCCATTGGTTAAGTGGTATCATTTACTTGTTTGTCATTAGACTGCAGCCATTCTGGGGCACCACCTAGAAGGATGTTAATCAAATAAATTGACCCTAATACTTACTTTGTTTTTAAAGCCTGGTACTTTTTCTATCAGTCTCTTTTCCTGAAGTGCTAAGTTACAGGAACACCAATTGTCAAATGATGGGGAGCAAAGACATACACATACACAATGGGCTTCTTTCAGTTTCCATCTACCAAGTTCACTCACAAAGCTTTTGTCAACCAAGAGCTATAGTAGAAGACACCCAAGGTACCATGTAGTGGAAGTAAACTAGCTGTGCCTGCATCTATGCACTGCCTGATAATTTAATGTAGTTAAATATGTTTACTTCCAAATGTTTGTAAAGTGCATGTTTTGAATGAGATAATAACCGACACAGAAAAAAAAAAAGGTACAAATGCAATATTCATAGACACTAGGTTTGCATTAACAGATGTAGAAATAGTGCTGTACGTATATATTTGAAAAGTCTGCAGCATAATTCATACATTCAAATTCTTAAGAAATCAACATATGTTGTAACCAAGCAGAATAGAGATACAGCAAATTGATATCTGGATCAACTAAAACAGGTTCTGTATGAAGACTAGCTGAAAGAAGAGGAGAAAGTGATTTTTTGCTGAATTCTTTCAACGAGAGACACTGGACAACCTTGAGATGGCTGAGAGCTACTGCTCTCTCTTTAGTTCAATAAACCAGTGAATAACTAACTTCACGATATTGCATAAAGGGCACTACACATTCGTCAATAAGTAATTTACAACTGTTCCAGATTTTACCAGGTGTTAGTGACACGAGTATGAATAATGTGAAATAGTTCGAAAAAGGAATTAAAAACATGTTTATGACAGTTCAGAATTCTTCCAAGATAACATTCCTTTTTTTAATAAGAGGAAATTTGATGTTTTGAAGCTCGTGCCTATTGATGTACATGAAATGACTCAAAATGTGATTTTGGACAGGATTTTCTTAAGTATTGAAAAAGTTGTAAAATTTTCGATATTTGCTTTTTCCAATAAAATCAACTTTGAAAGTGGTGCGAGAAAACCTTGGAATGAAAACGTACAGCAGGTACCACCAGCTGAAAGTCTATGGCCGATCACGACATCGATATAAATTATCTTCTTTCGACCGATGCACAGACAATTTTGTAAGGAAGAAAGTACAACTGAATGAACTGACCCTAATATACAAGTAGAAATATTTCCTCGACTACGGACAAGAAAGGCAAAATCGGCTTTGAGGAGATGGTGAACAAACCTAAAAGAATTACAGTAAACCTTCGTAATTTTCTCCAGAATTTTAGAGGCAGAATTAAAAGGAAACAAAACTGTGATGCACACGCCCTTTTTCTTTTTCTTTTTTTTTTACCAAAGTTTATTTGTATGGGAAATGAAACGGTTTTAATCGAAAATTGAATCGGAGCCTTGCCTTTGAGGGTCATCAGGATCTGTCCTCTTACATAGAACGTCATTTACAAACCCTGAAAATGTTAATCCGATTTGTCAATCGGAAAGCAGCTTTCTGTAAAGTGTGTGTGCGGGGTTGGTTATAATTAGTTAAACAACTGTAGTATATTACCAATATTTATTTCATCAACCAATACTTTTTCCCCCCGAGACTTCATGATTGGAAGCCGAAGTTGATCCTAATGGAATTTCAAAACGTGGGATATCGAACGAGATACATTTAAAGACTAATTTCCGGTGAATCGGAAATTCCCGTGTACAATTTAGTTTATTACCGATCAATTCGACAGAGAAACGAAAACGATACTATAATGTAAAGATACTACTGATCTGATTTCAGAAGAAAGGTAAATTCATGTCTAAAATTTTCAGACAAAGTACAAAGAACTGTTACTATGACCCTGGTAATTAAACACCATTTAATAAGCATCAAGAAGAAAATCATGATGATGATATGGATTGATTGATTGCAATAGCTTGCACAAGGCCACACTTATTTTGTCGATGGAATCTACCTCCTCAGTACATGACTGTTAGATTGGGACTAGATACAGTAAGAAGTTTGTCTGGCCCCAGTTCAGCATACTTATGATCAAAGATCGTCCACTTTTATTTATGTATATGAGTGTATTAAAGACTATATTGTTCAATATTTAATTATTGTTTAAAGATGTTACGATGTGACTTGAAAGAATCTAACTATTGCTTCTAACAGATCGAGCGATCACGTAAACTTCCTCATTGGCTCTTGCCACAAGGGCAGCCATTTTGAGGGAGGGTACTAGTAGATTACATCGACTCCAGTGTTTCACTGGTACTTAATTTATCGACCGACCCCGGAAGGATGAAAGGCAAAGACGGCGGAATCTGAACTCAGAACGTAGAGACGGACGAAATACCGCAAAGCATTTAGCGCGGCGTGCTAACGGGCTTAGGCACAAGACCTGATATTTCGGGGGTAGAGGCTAGCCGATTACCTCTAATCCAGTGCTCAACTGGTACTTATTTTATCGACCCTAAAAGGAGGAAAGCAAAGTCGACCTAGGCAGCATTTGAACTAAGAATGCGAAATTTCATGAGGCTTATGACAAAGCAACAACAACCACCCACAAGTAGCTTCGCTCATTGTGTTGTTGAGATTGTCAAACATTGTCAATGGCCAACTTCACTTTATAATAATAATGATTATAAAATATCGTTCAAACGATATATTTTTCACAAGTTTTGTTTTATTAACCATACAAAATTAAACATTTTGTTACAATTGCTAAACTCATGCAGATTAGACAAGCATCGTTTAATTAATTCTCATTGTTAAGAAGTTGTCAAAAGAAAAAAAATCGGAGGCGTTCGACGAAGAGATTGTCTGCTGTAGAAAAGAAATGAAACGTATACGTTACTTTGACGCTTTTAAGATATTTATAAAGAATACATTTATATAGGTTTGAGGTGTATAAAAGATATCCATTGAAAAATCGATTCCGAACTACAGAAAACATAATTGGTGATGTCTTGAGAATCAAAGAAATTCGTTAATCAAAACTTCGGTAAACATTTTTGTTTATAGCTTCCTTAAAAGAAAAGTAGATATAAAAGAAAACAAGTAGCATGTAAAGAGTAATTATTGAAGTTGAATGAATTTGGATAAAGTGGAGAAATTAAATAAAAGAAAACAGAAAAGATTGTCAAGAATAACAAACCTGATTTGGGAGGGTATCTATAGGCATTATTATTACCATAATCCACAACATCTGAGCCTGCATTTCTTCTACTAACGAGCGAACCCATTTTTAAAATCCTAGAATGTAAATGTCTTTAAAATTTCTGAATATATAAACATATCACTGAATGCAAGAAGACTTGAGCATGCTGTTGAGTATGCAAAAGCGATAAGAAAGAAGTGAGCATTGAGTCAAGATGCGACTTGGTGGTCAACACAATGGCGCCTACACAGCAGACGTCACCTCAACACATCACAAAAATACGAGAAAACATGAGAAATTTTTTTTTTAATATTCAACCAAAAGTAAATATCATTGCCTTTAAAATTTTGATCTTGAACATAATAGTGGAAATATTACAAAAATATTTTAAAATAATTGTTTAAAAATTTAGTCATTTTTAAAAAGATTCTTTCTATTTTATTTATTTATTTATTATTTTTTTCGATAGATAGTATAAGAGAATTTCTGCAGTGGGGGGAAGTTTAAATAATGGAATAGACATTAACATCAACATTTTTGAATAGTAAACTCTGCCTACAAATGTTCATTGGCCAATGAAAAAGGAGCTTATAAATTAGGTTGTCAATCAATGCACCACAACAACATCTTCCGAGAGTGAAGCTTGTAAACTGTGGTGTCAATCACTGCACCGCCGCCACCACCCGCACCATTGCCACTACTACCGCCGTCACTGCCCCCACCACCACTATTACTAGTACTACTACCACCACCACCACCGTTCTCACCACCACCACTACTACTACAGCAACAACAACATCTTCGGAATATAGAAGCCAGAAGTAGGTGAATATTGGGGCATTGGTACCCAAACGAAAAATGGATAATTTAAAACAACAAGTGATGATTAACCAGTTTGTTTTGGCCGCTGGCTGTCATGCCGAACAAGCTAAACAGTTATTACAAGCCGCAAAATGGCAATTCGAGGTGAGTCTTTATTTCCTATCTATCCTATTCATATTTTCGTGTCACCGAATAAATAAAAACAACATTCTTTATAACGTCTCTTAGACATTTATAGAAGACTGTTATGGAAACATGGCTAATGTTTATCTTATGACGGCTAACATCCTCTTCTATAGTTATAGCTTTAATTTCTGCCGTTACATTCTAATCAAATATTTTTTCTTATAATTATTACTCTGACGTATTAATATTTAATTTTAAATCTCTAATTTCAGGCAGCACTTAGTATGTTTTTCCAAGATTCTTCTGTTCCCATGTGTCGAACGTGCAACGGCAGCCATGCGAACGGAAGCTATTCGGTGAGCACCAGTCTCTCTTTATCTCTCTCTCCCTTTATTTTATTTTTATTAATAACTATTTTAAAACCAGCTTTTTTTTGTTGTCTTGTATCGGGATTGTTTCGTTTATAACAAATTACCATTTGATAATTTTTTATATTCATAAACCCCTACCTCACTTCGCCACATCCTATTACTTAATTCGTTTGTGAATATCGTGTATTTATAATTAAAACGATAACTTAGTATTTCTTCTTCCAAGTATCTCTTTAATATTTAGGTATGTGATGTGTTTGTTTTAGAGTATTTTGTTATTAAATTACTGTATATATATATATATATATATATATATAATGCAATTAGTTGGTAACATGTGCACCTTTCTGTTAGTCTATATATTAGAAGTCTGACTCATTGCCTCTACTACACACACTGCCTAAATATTTACTATTTGTATTTACACTAACCCTTACCGTGTTTTCTTAATCAGCCTATATATATATATATATATATATATAATGCTCAAGTATTTTAAACCAGGATTTATTTATTTATTTATTTATTTGGCCCGATTATCGAGTCTCGCTCACAACTGACACGTCCAAATTTTTCAGCCTGCTAGAGAGTGTGTGGTAGTTGTGTTGTTTAAATCAATGTTTAACATGGTTGGCTGAAAATAATAA
Organism: Octopus sinensis; assembly: GCF_006345805.1. Classification (NCBI taxonomy): domain Eukaryota; kingdom Metazoa; phylum Mollusca; class Cephalopoda; order Octopoda; family Octopodidae; genus Octopus; species Octopus sinensis. The sequence goes on from NC_043013.1 coordinate 25,179,258, forward strand.
ATAAGGGGGGGAAAAAAAGGTTATGCTCAGTCATGTTCACTCTTAACTACAATGCAGTTGTCAGTTGACACCTGTTCTAACTTGACTTCGCTTTAATAAAATATATAAATAGGTAAAAAGGTGTGCGTGTATGCGATTAATGATCAATGTTATGATGACACAACTCTATTAGCAATATTGATTTGTTTTGAAAATAACCATTTTTACATTGTTACATAGGGGTTTTTAATAAGGCTATTTAATTTACAGTGATATTGCCCCCTTTGTGTTTTCATATATCATTACCACTTGACGCTGTTTTTTTTTTTGTTTTTTTTTTATATTTCTAATTATTTCCATTCTCACCTTGCTCCTTAAATTAGAAAATCGTTGTTAATGTCTCGTTCAATTGATGGTCCATGTGACCAGTTATTGGATTTAGATTTGGTAAGGCCTCCTCTAAGCTACATAAATAAAGCTTAGCGAAACCCTTGAAAAAATTATCACAATGTTTCGCGAATTTGAAAACCTGCTTTTTAATTATTTTGATTCGTCTATCTTGTTTTCACGCTTGTTTTCGCGAATTTGAAAACGTGCTTTTTTAATTATTTTGATTCGTCTAGCTTGCTTAGCTTATATACCTAAACCCAGTATTACGAGTGACTAAGACGGAAACCAGGTGAAAAAAAAAAAACTACCTCTTCTCTTCGAAGCTTCCCCCTTTGTTACTTTTAGTATATGCAGGCAAACTAACTGTATGTTAGTGTATGATATCGATTAAGCAATCGATCTACTGGTGGTATATTATGCACTAATAGAAGCACCGGTAATCAACGATTGTTTAATGTCAAGGTCAAACGTTTGATATTATTTTTTTAATTGTTTTCATCGTGGGTGGCTTATTGAATTTTTTAAAAGTCATTTTCGAAGATATTTATTTTCCTTCATTTTTCAAGAATTATTTCTGTCAAACGAGTAAATTGTATTTAATTCTAATTTTAATGTCATTTGAACTCGGCCTCTATATTAATTTATTCCGTCTCGCACTGGTATCAAGCAATTTCACTGCTTCAAAATCGATTCAGTCATAATACAAAAATATCTATCATTGATCGGACCTGCATTTTTATTTGTATGTACTTCTGTAATATATTGAAACCAAACGTATAGATTAGAATCAATCAAATTTGATCGTTACTCTTGTATTCATTGATTCGTATGGTTTTTGCGACACTATTTTGAAATCTTGTTGACGTTTGAAATAATAATAGTGTAAGCATTTAATGTACTTACACTATTACTATTGTTATCAATATTATTATGAAGTAAGACCGTCGGCTTATATGTACGATTCGTGCTGTACTGTTACGCTAGTACTATTGTTTGCCCATTATTGTTGCTAATATAACTGTGAAAGCTATTATAAGGAATATATCTGCTAGCTATCTATTATAAATTGTTTGGAGGAAGTAGCAGCGAACTACACATTCAAATAAACAGTGAAGCATCTTGTGCACCTGATCAATGCATGTTGCTTGTTATCAGTCGTCGGTGCGTGGGATTTTCAAGGCAGCATGTTCAATCATTTATTTTTAAACTACTATACCATTTTCGTTATATTTGTTGATGATATGAATTGTATTTAATTTGTAATTCATTAACCAAGATTTTCTTTTTTTTTTTTTTGCTAAATGCTACACTGGTGTCTGAGATATACATATTGTGAGTGTGTGTATAATATTTAGCTTGAGGAGCAGGGAAAAACAGGTTAAACAAGAAAAATCGATAATTAATCAATAGGTTTTACGGGGATTTACATTCAGTGAATTGATGTGAAGGAATTTTTTAAAACGGATAAATCGTATTATAGTGTTTCGTAAGACATAATATATTAACTATATCAAATTGTTGTCAAGGATTTTTACATAATGTACTTATACGAGAATATGTATATTAAAATATATAGTGTATATTTAGTAAATCGTGAGAAAAATGGGTATATTTCTAATGAATTAATGCTACTCCTCCTGTTCAACCTGCTATACTGGTTGGCTGTTTTCTATTTTTATCAATGGCCTTTCATCGTATTTCAAGTTGCTCCCTCTCCCTTTTCTAATAGATTGATTTTCATTTGTTAGCCCCATTTTATTTGTGCGGCTCCCTTTCCTTTGGTTGTAATCCCTTTTCTATTTTTCGAAGGATACAAATTCTGTAATTTGCAAACTAGCTGCAGTTTTGGTGTTGATTTTTCTAGAATCGATTTATTTTGTAGATTTGATCTGTTTTTGTTTCTCGTATTATTACTCAACCTATTATAAAATCTGCTGAGAAAGTGGGAGATTATTATGGGGGAGAGCATGAATGGAAACGACCGGCTTTTCATCATTGCTTTGAAATTGTGAATGACAAACAGGATGGATGGGAAGTGAAAATATGTTGGGATTTGTATCTTTTGATTCTTTCTATGGTATGTCATGGTTTTTATGTGATCTCAGTTAATGTTGGGTGGGCTCAGACGTATAGTTGGGATTTATCAATAAAGGCATTATTCCAGCAGCACAACTAGGATATTAGAGATTCTGCAAAAATAAAAATTTATTTCCAATGGAACGAAAATATTTTTAGTTATTTATGTATTTTAGTTATTTAGTTATTTATTCTTTGAATAGTTAATAATAATTCACTTATGATTAAACCAATATATATATATATATATATATATATATATATATATATATTTATTATGAAAATAAAAAGCACTGTGGTTTCCTTTCAAATTATTGTATATTTTGTATGGTATATTTTAAATTAGGCCATAAACGTTGTTTTAGAGTCCAAGTTGTCAATTCTATATTCTCTTAAGACCTGCTACGAATTAAAATGGTTTTTAATGCCCTGTCTCCCAAAATAATTTTCAGGGAGCAAGGCAACTAGAAATAAATACTGTCTGCAAACATTGAAGTTTGTTATCGGAAAAGAAGAATAATGTTGAAAAGTTTGTTGCAACCAACTTCAATTTCTCCGGAAATAGTCATTCGTCAATTTATTTCCCATTAAATATTTCTAGAATTGTAATACCTAGTGAGTGATCTGATCTTATACTGTATGTTGAAATTATTGCAGTTTCCATCGTGGAAGAGAGACCTTATTGTCATTTAGAAACACGCGCATCTGTTAAATTTTTGTCTGGTTTGCTTTTTTTTTTTTTTTTTCTAATATCTTATGTATATTATTACATCAACACCTTCATTAAACGCTCAGTAAAGCCTTCTTATGAATGGTTCTTTTGTCTACCATATAATTTTGTTTTTCTATTTAAGCCCACTGTCGATGATAGTCAACATTTTCATTCTATTTGCCTAGTCTATTGTTTACGGATGACCGAAGAGAATAGTGAAAGCGATGTGTAAATGTTTCCCTATGTTCTTATATTTTTATTCAAACCTCTTTTGGTACTCGTTTCTCGGATTAGAAAATTCTACAAAAAGTGAAACATGTGGACAGATAATGCAAGAGTGAATTCTTAAATGCCTCTATTCAATAACATCGCAATTTTCCTCAACTGTTATCAGCTGCCAGCTCATTATCAAACAACACTCGGCTTCTTAGAATCAGCAACTCTAAACTTTTTGACATTTTTCTGTTTACTACTTTTTCCTATTGAAACTATAATTGCGCAAAATATTATGAAGTTCCACTCAGCTTCAATTTCTTTTTTTCCTCTAAATTTGTAGCAAGTGTTTGAACACTGAGCTTTTTGGAGCACCACTTCACATAGTGTATCTCCAGCAAGTCAGCTTGACAGAGCCCATCCCTCTCTCCAAGCAGGAAGTGTTTGACTTACTTCTAAGCTAAATAAATATATTTGTCAAACTTACATGGAGTAATGAATTGTTCTTAATCTCTTAACACCTAATTTCCCGATAGGAAAACTGCGGCAGTTAAAATTTAGTGTTGGTCATAAAATACAGATTCTGGTTAGCTAATTGTCCAAGTACTTCAACTATGTCCATGGTTACTTTCCTTTTTTTTTTTCTTTTTTTTTTTTTTTTTTATACTTAGAAAAATTTATTTTGGTATTGCCATAAAAATTAAAATTTCACGAAGAAAAATCTAATTAAAATTTAAAATATAGTTTATGACCTTGGAATAACTTGACTTAGTCCTAGTACTCTTAAATACTATTATTTATAGGATGACCTTATTTCTCTGTTTACAAATGTAATTTATTGATGTGTGTATACATCTACGCATATAATATGAAATATAGTAGCTAGTTTCTCTTTCCGAAATCTTTCGATGTGTAATATTTAGTTTAAATTTTCTAATGTCTAATTTTTTAAATTTTTATTGCTGTTTGGAAAGGATTCGTTTTCACTTGCCAAATAGATATTTGAAATGAGACCAGGTGTACTTATGACAAGCTAGACTACTTTGTGTGTATGTGTGTAATTCAATAGCTTATAGTTAAGTAATCTGTTTTGGCAGGCTGAGATACACAACATTGTTACAATTAGAAAATCCAACGAAACTGGCCGGTAAAAATATTTATAGTTTCCTTAATTCTATCTATGAACATTCGTTTTTTTTTTGAAAGAGAAATCTGAAGATATAAAGGCTATTTATATTCATTTTTCGTTATTTATTTCTTTCGAGTGGAATTAGCAGACGTTAACGATCAAAAGCGTGTCCGTACCGTTCTTCTGTAACGTTGCACATTCAGTGGAATTCTTACAAAAAAAAAAAAAAAAAAAGAGGCTAACAATTGAGGTTAGTCGAGTTTCTTAATGAACATGTCGTCTCCTCTCTATCCTTTCCTTCCACCTTACCAATGCCTTTACCTACCCCCCACCGCACTCATTCGCTCAACCCTAGTCCCCTTCGTTGACTGCCACTGCTCTAGGATTCCAGACTAACTGGCCTACTACCTTGCCGTTCATACTGCTAGCATCATTCCTGGCAGTTGTGCTTGGAATGCCCAGACATTTGGACAGGATTACCGTACTGGTGTGCCATTTTTTAGATCAATGACTTCACAACATAGGATAGTATTAAAATATATAAAAGCAAAATTGTAATAAAAAAAATAAATCTTTGTGTATCAGTTAAATGTTAAAAGGACTTTGAATCACTCTGTGTCCCTTCCTTTGAAGACATAGAAAGATCTAGATGCGGTTTTAGCAGTTTTAATATCCTCATAGACTCCCTCATGGCAATTGCTTCTTATACAACATTTAAAATCCATTAATTTAGGGAATTCTTAACTTAAATTTCCATCTTAGATGTTGAAAGAAATTAAAACGTGACAGTAATTGTGACTCAAAAGATGAAATCAATTTAAAGAAATTAAGAGTAAAGTTCTTAATTTGATCTTTTAGCTGGCAAGCCAACAGCTACATGTTTTGGCCTTATTGGGTCTTGTCAGTAAAGTATCTTTATTGCTCACTGCTCTATTGTCAAATAGAACTTGTAGAGATGTTGGCATTTATATTACTTTGTCAAATGTAATATTTATATATATATATATATATTCACATTATCTTGAATTACTCATGCATTTTCTCATAGCTTTGATATTTCAATATTTCAGTGATGTGATTGTGTATTTTTAGAATGACATTGTTGTGTAAATGTGAGAGGCTGGATCTGGCCAGTCTGAATATAAAACAGGAAAAAGATCTGGGTTGGATATGGCTGTTTAAATGCTAAGCGATTAAACAGGTTAGCATAGTCATGGTCCAATCGATTCTTATTCTGTTATTGCCCTCCTAGACAGGTTGGAGAATCGTGTCTCAGCTTTCATTTTTTGGTTTTGTTTCTCTGGCTGGATGCTCTTCTGATCACCCACAACTTTACAGAGGGTATTTAGTGCATTTTATCAACAGTAAATTTGGAAAAGATTATAAATTCCTATTTTCATTCTCCATTATAAATTGGGAGCATTAACTTTTTTTTTAAACTTATGCAGTGAAATGGTAGTCCTTATAACAAAATATCTTGCTGTTTGTATTCTGAGTATCTATTCAAATCGTAACAAGTCACATTTGCTTTTCATGGTTTCTGGGGTTGATAAAACTAAGTACCAGCCAGGGTTGGGTGAACAAGAATGTTAGATTATAGGATATACCTTGTACTTTTTCTGGATCTTTGTGTTCTGAGTCTCTGAGATTAGTCTTAAATTATCATCCAGTTTAAAACATATCTACCTTGGAGGCTTTTAGCAGATTCCGGTTCATCATATATGTATATATCTTTGTGTCTGTATTTGTTCCTCCCATCACCACTTAGTGATGGTGTGTTTTGTCTTCATAACTTAGTGGTTCGGCAAAAGAGACTGATAGAATAAGTAGTAGGTATTAAAAAATAAGTTCTGGAGTCGGTTTGTTCAACTAAAACCCTTCAAAGTGATGGCACAGCATGGCCACAGTCAAATGACTGAAACAAATAAAAGAATATATATGTGTTCCATGTAAAAGCACTCAACACACCCTGTAAAGTGATTAGCATTAGAAAGGGCATCCAGCCGTAGAACCTGTGCCAGCATGGATAATGTATGTTAAATGATGATAAAATCCCATACGGTGGGCCCAATTCAAACTATGAATGTAATAGGTGCATTGGAATTACAAAAACAGATTTTGTATGTGGTAGATGCACAGGAACAATAAACACTAAGAGTGCATGGGAAAATAGATGTTCTCAAATGCCCAAGAGATTCCCTAAAGGTTGTAGATAGCTTATGACCTAATTAAGTGGTGGAGGATATTTTGAAAGTATTGTAGTCAGAGTAAGAACAGGCTGGAGAAGGTCCAGTATGTTACTACCCATGTTAGCAACAAAAGGTTTTTCCCTCAGTGAAAGATAGACTATATGATACTTGTGTATGAACTAGAATTCTACATCGTAGTGAGATGTTGACTCAGAATGAAGCAAGCTTATTCTGCTGGCTATGCAGTATCATTGTACATGAACAACAGTACAAATGAGTTTACAGAAAGCCGAGTGTAAGAGAAATCATATGTAGTGTGCACGAGGAAGACTGTGTTGGCTTGGACGACATCATCGTTTAGCGTCCGCTTTCCATGCTAGCATGGGTTGGACGGCTCAACTGGGATCTGGGAAGCCAGAAGGCTGCACCTGGCCCAGTTTGATCTGGCAATGTTTCTACGGCCGGATGCCCTTCCTAATGCCAACCACTCCATGAGTGTAGGGGGTGCTTTTTACGTGGCACAGGTGTCAGACGAGTCTGGCAAACAGCCACAATTGGATGGTGCTTTTTATGTGCCACCGGCACGGGGGCCAGGCGAGGCTGGCAACGGCCACGAACGGATGGTGCTTTTTACGTGCCGAGAGTTGGATAAGGTGCTGATGGCTTTACAGTAGATGGAAACTGTGAAAGGGAGGAAATCCAGAAAGATAGGAGTTAGGTAGTAAAACTTGATCAAGTTATGTTGAGCTTAACACAGGAGTGACTGAGGTGAATGACAGTATACAGCACTTGAGAAAACGTGTCCAACTAGGATGGCACGGCATAACTGAGTATCTGGATGGATGATGTGTATACAGACAACTGATTCCTTCACTCATGTCCCTGCTTCCTTCTCTCAAGCCACTTCCTTTTCATCCCTCTCTCTCTCATTCTTGTTATCAACACTGTTCATATTTACCATCATCTAGCCATCTTTTGTTCACATTTATCTCTCGCTTTTCCCTCCACCCACATGCAACCTTAACCCCACCTCATCTCTATATTGCTCATCCCCCTATTACTTTTCTATCTGCTGTATTATTTTGCTCAGGAAAGCAGAGCCTATTATTACGTAGCATATATCACCATTTCTGTCCTACATCCATCCTTCAGTTTCCGCGTTCTCTTCTATTCACCTTTTTGTGTGTATCACCTTGAGGGTGCATTCTGGCACTTCGTCAGCATCATCTCTACCTCTCTTTCTGGCACTACTCCAACCACCCTTGACTACCCATGTAAAATGCGACTTAGCCATGAATCTCCTCCACAACAATAAACATGTTCCTACCATCGTAAACTAGTAACTGTTCCTATCTCTTAACATCTAGCATGGGGCAACCACCATACCTCCTATCCTCCCTATTGGGTAAGGCAGTTCTTTAACTCTTTAGTTTTGTCAGTTATTAGGTGACCTCACTAGCACTGGTGCTACAAAAAAAAAATACCATGCATACTCTGTAAAGTGGTTGATATTAAGAAGGAAGAGGATCCACCTGTCAAAACCATGCCAAAACTAAGACACCGGTACAAGATGTCGTCCTCTGACCCATTGGACCCTATCCAAGTCTCTGACTCGTGCCGGCTTGGAAAGTGTATATAAAAATTATATATATATATATATATATATATATATATATATATATATATAATATATATATATATATATATATATATATATATATATAAAATAGGCTGTGTGGTAAGAAGCTTACTTCCCAACCATATGGTTCCAGGTTCAGTCCCACTGCAAGTGTTTTCTACTATAAGCCCCAGAAAACCAAAGCCTTGTGGTTGGGATGGATTTGATAGCCAGAAACTGAAAGAAGCTCATCATATGTGTGTACGTGTCTGGTTGTCCCTTCCTCCATAACTGCTTGATAACCAATGTTGGTGTGTTTACATCCTCATAACTTAGCAGTTCAGCAAAAGAGAGGAATAGAATAAGTTCTAAGCTTAAGAAATAAATCCTGGGGTTGATTTGAGTAAAAACCTTCGAGACGGTGCTCCAGCATGGCCACAATCAAATAACAAGTAAAAGAAATATTAGTTTGGTGCATAATTATTGTAGTTTTTTTTTCTCAATAAATTTTATTCCACAAAAACAATAACAATTAACAAAGACATCTTTAAATGATTGTTCTGGAGCATATTCACCATCTACTTCAATTACTACTTCCCATTTGCTTGGCAGACGGTCAGACCATCATTTAAGGATGTTATTGTTTTTGTTGAAAAAAAGCCGCAATAATTATGCACCAACCCAATAAATATATATATATACATAGGCCTGTTTTTACCTACATAGAAAACGGAGTCCATTACATACAATGAATGTTTTACAGAATATTCATAGCAGGCTTCTTTGTTCATTTTTTTTTTTTCTTGCCCAATTAAATTTTTATTTCTGATGTAATTATTAAACATCTATTTACAAAACCCTATACAAGGGGGTGCTGCAAAATTCTTGGCTTTAAGGGTATCATAAAAGGCCTGGTTGGAGACCCAACCTTCCAAGTTCTTTTACAGGGTTTAGAAAAACTGAGGGACTGCTTCAATAAGTGTGTGAATCAGAGAGAGGAATATGTTGAATAAAATCAGTTAACTGATCATCCTGTGTTTTCTTTTACCCAGAACCAGGAACTTTCATTCCACCTTGTATTGTATTCACTTGGTGAAAATATAGGTGAAAAATGCTTACAGATGAGGCCTTAATGATTAAGGGGACACTAATGATAAATCTGTTGCTGTATGTGTACACAATGCATGTCAGTGGTGAAACAGCATACATTAAAAGAAAGAACAAAAAAAAAAAAACAGACTGCATACAAAAATATACCATCCAGGCTAATTGACAAATACTTGTTCACCTACAACCACTAGCCAACAGACTAGCTGCTGCTGCTGCTTTGTCTATTCTATCCAAGTTTCTGCTCTTCTGAATAAGTAAGCTATGTATCATCTCAACACAACCCACCTGATGTTTTATATCCCCCACTTATTATATACTGCACTATCTTGTCTGGAGGACCTTACACTGAACAACTTTGCCTATGTTACTGCTGTTGTTGTTGTTGTTGTTTTAAATCTCAGATAAGACCTGAATGAGTATACAGTTATGACTGTCTCCAGTATGTTGTGATTTTAAGAAATTTTGCTATTTCTGGCAGTTAGACTCACTGTATAGGGGCTCTTTGTTAGTATGTTTACTGCATATATACATACATACCTCTGAAAGTTGAGGTTGAACATTTTTTTTCCCTCACCAATTTAGTAGCATCTACAAAAGAACCACAGGTGCTGCTCCTTGCAGTTGAATATTTAAAAACAAATCTTCTATAAAATTTCAAACCTGATATGCACTAAGATTGAGTAAGCTGCTTTTGATTTAAGAAATCATGTTGTCTTCACAGAATTCAACAGTTGAAGCTTTGTTACAGTAATAGATTCTGCTTTGACATAAAAAAAAAATCAACAAGAATTTACATGACACTTTCAGCAACAGTTGATAAGCAGTTGAAACAGGGAAACAGCATCTGATCTTATTAACTAAATCCTCCAGCAGAGGAAAAGCATTTTAAGCACCTGTTGCAAAGCTTTAACAGTGCTTGCAATTATAACATTCACAAACTCATGGTTTAATCAATAATTCCCCCAACTTCCCACTTGTGTTTTCCACATGAAATGGTTCCTTTCGAGTGCTGGGCCTCACTGAGGCAAAGTGGCTGAGCTCCTTTCAAGTGCTGGGAGTCACGGAGGCAATGACCATGCATGCACTTTTGACATTGTCATGCTTGACAAGACCCATCAAGCCAAGCAAAATCCAGTTGTGGTACATAAAAGCACCCATTATTACCATCCAGGCTAATTGACAAATACTTGTTCACCTACAGCCACTAGCCAACAGACTAGCTGCTGTCACTGCTTTGTCAAACTATCCAACCCATGCCAGCATGGGTAACAGACATTAAATGATGTGTTTAAAAGAGGTTCCGCTTTTTAACAAATATATTGTTCTCAAATAGAAGAATTCAGATTTACTACACAGGGTTGCTCGCTATGAGCATTGTTCATGTGAAGCAGTACTAAAAGTCATGGTCTGTGAGCCATCAGCTACCTGTACACAACAAGTCTCCAGAAAAGAAACATTATAAAATACTTATGTAATATTGTTTATTATTTGTTTACAAAATAAATATAAGATTAAAAACTTGTCAGCTTTTATTATATTCAGTATTTATATTGTTTCCGGTATAAATTAACATTACTAAGAAATATTACCGGTCCCTGGCACATTGTGGGGGAAAAAAACTGCCTGTATGCTACATCAGATAGTTTGAGAAGCACTGCTATAAAGAACATATCAACATGTTTTCGCAACAAAGTAGATGAAATATAACCCCTGGTTAATCATTAAATGCAAGTATAGGATCTTGTGTATGTAATGCAGTGAGTTGAAAAATTTCAACTCTAGTTTTTCATGAAATTAAACTAAACTTGCTTTTGAAGCATCTGAAATCGAACAAATATGAAAGATAACCAATAAAATCAATTAATTGAAATTTTTTGGAAAATATAGAAAATGCTGTATGCAAGTAGATCTGGTCTTTCGTTTTTAAATCATCTGATTTTGGGGGGAATTGGGGGTTGTTTGTTTTTTTTAACAGAAGTTTACCAAACATAGCACACCATTTCATCAGCATTTCTGCCATGATATACATTCAGTATTTATTATTGAGCTATATTAATCATTCACTTATAGAAATATTATTTGTACTAGTGCTGGCACCACTTAAAAAGCACCCAGTACACTCTGTGGAGTTGTTAGCATTAGGAAGGGCATCCAGCTATAGAAACCATGCCAGAACAGAGAGGGGAGCCTATTGAGGCCCTTTACCCCATCAGCTCTGGTCAAACTATCCAACCCATGCCAGCATGGAAAACATATCAAATCATGATGTTGATGACTAGTATGTATAAATATGTTGCAATTTTAGATTGATTTATTAAGGCTTATCACTTGATATCTATGTTATGTGTCAGTGATACTTAATGCTCAGTTGAAGCTTCTTCAGTTTCTCTCTACAACCATCTTGATCTGAAATGCTTCTAATGTTGCTTGTGGTTTCATATCCTGGTTTAATAACATTACAGTTCTTTTGTAATTTGTTATGCAACCTTTCGAAAAGAAGGTTATTGTTTGAACAGCAAAAATAGTTGTTTGTTCAATCCTAGAGGATTGGTTAAAATGAGGAAAGCAATGATACTTTTTAACTGTTTCCCTATTTTTCTGTGTGGGTGATTATGGTTGATTATTTAGGATGATTATAGACACAGGTGTGGCCATGTGGTAAAAAGTTTACTTTTCAACCACATGGTTCCAGCTTCAGTCACACCATTTCACCTTGGTAAATATCTTCTATAGCCCTAGGCTGACCAAAGCCTTGTGAGTAGTTTTAGTAGAAGGAAACTGAAAGAAGCTTGTGTGTATACAGGCACAGGCATGGCTGTGTGGTACAAAATTTGATTCCCAACCACATGGTTCTGGGTTCAGTGCCACTGGCACTTTCGGCAAGTGTCTTCTATAGCCTCGGGCCAACCAAAGCCACATGAGTGGATATGGTAGATGAAAACTGAAAGAAGCTCGTGTGTAGTGTTTATGTATGTAATGTATATATGTGTCTTTGCTTGTTTGCCCCCCACCCCAATCACGTAACAACTTCTGTTGGTGTGTTTACATCCCCATTACAAAATGGTTCGCCAAGAGACCGATAGAATAAACCCTAGCTTTAAGAAAAAGAGTACTGGGATCAATTCAGTGAACTAAGACTCTTCAAGGGGGTGCCCCAGCATGACCACATGACTGAAACAAGTAAAAGATAAGACTCCAGACTTATTACTTCTCCCCCCCCCCATCCCCACCCCACCTTTTTATGTTGGTTTAAGTAGATGATTATTAACTTTTTGTTGGCAAAAGTTGGAATATTATGAAATTCTGTAAATTTAGTTCAATTGTAACCAAAGCTGTTTTTGTGCCAAAGATTTTCAAGGAGCTCGTTAATGGAACTTCGTCTGAAATGAATTTGGAAAGTTGCTGAAATAATTTGTATTTGCCCTGAATTAGATATTTACATAAATTCATTTTTTTTTTTTTATACCAAATTGGTAAATGTTTAAATATTAATTTTTTTTATTTATTTGATTTTATTGGTGCGTAGTGAAAACTGTTTGAAGGAGGGAGGATAGAATCTGAGGAAGTAGCTAAGCATCAGATACACTTGTTAATCATCATCATGGCCATTTTTCTATGCTGACATAGATTAGTTTTATTGAAGCAGATTTTCTCTGGCTGGATGCCCTTCCTGCCACCAACCCTCACCAGTCTCCAAGCAAGGTAATAAAATCCCTGTGGTTAGACATGATCTCATAGGATACTGGAAATGATTGACACTACTTCTATAACAGCAACAGTCATTTTACAGCTATCATGTATCAAAACAACAAGGCACAAACATACATGGATTCCCACATATTTATGAGAGTTCGTGTGTGTGAATCAATATATATCGACATCACGACGAAGAAGAATGGATAATTATACAACTTTAAAATTTGTTTATTGTTCTTCTATTTTCAGTCATTTGACTGTGGCCATGCTGGAGCACTGCCTTTGGTCAAACAAATCGACCCTAGTACTTATTCTATTGGTCTCTTTTGCCGAACCGTTAAGTTACGGGGACATAAACGCACCAGCATCACTTGTCACAATGATGGGGAGGGGGGCAAACACAGACACACAAACATACGTATATATATGTTTCAGTCATTTTGACTGCGGTCATGCTGGAGCACCACCTTTAGTTGAACAAATTGACTCCAGGATTTATTCTATCAGTCTCTTTTGCAGAACTGCTAAGTTAAAGGGATGTAATCACACCATCATCGGTTGTCAAGTGATGGTGGGAGGACAAACACACTCAAGTACATGCACACACAAATACATCCATATATATATATATATATATATATTTCAAAATGTGACCGCGTGTGTACCGTTGGGGATTTTTTTTTTTTTTTTTTCCTGTCTTCCCTTCTCTGGATCTTTCCTTCTATGTTTCTGACGAAGAGCTCCGCTCGAAACGTTAAACCTCCTTCTTTCCTGAGCGTCCAATAATACTATATTTGTTCCACGTCCTCGCGTTATTGTGTTTTTTTGTGCTTTCATGTTTGGATTAACTATAAATATATATATATATATATACACACACATACACACACACACGACGGGCCTCTTTTAGTTTCTGTCTACCAAATCCACTCGTACCATCTTAATGTTCTTTGTAGCATTTTGGTGTATTTACTTGATTTGGTTGCAGTGCATGTTCCTCCAGGTTAGACATTCCTATGCTGCTTTGCTCAAGGTTTTACTCATGCTAACGGGTGAAGCGAACTGAGGATTCCAGTGTTAGTCCTTCTTAAAGTATATTCTAGGTGAGGGAATCGTTAAACCTTTGGGTACATGACAGTAGATGTATGGCAGACTTCTTTCAGTTTCTGTCTGCCAAATCCACTCAGAAGGCTTTGGTCAGCCCAGAGTTGTTATATTAGAATACACTTGCCAAAATGTCACACAGTAGGACTGAACCCAGAACCATGTGTTTGGGAAGCAAACCTCTTACACTACATCCACACTTGTCTGCATGAGAATTGCTGTGGATATGAATGATGCCCAGAGATTCTTTTCTACTCTAGGCACAAGGCCTGAAATTTTTGGGGAGGGGCCCAGTTGATTTGATTGACCCCAGTATGCAACTAGTACTTAATTTGTTGACCTCAGCAGAATTTGAACTCAGAACGTAAAGACAGACAAAATACCACCAAGCATTTTGCCCGGCATGCTAAAGTTTCTGTCAGCTCACTGCCTTAAAATAATTTCTACTGTAGGAACAAGGCCCAACATTTTGGAGGGGGGGGGGGCTGTCGATTAGATCGACCCCAATATGCAAATGGTACTTAATTTATCAACCCCGAAAAGATGAAAGGCAAAGTTAACCTCGGCAGAATTTGAACTAAGAACATTAAAGACAGACAAAATACTGCCAAGCATTTCGCCCGGCAATCCTAAAATTTCTGCCAGCTCGCCACCTTATGATGCCCTGAGATTGGCATAGAAAGGGATCTAACAGTAGAAATGAATCAGAGATTAATGTCAAATTTGAAAATATGAGATTGCTTCATAACACCAAAACAATATATTGTACACTAGTCTGTTAGACCAGTATTTATTTATTTTATGTTTCATAAATCATCTTTAATTAAAAACAAAGAATCTTTAAATTAATTTTCATTCAAGTTACCAATTGTTATTGAATATTTATTTATAAATTAACATAGGTGGTGTTCCAGCATGGCCACAGCCAAATGACTGAAACTAATAAAAGAATAGCAATAGAGGTTTATTTATTGGTCTCTTTACTGTGTCTTGCCCATCATGGTTGATTTTTGTTTTATTCAATTTTTTTTTTCTTTTCCGCCTTTCATTTCCACAAATTGATAAAATATAAATACACCAGACGAGTAGTGGGTGTCAGTTCTATTATATTCCTGTAGACTTATGATGCAATTAACCAAATGCACCAAGTATGTGATACATTGAGACTTCAATAGACTCTGAAATAGGGCGTTGTGTAATGTTACATCATCGTCGTCTTTAACGTTCACCTTTCATGCATATGAATTTTTAAATAAAACAAAAGTACTATATATATATAAAGAAATTTGCTTCCCAAGCACATGGTTCCAAGTTCAATCCTATAGTGCAGTACCTTGGGCAAGTGTCTGTTATTGCCCTAGGTTCAAAGCTTTGTGAATTGATTTGGTTGATGGAAACTGGAAGAAGCTTCTGTGTGTGTGTTATACTCATACACATTTATGTACATATCTGTGTCTTTGTGTTTGTCCCTCATTACCACTTGGCAGCTGGTGTTGGTTTGTTTACATCCATGTAATGTCATCAGTTAGTGTAAGAGACCAACAGAATAAGCACCAGGTTTTAAATAAATGCTAATCAATTCATTTGACTAAAGCCCTTCAAGACAATGCCCCAGTATGGCCACATCCCAATGACTGACACAAATAAAAAGTGTGTGTGTGTGTACTTCAGTTTTGTGTGTGTGTGTATGCCTAATTTATTCTCTGCCTCAGTTGACACTATAATTTTATTGATATGTGTCAACACAACGATCTCTACGCTTATTATGTATGATGTTTTTCACTTCCCTTTTGTATTTTTCAATAATCCAAGCTTAGCCAGGCTAAGATTCATACCTCCTGAAGTTCATAGACTTTGAATTAATTGCTCTGTGATAAGCTACTAAGGATAATGAGGATTAGGAAACATTTAATTGGGTCAGTCACATAATCTAATGCATATTAATAATGAAAACAATAACACAGCATTTTATTTTCATTATTCACCTCTTGTAGGGCAATGAACTGGCAGAATCTTTAATACACTAGATGAAATGCTTGGTGGTATTTCGCCTGTCGCTACTTTCTGAGTTCAAATTCCACTGAGTTGACTTTGTCATTCATCCTTTCAGGGTCGATAAATCAAGTACCAGTGAAACGCTGGGGATTGATGTAATCGACTAGTCCCCTCCCCACAAATTTGAGGCCTTGTGCCTCCATTAGTAAAGGTTATTATTCACCACTTGTAAGGCAATGAGCTGGCAGAATCACTAGCACGCTGGGCAAAATTCTTAGCGGTATCTCTTTCCTCGTGTTCTGAGTTCAAATTCTGCCATGGTTGACTAAGCTTTTCATCCTTTCAGGGTCAATAAAATATGCACCAATTGAACACTGAGGTTGATGTAATTGACTTACCTCCTCCCCTGAAATTGCTGATCTTGTGCCAAAATTTGAAATCCTTATTATTCACCTCTTGCTTCAAAACTTTCTACTAATTTTATCTGCATGAGGATTTAATTAGTAAAGAAGTTTATTAGACAATTAAAAATCAGATAAAAAATTCTTCATATGGGAATCTGAACTTCTATATAATTTAACTTGCATGGAAAGCACCTGTGCTGGTGACACTTAAAAAGCACTCCATACACCCTATTAAGTGGTTGGCATTAGGAAGGGTATCTAGGGACCATGTTGAAACAGACAATTGGATTCTGGTGCAGTTTTCTGGCTTGCCAGCTCCTGTCAAACCATCCAATCCATGCCAGCACGGAAATGGACATTAAATGGCACTGATGATGATGATGATGATGATGAATGGTAAAGAATAACTTAAATACATCTTAACACTTTTGACATGGATTATTTATAAACTTAAAGTACTACAGGCCACTGTCATTTTAATATACATCAGGAAAACAGAAAACTAGCAGAATTGTTTTTTATCAAATCAATGTTTAATTTTATTCTGTAGTTCACCATTTTTTAAATTCAAAATTGAGAGTTAAAAGAAAACAATTGGTGCTGCTTTAGTGTGCACCCTACCTGGCCATTTACACTTCTGCAGACAGTTTAATCCTATTCCTAACCCAGGTCAGGTCATTTCCATGTAGACTACAGATAATGTGGTAGACCACATGCTAAAGTGGCACCAAAAAGTTACTTGCATTAAATTGAAATTGACTTAATTTGCATATTCAATTAACTGATCGATTTCACTTGGATCTTGATGCAAATGGTCCAATATTTTAAAAAGTGATGCCATTATGCAAAATTGACTAATATTATATTTAGAACCTGGTGATGGAAAGGAAGACTTGTAGCTTAATCTTGGTTTTACCAATGTTTAGAGGTTCTTCTGAAATAAAATATATTTGAAATTTCTTTGATAATTTTGACTAGATAGTGTTTAGTTACAAAAATGTCTTAGAACCATTTGATATCAGAATAGCACCGGTTAATGAATTAAGTATTGAACTTCTTAGTTGAAGATGTTCTTAGTTCCAGCTTGGCAGTTTGCCTGTTTCTAGCAGTTATTCATAAACTACTCTGCAGCATTGAGGAATTATTGTTATTAAGGTGGTGAGCTGGTAGAAATTGTTAGCACAATGGATGAAATGCTTAGCGGCATTTTGCCCAAGTTGTGGCAAAAATTTGAAATAATTATCGTTATTACTAAAGACAGCAAATTGTTAGAATTGTTTGCACTCTGGTCAAAATGCTTAGCGGTATTTCATCTGCTGCTACGTTCTCAGGTTGACTTTGCTTTTCATCCTTTTGGGGTTGATAAATTAGGTACCAGTTGAACACTGGGGTTGATATAATCACCCTCCCCTAAATGGCGACCCTTGTGGCGAAATTTGAAACCAAACCATTATTATTATTAAAGGCAGTAAGCTGACAGAATTGTTAGCATGCTGGGCGAAATGCTTAGTGGTATTTCATCTGCAGCTATGTTCTGAGTTCAAATTCTGCCACGGTCAGCTTTGCCTTTTATCCTTTCAGGGTTGATAAATTATCAGTGAGACACTGGAGTTGATGTAATAGACTAGTCCTCTCCCCTAAAATCTCAGGCCTTGTGCCTATAGTAGAAAGGATTATTATTATCATTATTCAGATATGTTTTTATTATTTTTGTATCTCCAAAATCAGTGGGAAAGTTTCCTCAGATTTAAATCAGAACTTGAATAAAAAAATTATGAAAATTTTGTTATTTATTTCTTGAAGTTCAGTTTCAGCTTTAAAGAATCTCTCTATTCTCCATCCCAAATTCCTCATCATCATCGTTTAACATCTGCTTTCCATGCTGGCATGGGTTGGACAGTTTGACTGAGGGGTGGCAAGCCAGAAGGCTGCACCAGGCTCCAATCTGATCTGGCAAAGATTCTATAGCTGGATTCCCTTCCTAATGCCAACTACTTCAAGAGTGTAGTGGGTGCTTTTTGTCTGCCACTGGTGTGAGGGCCAGTCAGGTGGTACTGGCATCAACCATGCTTGAATGGTACTTTTTATCTGCTACCAGCATGGGAGCCAGTGAGGCTCTAGCATCTGTTTAATTTCTTGGTGAAAAAGGGTTTAGGAATGTTTTGCTTTATCAGCTTTGAATTTTAAATCAACTAGAAAAAGTATTTGAATCAAAATTCCCAGACTTTCTAATTGAGTCCCTAATTCTTCCTGTTGCTGTACAGATTTCAGTATTTGCAGGTTCCTTAACCCTTTCGTTAATTGTAGTTCTGTTGAAATATTGCTGCTTTTATTTCTGTCAATTTTTAAAATAATGTAAAATTTAATAAATAGCTTCCATTAAGCTGGTGTCTGCAACAATTTAATATGAAATTTTGATGAAAGATCTTGAGATCATTTTAAAATGGGGAGTTTGTACCAGAACCAAGGCAGTTTTATATGAAAAAAGATTACTCTCTCTCCTTCTCTCTCTCCCTCCCTCTCTCCTAATATAATTTCTCTTCTGATTCTTATGAAATTATTTTAGTTTTTACCATTTTCATTCTTTTTGTAGAAAATTAAGAAATACCAACTTTTTGTTGTTTTTTTTTTTTACAAACAAATATTTGGACTAGAGGTGATTTCTATAATATAACCTGAAATGATCAGGCCTGTAGCAGTGGAAACCTCCAGCTTTCTTGGCCCCCAGGCCATATCCCTGCTCATCGCTATCAAGGGACAGATGGCTGTCTGCAAGTGTGAGCCCCATGAATCAGAGTAGCTCTTCCCTTGTCTGAGACCACGAAGCAGTCTGACTTGTAGGAAATTGTATGTTCCACTCCTTAATGTAAATTTATGGCATATATATATATATATATATATATATACACACACACACACACTGTTGTGTATGGGGAGTCATTTTATTTTTGTGCCTTATAATGTAAACAACACTCACCGGTAAAATTTCCACTTATTTTTATTTTCCTAAAATTTTCGTTGCATCTTGCAACCTTTTCAATAGTCTTAGTCAAGACTATTGAAAAGGTTGCAAGACAATGAAAATTTTAGGAAAATAAAAATAAGAAATAACTGGAAATTTTACCGGTGAGTGTTGTTTACATTATAAGGCACAAAAAGAAAATGACTCTCCCCATACACAACAGTGTATATATGTGTATATATATATATATATATGCCATAAATTTAATGACTTTCACCAGACACAACAGAATATGCTTCAACACACGAACTCATATAAAGAATCTTGCAAACCAAATCCAAAAACGAAATAATTATATATATACATATATATATATTTATTGAAATGGATAAATGAATTATCTTGTTACGGATTATTCAAATTATAACCGATACCTGGGTAGCAAAAATCACAACAGAAAAATCACGGTTGAGGTTATATATATATATATATATATATATATATATATATATATAATTATTAATTCATAAAAGAATATAACGATAAAAATCACGTTATAATTTTTATCAAATAGTGAGCATGCTATAGACATTTTTGCCCTAGCTCCCTTGATAGATATATATATATATATATATATATATAAAAGCTTGCTTCTCAATCACATAGTTCCAGGTTCAGTCCTACTGCATAGTAGCTTCAGCAAGTATCTTCTACTATAGCCTCAGGCCAGCCGAAGCCTTGAGTGGATTTGGTAGATGGAAACTGAAAGAAGCATTTTGTGTGTTTGTGTATGTATATATAATATATGTATATATTGTGTGTGTCTTTGTGTCTGAAGTCCTACCATCACTTGACAACCAATATTGGTGTGTTTACATCCCTGTAACTTAGCGTTTCAGCAAAAGTGACCAATACAATAAATACCAGGTGTTAATTTCTTTGACTTTAAAAAAAAAAACCAGCATGGCCACAGTCAAAATGACAGAAATGAGTAAAAGAACAAAAAGTGTGTGTGTGTGTGTGTGTGTATATATACATTTATATATTTCTCTATAAATATAATACATTCATATTTACATCATCATTGATATTTCAGAAAAAAAAAACTCCATTCTAGTTAAGAAAGAATCTCTATAGATAAGTAACGAACTGACTGGAACATTAGACTTTTTCCTCTCAGCATAAAATTTATTCCACCGTTTGAACTATTTGTATTCTTTTTTTGTTGACGCAGAACACTAATTTTCTCACATTCTACCATTTCTACTACTTACTAATAATCTACTAGAGCTACTTTTAGACTGCAATTGTTGGTGTATTATGCTTAGCCAGCCAAAATAATAGCAATGTCTACTGAGTTATCGATGATTTTTTCCTACATGTTTCCTGGCACAGCTAGTTTATTTTTATTTTATTTTTTATCCTGAAATTTAGAATCTTATGTTTTCTCTGTTTTTGACAACTGCTATCAATAGATATATACACACATCATCTGATAAACATATGTAAACAAATGCTTTTGTTTTTATTTATTTTATGTATTCCTGATGAAATTTTTTTATGGTTATATTTGGTTAGAAATGTATATCAGTTGATAACTGATGATTATAATCTCAACATTATGTGTGTGATAATAATTTCCCAACCAGAAAAAATTGTTTTCATAAATGTCTGTTGGCTTTGATACTATTGCTATCTATAGTAGAGTTACAGGAGTAAAGTCTATTTTTAATCTGACCGCAAAAAAAAAAAAATTACTTCTTGGAGACTCTAGTTTACAAATTCCCATCTTTTCAAATATGGTTGAACTGTTTACAGAAGACATCCAGTTCTATCAAATGTACAGCAATTTTTATAAATATGATTAAAAAATTTTTTTAGTTTCTCATGTTCTGTATCTGAATAGGAGTTTGTATATCTCCGTCTCGAAATCTATTATACAATGTTATAGTTTGTGCATATGCAACTAAACACACTACTCGTGGTATTTGGCTTAAGAAATCTTTAAGTTCTTTCTCTCAGCTGCTACTAAACTACTTACCTGATATTCTATTTCTGTTTACCATGTTCCATTTACTTTATATACGATCATAGTAGGTTTTAGGATTTTTAAATATTAAATGCATTCTCTGCATTTTAAAGCTTGTTTATTTAGCTATTTATATATCTATATGTAGGACAGATTTGTGCTTAAAACATTTATGTTCTACTTTTTTCAGTCATTGACTGTGGCCATGCTGGGGCACTGCCACGGAGAATTTTTAGTTGTATGATTCAATCTTACTACTTAGTTTTTCTTTTTAAACCTGGTACTTATTCCTCTCAGCCCCTTTTGCTGAAACACTAAGGTACAGGGGCATAAACACACCAACACCGGTTCTCAAGTGGTGGGGGGAAAGGGGACAAACACAGATACTATTTATTTTTGATAAATTTTCATAGTGATGCAGCTAGAATTTTGATTTTTAATTTAATAAATTTCAGTTTTTCAAATTTAAACTTCATATTACAGTTTTAAATTTGGAAATATTAATTTTGTGTGGTTGTTGCAAAGTCCTACAAGAGTTGTGGGTTTTTTCCTGCTATAGTTTTGTAGGCTCATGCATAATGACCTACAAACACAATTGTCCAGTAACACACATTTGTCCTCTCTCATTCTCAGTTTTTGGTCTTATCTCTTTTATGCTAATTATCCTTTACTGCTATTCTTCATGGCAGTTTAATCACCTTCAGATAAGTGTGGAGAAATGAAGCCAGCAAAATATTTTCAGTTTCTTGCTCTGCTAGAAATGCTAGCTGGATCTTCTTTAAGTCTTAAATCACATACTACCATCTTAGCAAAGAAGGATCCATTGGAAAATGTAGGCTTAGATACATAATGTCTGAATAAAAGATAGAGCAGTTGGAATGATGTCTCCTTGATCAGGCCTGACTGAAACTAAACAACCACTACATTCATTATAGTCCTCTTCCAAACCTTACATATATACACCCAAGTTTACATTTTTAATAAGGAATATATTTCAAAAGGATATTGTGTAATTTTTTATGTCCTTGTTAGGCATAGGTGTGGCTGTTTGGTAAGAACCTTGCTTCTCAGTCATATTGTTCTAGGTTCAGGCTCATTGCATGGAACCCTAAGCAAGTGTCTTCTGTTATAGCCTCAAGCCAATCAAAGCCTTGTGAATGGATTTGGTAGGTGGAAACTGAAAGTAGCCTGTTGTGTGTGGGTGTGCATGTATGTGTGCATGAGCGTATATATATTTGTGTGTGTGTGTGTCTCCCACCACCACTTGTGTTTACATCCCCGTAACTTGAGACCAGTCAAATAAGTACCAGATAGGGGTCAATTTATACGACCAAAATTCTTCAAGGCAGTGCTGCCCTAGCATGACTGCAGTCTGATGACTAAAACAAGTAAAAATTAAGATTGTTAATATTTTTTTTTCTTCATAGGTTGGAGGCAAAATTTTCAATTTTTTTTAATTTGATTTTTTTTTTTTTAAATATTTTCAAAAATATGTTTTCATGGTTGAAAGAGGATAAAACTAGACACGAGTTAGCATAAACAAATATGAGTTGTATTTGTTGTAATTTAAGAGAGGAATGCTATTAGGTCTACTCTTTCTCGTCTCTGATCAATGAACCACCCTTTCTCTATTCTTTTGTAGCTTATTGATTTTGTATTCCATTCGTTAATACAAAATACATAGGGACAGTTAAAGATAGAACTAATATAAATATTTTCAAACTGGCATGTTACTATCCAGTTTGAGAGATGTATTGACTGGACTGATTATGGGAAAGGGATATTCATAAATTTCTTGGAGATAAGTTAGGCTGTTTAAATCTGGTGATTGAAACTCTTTGGAAGATAGATAAGTATAACCAATGCGAATTGAGTGGAGTTATTGATAGAATATTGTTTAAGTTGTTGCTTGTTGTTGTTTGTTGTTGTTGTTTAGCTCTAGGTCAGCCTTTATCAAGCAAACTCATGATCAACAAATGCATTCTGAACATGACCATCTCGTCTGAAAAGATATATTTTACCTCAGGCTATGTCAGCAGTTCTCAACCATGTTTTACTTACAGACCCCACTTTAATTGCTCGGTTGGTCCCTCAGTTGGTCTCTCATAGTTATTCAATGTTTAAAAAATTCCCTTATATTTTTATAATTAACCCTTTCGTTACCGTATTTTTGTTGAGATGCTCTTTGTTTCTTTCAATTACTTTAAATATAACAAAGAATTCAGTAAGATAACTTAGCTATTATTCATAAATTGTGACTAAGGTTTGGTTGAAGATTTTAATTCAAAACTTATGAAAACAAGACATTTGTATTACAGTCAAAGCTGGTTTCAGCCAGGTTGGTAACAAAAGGGTTAAATATTATTAGGAATTGTATTGCACAAAATATTTCAATGATTTTTTTTATTGTAGAAGTATAGCCAGCTTATTGCACATAAATTTTAGCAACAAAATCTTCTGTTGACCCCCAAAGGTCATATGGACCCCAGTTGAAAATCACTGAGCTACATTATCCAATGTATTTGCTTTATATGTGTTTTAATTGCCAATAAGTTATGTTTTGGGCAAAGTGTGGCTTACTGTTTCTAACCACTTGAGCTGTCTCGTGTAAAGGCTCTCTTTCATTGGCTCATAGGTTATTGGTTAGCGGCATAACACCTGCTCTAATCTGCACATGTGACTTCCAAGAGGAATTACTATCAAAACAGTAGAATCGGATTTACAAAATAGTTGTAAGAAACATGCCGAAAATAGATGATTGCTGGGGTGGGGGTCATAAGAATAGCTAATCACTTCAATGGCACCAGGATAAATACACCAAAATGCTTTGAAATGTACAGGGTGGATTTAAAGCTGCTGGAGTTCTGTGAAGATAATAACCTTGTCGTTTAGCACTCAAGAAGCTTGCTTAACAACATGGTTCCGGGTTCAGTCTACTGTGTGACACTTTAGGCAAGTGTCTTAGGCAATAGCCTTGGGCCAACCAAAGCCTTGTGAGTGGATTTGGTAGGCGGAACCTGAAAGAAGCACATAGTGTGTGTTTGTGTGTATATATATATATATATATACTTTTGTTTCAGGCATTTGACTGTAGCCATGCTGGAGCACCACCTTTAGTTGAACAAAGTGACCCCAGGATGTATTCCTTGTAAGCCTAGCACTTATTCTATCAGTTTCTTTTGCCAAAGCACTAAGTTACAGGGACATAAACACACCAACATTGGTTGTCAAGCAATGGTATGGTGGGAGGACAAACATGTATATATGTATATACACAAAGGTTGTGTCCCAGTGTGGCCACAGTCTAATGACTAAAACAAATAAAGGATAAAAGATTATTGACTGGCTTATTTGCTTGTGTGCTAGAAATAACGACCTACCCATAGAAAATGAAATAAACTGGTCGTTCAGAATATGAAATCAATTCATTTTTTGTTGAATGTACCCTTTGCCTTCAAAATTAGTTGTAAATTTAGACCAAGTACAATAAGATCAGGAAGAATAAGTTTGTTAAGTGAGGTATGAAAAGTAGAGGTTCCACATAATGCGGCAGGTGTTTGTAAACTAAGCTAGGCCTCAAAATAATGTCGTGACTAGTTTTCTCAGTTCTAAATAAGCATCCACTTGCAAGCAACAGACTACATGTGTAGCTAGAGTAATAGCAAAATGGACATTGATTGCCTAATGCTGTTATGATTGAGCTAGATTTCATAAAAAAGTTTCTTTCACCATACTCTCTCACCACATTTTCAAGAGGAGTTAAATATGTAGTGAAGTGTCATAGAGCATACCCTCGTTTTCGTGGGATTGATGAAGAGCTTCCTGTTTAAGGGTGGAGACACTTTACAGAAACTTACCAAAATATTTGTTTTCATTTAAGATATAATGTATCCAAGACCATGTTGCAAAGACTGAAACATTGGTCCTCTCCAGAAATTCTTCCCAGTGCACTCTGCATGTTAGAACATCACTGACACAAGTGGAGAAGTTGAAGTAACTCGAGGGGTTGTGTTCATGAGTGATGGAATGCAGAAGTTTGAATTGGATGATAGAACTGCAAGTGCTGGCTCTGAATGTTGGGTAATGACTAAAAGATTGTCATGAACACAAGCAACTGAACTGAGATTCATCTGAAGGATTTCATGTGAAATGTTACTTGACTGGGAGCATAGATCCGAGAATATCTCCAGTTTGAGCCACCATTTCTCCAGATTGAGAAGTCACAGCTTTGGTACCACAGACAATCAGAATGCCACAGGAAGGAATTGCAAGACAGGGATTTTGATGCTAAGCCATCTGGCAGGGGACCTAGGAGTAGACCAAGAATGGAATGGTTAGATAATATCCATTGTCTTAGTTGGTCATGCTTCAGAATCCAGCCAAAAAGTTTAATGGTGATTGCTTCTGTTTGGACCATATGGAGGACAGTCCACCCATGACCCACCTAAGAATAGTGGGTAGAGAGATGGATGGATGGATGGATGGATGGAAGACCACATCATTCTGGATGCATGTTTCCTTTTTAAAGATTGATGGATATTTGGCTGTTATTTCTTACAAGTCAAAACACTAGTTAGTTGTTCCTCCAGCATGGCCACATTCAAATGACTGAAACAAGTAAAAGAATAGAAGAATAATATCTAATTATATATAGCTAAGTAGTTTGAGCACACCAAGGTCTTTGTTGGGGGTGCCATGCAGTGCCAGTGTCTGTTATAGAAGTCTTTGACCTTTTTGTTGACAAACTGTGACATCTGAACTACTCAACTGCAAGTAACTCTCTTGCTGTGCAAGCCTTAAATTTGTATGAAGGGAAAAACGTGTAACAAAAACAAGATATTTCACATGTAAACATGCTGCTGAAAATACAAAGTGAACAAGAAAACATATCAGTAAAGTTTGAAAGGTTGTCCTAGTTTCACTAGTCAAATAGTTATTTTTGTTGAAAAAAATCTTCTCTATCTATCTCTCTCTTTCTTTCTCTCTCTCTCTCTCTCTCTCTCATATGCACAAACGTACTGTACATGTTTTTTAGGTATGTGCATTCATTGTGTGATTGTTCTTGATAGCATAAACTGACTCTATAATCAAAAGATCAAAGCTCATGTGCTTCACTGGCTGAAATCTTTATAAGAATAATACTGAATTGTACACTAAAATAATTCAGGGAGTATAAACCCCAGAAAGAGCAAGCTGGTCAGACAGCCAAAGAACCTTTGTTGCAATTTGGTTTGATCCTATTCAACATAAGTACAGAAAGAATAACATACAGTAATCCCTCAACTATCGTGGGTGTTATATTTTTTTAAAAAAACCCACGATGGGTGAAAATCCACAAAGTAGAAACACTACTGTATATTTTTTTTGTCTTTATAATTTGTATATATTTTATTATAAATGCAAAACAACACCATGGAGGAAATGACGTAAGCTTAAATAAACTGTGATAGGTGAACCACGATATGGTAAGGGATTACTGTATACCTGTCTAGCAAGGATAAACATACTTCTATAGAATTAAATGCGTATAATTTTTTTTTTTGTTTAAGATCTAACTAGGTTGAAATCTAAATCCTTCAGTTATCAGAATTCAATATTTTCATCAGAAGTTGTCATAATCCCATATTTGAGGGTGAAATACATTCTTGTATGATTAACTTAGTATGGTTCTCTTAGCAATTAACTTAGTATGGTCCTCCATACATTCTCTGACTGGAAGAGCTTTGTTCCATGTTAAAAGCAATTCTACATTTTCTTTTGTGTAACCTATTAACATTGCAGATTTTAGACTTTAAGATATTTCCTAGAATCTTAACGAATTTTGTGTGTGTGACTACAGGCCTGGCCAAATGGTTAAGTTCTCTTTACAATCATAAGGTCTTAGTTTCAATCCTGCTGGGCGGTGCCTCAGACAAATGACTTTTGTCTCAGCCTAAGGTTTAACACCAGCCTTGTTTGGTTTGGCAGAATTTCTATGGAAGTTTGTCAAATGGATTGTGTCTATAATTCATTCAGCTCTATCGTATATTGTTATATAGATTCAACTTGGGGGATTACATTAAGGATACACCATCATCATTTTAACATCCACTTTTCCATGCTTGTATGGGTCAGACAGAATTTGTGGGTATGGCTTTTTTATGGCTGGATTCACCAATCCTCACTAGTTCCTCAAGTAAGGTAATAATTCCCTGTGACTAGACATGTTTACACGAAAAATTGGAAACAGGCATTGCTTGCATGATGATGACACTTTACAACTGGCACACAATATCAAAGCAAGGAAGCATATGCATATGATGGGCTTCTTTCAGTTTCTATCTACCAAATCCACTCACGTGGTTTTGGTCAGCCCAAGGCTATAGTAGAAGACACCCAAGGCACTACAGTGGTTCAGAAGTAAACTTCTTAGCACAGTCATGCCTGCACTGATATCTGGAAATAGTCAGCTGCTTACATATTAAGTAGATGGTCCATTTGATTGAACAAGCAAATGCTCATTATCAAAATACACATACAGACATGATGGATCTGCTGTTGATTTTAATTCCCCCCATTGATTCCTGATAGTTAAGTTAGTCTCTTGTTTACATGCAAAATTAAAGAAATCATTGAAATATCTTTGTAACCAAATTCTTCAAGTGTTGTTGCTTGAAGTTTAGAATAACGTTTTGAACACTGGAGGTAGTATTGAGCAGGATACTACAACTATTTCTATTAGTTACAAAAACCTTTTACTTTTAGTAGATGCTGCCAAGCTATGATTCCCATGGCTTTCTCAATGACATTAGTTGTCTAAATGAACAGAAATGGCTTCATCTGAAAACCATAATGCTGTTGTGATTTCTTCATGCAATTACCACTTAGTTACTATAATATCAGTGTTTGCTTCAACACTAACATTAAAGTCTTCATACATGTGACAGTCATTGATAACTTGTTATCAAATATTAGCAAGAGAATAAAGGTTTTTGTTATATAGCGCAGATTCTAGCATTCATTTTAACTTCAAAAACTCGTATTCCTAACCATTCTGCTTTGTTTAGTCAATAATTACAGTTTTTTTTTTCTTTTTTGTCTCTACTTCAACGGGATGTTCATCCTCTCAAATACCTAAAATAAATTCTATGACTAATAAGCCATTTTAGAAGTAGGCTTTACTTTACTTGAATGGGGTCATAACTATTTTATATTAGTGCCTATTGTAGTTACTTTGAATTGAGAATAGTATATCAATTTCATCCACACCATTATTTATTGTTAAAGTTGATCATATAATTAGGCTTAATTCCAAAAGAAAATGTTTTGATGCATACATTGAAAAATAATGCAAAACTAGATGTTTGTTTTGATTGGTTTTTATAATTTTTCTTTTTTTCTTTATTTCTTGGCTCTGATTTTCAAGAACATTAGGGTATTCTTATGGAAAGGATGACTCTATTGAAAGAATATTTCTACATTATTATCATAACAACCACTAAAGCTTTTTCATGCAGTGCTAATAATATTCATCAAAAGAAAAATATTCTTTTTGCCTTGACATCATAAATAACAGTTGCACCTGTACTGTTGCCATGTAAAATGCACCCAGTGTACTCTGTAAAGTGGTGAGTGTTAGGGAGGTCATGCAGCTGTAGAAATCATATCAACATGGAAAATGGACGTTGATGATTTTCTGTCTTTGTTATATAAAAAGAAACATTTAATGA
Source organism: Octopus sinensis (assembly GCF_006345805.1). Classification (NCBI taxonomy): domain Eukaryota; kingdom Metazoa; phylum Mollusca; class Cephalopoda; order Octopoda; family Octopodidae; genus Octopus; species Octopus sinensis. Next base: position 25,208,573 of record NC_043013.1, read on the forward strand.
AGGTTGTTCAAGATTTTGAATTGAAACTCTCACTAATCCATATTCTCTTGGGCAAAATATATAGCTCAATGCTTTGGGCAGTCTAAATTGAAAAGAGTTACATGATGCTTTTGGAAAGGCATTCATTTGTTATAATCCTGCAATTCATACAAATGTTTACAAATATTTTGGCATGGATTGAGCATAGAAACTGTGTTGGTTTCAATTTTGTACGATTAAATTTCAATATTTAAATATCTCTTAATACATCAGCTCATCTGAAGTTTTTATTGAAACTGGATGCAATGTTTAATATAGAAATTTAAACTAATTCTGCATCAACAAGATTCCAAGCATTCCTACCACCACTAGCAATTCCTGTGGAAATTCCAGTTATTTTGAAAATTGTAAGATGGCTGGACATTGAGAAAGAACCATGAAAAATATAATTTTTATTTTGTAATTGTATTTTGTTTGTAACATTTGATTCTTCAAATGGTGTAAAAGTCCTTCTAGATAGTATTGAATATACAGTTGTAGGAAAGAGACCTCTAACAGTTTTTAATCTTTGATATACTACTCGTAACCTCATCTGCATTGAGTTATCATTTTTCATTTTATATCAAGAATTAAAGTCTTTATTATGAAATATATATATATATACACACACACACACATACATATACATACTTTAATCCATCATTAATAAAGTCTTCTTTAAAAACTCATTTTGATAAAAGTATATTAAAATTGGGATTTATACGACCTTTCTGGACATGGTAGTCTTTTGATAATTGTTTTTTTGAAAAAGTTACATAATTCTTGCTAATTAATTAGCGGCTTTCTTTATTATGATATAGATATACAGATTTTAGCTTTATTCTGTTCTTGTAGTGAAATAGTACCCTCAGCAAAGGGGACAACTAAGATACACCTCAAAAGTGCCTTAAACAAAGGGGAATGGAAGAATGAGATAACCAGTGATGCAATGATGTTAAACTTTATTTCATGTTTGTCTCCTCAAAAAATTACAGGCATTCACATTTTGTGTGTGTGTGTGTGTGTGTGTATTTGCCTCTATAAATCTTCGGCTTTATATTTATATATTACATCAGTATTAGAATGATCAAATTGATGTTAACAGGAAACAACGTATTATAGATGAGAAATATATATAAAAGTGGTACTGCAAATAATGGTATGAAGTAAATGTGTGTTAGAATGCTATGTTCCTGAGTCTTCCATTTGATCTTTTGGTTTCGAAAAACCTATTTGTAGAATTGGTCTTGCTTTTAAATCGAATAATGGGGAACATAATGAAGATGATTCCCTTCTACATGTGTTATTTAATTATCAAACATGTTAATTTTAGCTAGATTTTGATATGTGTACAGTGAAACTTTTTTTTGGGGGGGGGGTCTTATGATTGTTTATTGATAATGTGAAAGAATTCTATCAGCCTTCTGAACAATTCAAAGACTGATGACTGATATATTGAATATAGCAACTTGGAGCTATTTGCGTTCTGAAACAGCAGCTTTTAGGATTCACTATTCCAGCATTGAATAGAAAAGGGCTAGGAAGCCATTTTAGAAATATGATAAGCAAATTTATCACAGCCATATATATATATATATATACACACACACACACACACACATATATAATGTGTGTGTGTGTGTTATCTTGATGACACAAGTTGACAGGTGCTTTGACTTTATACAAGCAAGAGCCCATAGAAGAAAGCTGTAACTTACAGCTTGCAACATTTATATTTAATTTAATTTTGATAAGCAAAGTTTTAAATAAAGTTTGGTATTTTATATTATAGTAGTCTTCCATTTTATTTTTTGCAAAAGATAAATATTTTATAAACTATTCTTTATCTCCTCCCATATGAGACATTTACTATATTTTTCACAATCATTTAAGTTCCTGTAAAGTGTGTATGTATGTATATATGTGTATGTATATGTGCATATGTATTTGTGTATGTGTGTGTAAAAATTATGAATAATAATTACTCAAGCTCATTATATCATTGCTAAATGTCTTGTTTTTCCTGTTTAGTGTCAACTTCTGATAATACAAGTGATTAACTTCCTCAGCCAGTACAAGTTAATTTGTGGTGACCTTTTTATGAGCTGCTCTAAAACACCATTTCCTTTATGCTTGTTGAATTATATTATTTTAAATCATTTTAAAATAGATGGACCATTTTATACAGTTTTAAAACTAAATGAAAATAAAATTAAGTTGGTTACCTTAGCTACAAAATGAACTAATTACCTTACATAATTTTACATTTCATTTCATTCTTTTAAATCTCTCTCTCAGATCTAATTATTTGCTCTGAAAGTTAGGTATTAAATTGGATTTAAAATAGTTATTATTGTTGCAGTGGTTGTTTGTCTCTTAGAAATAAATATCTTCAAATCTGATTACTGATGTTTATATTACTTCAGGAGCCGTTGTTTAAATGAATTGACTTTTATGAGTAATGCTGAAAGTAAAATGAACATTGAAGCTGTTTAGTACTTGCAAGTGCGGATTAGTTAGCAATGTTTGTCAATCTATTTATTATTAAGTTGTATGTTTGCATTTCCCCTCTGAAGGCTGAATCAATGTTTGTTGGCTAGTCTTATTTCTAAATTGGTGCAGGTCATAATATGATCAATATGCATATGAATTGTCTGGATATGCTGAAAGGTTGATTGTTGTAATAGAATTAAAAGCATGTGGCTGGATTGAGCTCGTACGTATGAGCAGTGTTTTAACATTATGACCCTTCAAGGGCCATAAGATCAATAAAATTGCTTTGCCAGAAGTAATACCATATATATAATATTTATTAATATTTAGCAGAATTAAGTGACCTAAGGTCCAAGAGTTTCATGTGTTGGCACTAATGAAACTCTATTTTTTTTCTGTCTGCATCACCACACACACACACACACACACATATAATAATAATATATATATATATATATAAATATATATATATATAAATATATATATATATATATATATAGTGTGTGTGTGTGGATGGATGTTCCATTAAATTTCCCTTTAAGAAATATTTGATTTAAACTAAAGGATATTGTAGTTTATTTTATACATTTAAGACTGACTTTGTGTGGTCGGCCAGGACTATTTTTGCATAGAAATTAGGGTGATGAGAATCTTGAAAATTACATGAATGTTGTATTGTTGTATATTTAAGTGTGTGTGTGTATTGATATATAGTAACTGATGTGTGTGTGTGTGTTTCCCATGTTTTCATTCAGCTCTTAACACTAGCAATTCACATTGATTATTCACTGTGCTTATTTTTCTTTGTTATCCCTATACCCCCATCTTAGCCATGGATACTGAATTTTTTTCTTAGATGCAGGATTCTATCTTCATTTTATTTATTTTTTTTAACTAGTTCTCTACAAGTACTTATTCATATGATGCTTGTCCACTTAATTTCTAATTCTGGTATTATATCCACATAGAGTAAAACGAAATGTGGGAGAGGAAATAAATAAGGAGTTTATACATTTAAGCAGCAGAGCTTCTGACAATTAGTTCCCTCAGTGGCGTCAACTTGTTTCAGACAAGCTTTTACTTTATTTTACTACACTGCTTATGTGAATTATTTTGAATATGGTGTATACAATTTTAGCACAGTAGTCTTTTTACAACAAAACGTTTACATTATTCAGTGATAAGAAGAAAAAAAGCACTAGTTGGTGGCTTTTGAATAACCTTGGTAGTGAATAGATAGAAAAAAAGCTGCATAAGAATACAATGGGAACTACAAACTAATGACCTGTAATAATGAATAGTATCAGGTCTTTAAATATCAACAATTTACATTTGTAATAAACTGCAGTCAAAAAACAAAAAAAGCATTTTAAAAAGAGAAGTTTCATAGATTTGTGGTCATTTACTGATATCAAAATGGTTAAGTTCTCCCTTCACAGATACAAGTGCACAATTGGTCTGTTTCAGTCAGTGGTAGCTAACCCTATTGCCATAAGAGTACGACCGAAAACCTTTTTGGTATTCATGTCATTCACGGGAGAAATCCTTTAGGAATGGGGTTTTTTTCATTGCCTTGACCTACAGAAATTCTGTGACTCTCTACTGTGAACTAATGAGGTATTTATTTATTTTAGTGCTGCTGCTATTACAGCATGGTGAACCTACTTAGAGCAAGGTGGACATAGCCATTGTGCTCTATTAACTTCAACATCCACATGCTCTATTTCATCTAAAATGGTATTTAAAATAATATTCTTATTTGTCTACTCTAAAAAAATTCATGTATGTGTTTCATTTATATAATTCAAGCTGCGAAAGTTATTTCAGTATTTTATTTCTCAGTAAAGCAGTGAACTAGCAGACTCGTTAACACATCAGGCGAAGTGCTTAGTGGCATTTCATCCATTTTTACGTTCTGAGATCAAATTCCGCTGATGTCAACTTTGTCTTTCCATCCTTTCAAGGCTGATAAAATAAGTACCAGTTGAGCACTGGGGTCAATGTACTCAACTATCTCCACCCCCACACCCCTCAAAATTGATAGCCTCATACCAAATTTTGAAACCAAGATTTTATTGCTCAGTCTTTAAACTTTTATGCAATTATTATCATTCATATTAATTTGATTTTGATTATTTTTTTTTTTTTCTCATATAATCTCTGGATTACCAAATTGGAGATATTTACTTACTAGCATTTAGAGCCAGATGGCCTTAATGTACACCACTACCTAAGACATAATATACTTCATCTTGAAATGTTATCATTATCATCATTTTAACATCCAACTTGCATGAGTGGGATGGAATATGCTGAGGAAGGTATTTCTACAACCGGATTCCTTTCCTGTTGCTAACCCTCACCTGTTTCCACTGAAAATTGGAGACAAAGGATGCTGCTTTTACAGTGGTGACACTCATTTACTATTGTCGCACGAAATCAGGGCAGGTGACAGTAACACACACACGCACATATGACAGGCTTCTATACAGTTTCCAGCTACCTCATCTATTTATATAAAAGTATGCTTCAAGATCATATTTGTGCGAGTTTGGTCATGGGCTTAAGTGTTCAAGTTGAGAAATATTTGTAACTAGACCAACATATATTGATACATTTTGTATGTTAAAAATGCATTGAATATGTTGTTAATATAAAGCCTGTTGTTTTTAATTTTTTTATTTTGATTTATGATTGTAATTTCGGCTCATTTGATTTAATAAAAACAAATTATTTGAATCCAACTCAAATGGGCAGTAATCTTCCATATTAGAATTAATTTACTGTTAAGCTGAAGGGAAAATATGATCCTATATGGAGGCAAGCAAATTTTATCAAAGAGTCTCTCCAGGTCAAGCTGCTACTTTTCTGCATTGAGAGGTCACAACCTCTATACTATGGATATGATTAGAATGTCACAGGAAGAATTGCAAGACAGATTCTCTAAGCTGAGCCAACCAGCTGAAGATCTAGAGGTAGACCAAGAATGTGATGGTTGGATGCTGTCCATGGTCATTGTTGGTGATGTTTAGAAACCCATTTAGAAAGGTGTAATGAGGGTTGCTTCTGATTGGCCCCCTACAGAGAAGATGCCTGAGGACTCATCCCCTACAAGTCTCCCAGAAATAGTGAGTGGAGAAAATGGTTGGAGAGAGAATATGTATTGCAGGAAGATATATTGATTTTTGCAATAATTTAAAGCTCTATGGATCTCAATACAAAACTTTCGTTTGAGAATTTTGATGGAAGTTGGAGATGATTGGAATATCCTTTTATCTTTTACTTGCCTCAGGCATTAGACTGCAGCCATTCTGAGGCACTGCCATGAAGAATTTTGCATCAAAGGGATCAACACCAGTACTTTTTTTTTTTTTTTTTTTTTCAAGCCTGCTATATATTCTATCAGACTCTTTTACTGAAAATGTAAACACACCAACACCAGTTGTCAAGCAGTGACAGAAGACAAATACACACACACACATACAATGGGCTTCTTACAGTTTCCATCTACCAAATCCATTCGCAAGGTTTTGGCCAGCCTGATGCTATAGTAGACTCTTGCCCAAGGTGCCATGCAGTGAGGCTGAACCTGGGACCATGTGATTGAGAAGCAAGTTTTTTACTGCACAAATTTCATAAAATAATGTCCTCCTTTTCACATATCCAAATATTTAAACAGAATAAGAGCATTTGAGGCAGGACCCTTCTTTTAAATGTATTTCAGCTCATTGGAAATATTACAGTAATGTGTAGCTTTACTAATGAAAGGTGTTTTTTTGTTTGTTTGTTTGCATTAGCTACTCACATTGCAATATCAGTTTTGTTGTCTGTTCTTCGCTTACCTTTATCCATTAAAATAGTCATGGAGCATTTGCGAGTTCAATTTTTATTTGCTTTTAAGAGATTGTTTTACAACTGATTTGGAAGAAACAGTTAAAACATTAAAAAATATTGGATCTTGAAAAATTTAGAACAACAATGAATAAAAATTTCAAAGTTGTTTGGATGGACATCTGTTGAAAACAAAATGGTTACAATTTAGATATTCTTCTTGTTTACAGGAATAGAAAAAGGAAGGATGCATTGAATAATGTTGTCCAAGTTACACTTTTCCTGAACACAATACTGAATAGTCTTTGATCATAGGTCTGCCACATAGGCTGGCCTGGGGCTGAACAATAACATAATTTAATCATTTTCTTCTTCCAAACAACTTTTTCATACTTTAGTTGCTTTTAAGATTTTATTTTTTTTTAATATTAAATTTCAATGAAAGAAATAAAATTTCCAATCTGTCTTTTAAAGGGAGATATAATCTTATCTGGTGTTATTAAAAGAACATTAGCTACCTTGGAATAGAGAGTTGTTGACTATCAGCTTAAGTGTATTTTTTTATTACATGGAGGTAGTTTCTAGCAAAGACTTTTATTTTTGCAATTGTACATTCTACTCTTTTAGATTTAGGGCATAGAATGTCTTAATTTTAAAGCTATTAAACTGTGTTTTAAAGATGTAACTGCATTGAACAGGTTATGCAACTTCGTGGAAGCGTTCTTACTGGTTTATTGGCTATCAAGTTTGTTTCTTTTCATGAAATTGGGTAAAGATGAGAATGATGGATTTATGGTACTGTTGAATGAACTGGCTTTCTATTTTGAATTGTAACTAATTATAGTGCTTTTCTACACTTCATTAGTTTTCAAAAGTGAAAACCAATCCAAAAGAAATGTCCAACTGCCTTAGAATCCATGCATGTCTACTTGAGTTGAACAATTAAAGGAAGCTATTAAAGAGAAATTGATTAGAATTCTTGCTAAACTTGAAATGAAATATTGGTCTCTAATTTCCAATATTTGATTTAAGACTTGTATAGAACAGTAATATCCCTCAGCCTACTAAGGAGTCTGTTATATTGGGTAATGTTCTTAAAATTTCAAACTGAACCAAATCCTTGGGTCAAACCGTAGGAGTAGATTCTCATTCCATTGTCCATGAATCTGGTTTAAGTAGAATGAAAAAGCCACACCACTAACCCTAACCCAAGAATAACTATCTCCAGCACTGACAATGGATGAAGAACAAACTACCCTGTGATTTGAATAAAGCATTCGGTTCAAAGTTTATAATCACTGACAAAGTTGATTTACCTTCTAAATTAATTAAAACAAAGGCAGTATATTTCAACAGAAATTGGATAACAAAAGGACTAAGAAATTTCATGATATTAATTAATCAAACATGACTAAAAAAATTTCTTTTTTATACACAATGAAGATACATTTTTTTGCTCAGTTTGTACCAGGTTTCAAGTTAGCTGTTCATTTTTTTCAGACTTATCTTAGACTCACCGGATGCCACTTAACCAGATGTGGGTCAGCACTCCTTTTCACCAAATGGAAAATTAAAAATAAATGTATGTTATGCACACAAAAAAAAACCCCAGTAATTATTATAATTAAATAGACTAATTTTGTGGATTAGTTTATTATCTCTGTTTATTTTTACTATCCCATCCAGCATATTTGTGTGGATTAATATCCTCTTGCGTTAAGTATGTACGGGAATTATTAAAGAGGGCAAGGATTTCATCATCGTTTAACGTCCACTTTCCATGCTGGCATGGGTTGGCTGATTTGACTGAGGACTGACGAACCAGATGGCTGCACTAGGCTCCAATCTGATCTGGCAGAGTTTCTACAGCTGGATGCCCTTCTTAATGCCAGTCAAGCGGTACTGGCAATGGCCATGCTCAAATGGTGTTTTTTACGTGCCACCTGCACAGGAGCCAGTCCAGCGGCACTGGAAACAACCTCACTCAAATGTTTTTTTACGTACCACCTGCACAAGTGCCAGTAAGGCAATGCTGGTAATGATCATACTCGATTGGTGGCTCTTACATGCCACCGGCACGGAAGCCAGTTAGCTGCTCTGGCAACGATCACGTTCAGATGGTGCTCTTAGCGCTTGTCTAATGTAAATATATTAAGCATTGCTGCTTGGTAACTATGCCGAACTTGTATTCTGATCCTCAGAAAGATTTCTTCGGAAATGTGTTTGTCTTGTGCTAAGTTTAAATGCTTAATTTCTAAGAAAAAATCACAACCTCTCTGAATATCCATAGAGTGCTCTTGATATTTGCTGTCCCCTTTGTGAGCTCTCAATACCTGAAGGGACCACTATTGCCCATGTTAAGAACCACTGAGAGTGTTAACCTTCTGACCAAAGTATCAATGACATCTCCTGCCCCACTCTCTCTTTCTTCCCCTCTTTGCCTCTCTTTCTCTCTCTTACCATTCTAATTTTACCATGAAAACTATACCAACATTTATTGATTTCTAACATGTCACTTTAAAACAAAAATATTATACACTTCCCATCACATGTTCTTTCAATTTACATCTCCTTATCAGCCTGCTTATCCCTTTTTGTGTAAGCTGTTCACCTTTTCCCATCAAATTTGTTTTTTATATATTTTTTGCGAGATGCTCTAACTAGTAACTTTTTTTTTTTAATTACAATGCAATTAGTGCACGAATACCTAGTGTCAAACAGGCTTCATCTTTATCAATGATTTATCTAAACTATTAGTGTGACTGCATAAATGATTCAAGAAGTTTTTTTTGTTTTGGTTTTGGTTTTGTGTGTGTGCCAGATCAATCCATGATCAAGTAGAATCTTTGATCAAAGCATCACAGCTTTGATAATTTCCTCACCATTTCTGTATATCTACAACCTCATTAGTGAAGGCTCATGGCCTAGTGGTTAGGATGTTGCACTTGTGCTCACAAGCTCATGGTTTCAATTCCCAGACTGGGTGGTGCATTGTGCTCTTCAGCAAAAACACACTCCATTTCACAATGCAGCTCCAATTTGCTCAGCTGTAAATGGGTAATTTTACAGTGGACTGGCATTCCATTCGGGGGAAATGTTTGCTTGCACATGGTGACCAGCAGTATATAACAGCATACAATAGACTGGTCAATACAGTGAAGGCCTGCAAGTTATATTATTTTCTAACAGTTGAGCTGTTAACCCTTTAGCACTCAGATTATTCCCTCAAATGCATTGCTTATTTATTCACATTGTTTTGAATTAATCCTGCCTTATATCAAGGTTTTGAAGATTTTGACGTGATTGTTTTGAATGACATTATCCGGTAGGTGTGAGTGGTCAGATCTGGTCAGTTTTAACATAGAAAGAATATTTTGGACCAGATATGGCCAGTTTAAATGCTAGATGGTTAATCCTAATTGTCAGCTACATCTTTTTTTTTTTTTTTTTTTTTTTACCTTTTTCTTTAACTGACATTTTACAATATTCAGTATTGTAATATTCACTATTCATGTACAGGAATATTGTGATTTTTATGCAGTTGATGATTCAATATTAAAATTCAAATACTGAGCATAAGAATTTGATTTCCCTTTCATTTCAGTTTTCTTTCAGAAGGAACCAAATATATTGCTCCAATTCCTCGTTTCAGATATGATTCCTAAGGTGTTTCCTGCTACATCTGTATACTTTGTATACATATTTTGTGTTCTTAGGGATTTGGTGTTGCTATGTAAACCATATTTATTTGAGAACTTTTTTTAAACATCATATGTCTGCTTTCGATACTGGCATGGGTTGGACAGTTTGATTGAAAACTGGTACCTGGGGGTGCTACACCAAGTTCCAATCTGAATTTGCAAGGTTTCTATGGCTGGATGCCCTTCCTAATGCTAACCACTCTGTGTAGTAGGTGTCTTTTAAGTGCCATTGATCTGACACTGGCATCGACCGTACCTATGGTCTCACTTGGCTTGATAAGTTTACACAAGCACGGTATATCGCCAAAGGTCTTGGTCACTTGTCACTGCCTCCACAAGGCCCAATGCTCAAACTGTGCTTTTTACATGCCATTGGCATGGGTGCCAGTCAGACAGCACTGGCATCAGCCATGACTATAATAAACACACAATTTATTCTCATGTTCTAAAAATGTGTGTACTGATAGTTGTACAAATGGTGAAAATGCTTAGAAGAGGAAATTAGAATTGTAAGAAAAATTAGGATTAATTGGCAAATATGAAAGTAGTACTGCCAGAACTGAAGTAGGCCAAATTAAAAGCAAATGAACAATATCTAAGATGATTCTTAAACACTTTATAAAAATTTAGTGTTGTGTAAAAACACAATGCTTTATAAAGAACAAAGTACTGCATCATCTTTGAATTCCTGTACAAAAAACAAAAAAACAGTGCAATAATTGAAATTGCATGTTATTTGCTAATTTGCATCAGATTGCAGTCAAAAGTGCATCCCTTTAAATCAAATGACCATCCAAACAAAAGTTGTGGGTCTTGGCAGCAGTCAACATTTTTATTCCCAGATTGGTTTAAGAGTTGGCTCTCCCAAAGCCAAAGATATGTCTATAAAATTAGATTTAAGTTTTATTGATGTTTGACAATTGTCTGGGTCATCCAACTTGGTGATATGTATGAAAAATATGTTTTTATTACTGAAAACTGCCAATAGACCAGGAGGTGATAGCAATATTCAAGGCTAATGTCCAAGGTATTGGAGAAACAACAAGAGAAAATGCATTTAAACTTACATTTGGAAGGTATTAATTTTAACTGAGATGAGAAATTATTTTGAGAGGAAAAATAATTCTCACTGTACAAATGATTTTGTAGCCACAGTAGAAACCATTCAACTTAATTTACTCAGATGAATGTGTAGGATAGCCATTCTGTGAGTTGTTTAATTGGTATGTCAGGAACCTAAATAATCCCCCACTATAGGCACAATTCCTGAAATTTATGGTGGTGGTGGGGGCTTGTTGAATACATCAACTCCAGTGCTCAACTTGTTTTGTTGACTCCCAAAAGGTTAGCAGGCAGTTAACCTCAGTAGAATTTGAACTTGGAACATTAAAGTCAGAAGTGCTGCTCAGCATTTTGACCTACATGCTAGTGATTCTGCCAGTTTTCTGCCTCTGTGGAAACTAAATATTGGAGACTTTTTCTTAAAAATTAACTGCAACCTTGCACATCATTAGGATGTTTGCCAAGATGGAACAAATGAAATTGAGACAGAGAGCAGATGAAGTATATACATTGAATGGCTATGGAGGTCTGGTAGAGGAAAATAGGAATCAAAAAACTCCATAGGCAAAAAATGGTTGAGAACCATTGGACCTAGACATTGACAACTATTCTATTTTATGTACTCAGAGACTGTAGTATTCTTGTGTTGTTCATTTTCTGCAATAAGAGTTTTCCTGGTTTTGTAATCTTACAAACTCACTAACTTTCAACAGGAATTTACTTGGATTATTTAGGACAAGAATTTTCAGAGTTGAATCTATGATGCATTGTTTAAGTTTCTATTTAATTCTTGCTGAAGTTTTATCTAAATTGTTTTTATTCAAATTGAATGTTTAAATTCATTTAGTGGTGAAAATTTTTCAGACTTTTAATCTATCTCAAACGGCTTGATCTCAGATCATCTTCAGGGTTTTATATTTGGCTGTGTTGGATGTCGTTGTTCAACTGCAGATCACATCTGATCGAGCAAATGTGATAATCATTGCATCCTTTTGTATAGTCAGGAACAGCACTGACTAATGTGCCCTTACTTTTTAGTATCTGTCCTTTTAGGATGTGATCTGAGTGAGATTTGGCTGTTGAATGCTTATGTACCAGCTTCTTTGTTGACTTATTCTTGTAAGTGTCCATCAAAATTCAGTCTGGTACCATGTACACTTCAAAGAATGAGACCCCTGATGACTATCAGGGATCAAAGGTCATGTTCATACAGGCGTGGCTACACCTACACATGCTACTTGGGCTGAGTCCCACTGCATGGCACTCTGGACGAGTGCCTTCTACTATAACCACGGGCTGCCTTATGAGTGGATTTGGTACACACAAACTAAAAAGAACCCTGTCATGTGTAGCAAGTATTGGGGTTAATTTGTTCAACTGAAAGAGGTAAAAGATGTGAATAAACATTTCTTCATCTCTAAAGATGAGGTTGATAGTTGGAAAAAGTTAACCATATTTTATTGCAATAATCACCTGTCAATTATATGTCAGTTTAATTTTGTCTTTTTTTTTGTTTTCTTCTCAGCTCTGTACCCCTGCAAATACTCCAGCAACACCACCAAATTTCCCTGAGGCTCTTACAGCATTGTCAAAGTTATCAACTACAGACAGGTTAGGCTCTTCACCAGCATATGCAACAGGATCACAGTCGAATACTCAACCGACTCCCAAACCAATGGAAATGGCACATCGATAAAATACAAATGAGAAAAAAAAAATGTTAAAAAAAAATAAGAGCGAAAAACATTTAAGTGAGGGAGGTCCTCTACTGTGCAGAAAGATAGAAACGGACAAAACAGATGATTAATAATAGCAACAGTTGTGTTCATGTGACTCTTTTGTTACAGTGAAGAGATGTACTAGAGAGTATTGAGGGGGGAAAACCAGTACTATTTTGAATTGCCAAATAATGCTGGCTGGCTGTGCTCATTCCCTTTACAACTGCCAATGGATAACCTGTTATTTGGATCTTATTTTGTTTTCAATTTTTTTTCCCCCTTTTATTTTAAGAAATATACCCAGGGATTTTTTTTTTTTTTTTCTGTTACATATATATCATACATATGCATACACCATACATATGTATCCATTGTTTTTATCTCCTCCAACAGTGTTCCAACACTTTCCAAATTTAAACAGAAAATTTTTTTTTTCTCTTTTTTTATTAGTGCATATCTGGCTATAGGATATTTTGGGGAAATGCCTAACACTGCCTTTTTGTTGGAAAATGTCAGACTTGCTACCATTTCCTCACACTCTTAAATATTAAAACTCTTGCATTGGACTTCCGAAATTTAAACTTCTGTCAGCTTGCGTCAGGCATGATAATGCACCACACATCCTGTTTATTATAGGATTTGAGGGGGCAATGTTGCATCATGTCTGTTATGTCTTTCAAAGCTAATAATACCTGGTGGTTGCCAATTCTCACAGGAATATTACAGCCATTGGGATCTACAACCTCATCTGCTATTAAAACGCAAGCAGCACTAAGAAGATTTGAGATACTCAACCATAGTCTCTTGCTTGAAGAAGCCTGGGTGACTTCACTTTCTGTTGATAAAAATCAACTTTGGAATACTGAAAGGCAAAGTTGAACTCTGCGGAATTTGTAAAGGGCTGGACATTTAAATTCAGCAAGGCATTTGTCTGACGCTCTATCGGTTTTGCTAATCCAGCCTCCATTGAAACTAATGACTTGTATAAGATTGTGTATTGTCTCACTTGGCAGTGACAGGAAAAGTCTTAGAATTTAAGGAATAGTGAAAGAAAATATAAATGGAACAAACATTTCTGTAAGAGGATAAGCAGGTCTTTTTCTGTTTTTTTTGGGTTTTTTTTAGTGGAGCACATTTTTACTTTTGAATCCTCCATATTTGTATTTTGGTTCTGGCTGTTTGCTCCTACAGTTAATTCTTGCAACCATTGCTCTACTTTGGATTCTGGAAAACCTTTTTCTTTTTTTTTTTGTTTATTTCATCCTTTCTCTCTTTTTTTAAACCTAGTTCCAATGACCTCTGTTTCTTACTCTATTTTATGCTTAGGGAACCCATTAGGCACTTTGAAACAGATGAATGCGTTTTAGCTATTGCAGGTACAGCTAGAATACAAATGCAATATTATACTTTATTCAAAAACCAAAGCAGTACATAATTTCTCCCTTAATCTTTCTATGCTGTGAAAGCTATATTAAATGGTGAAAATCTTTTTTCTTTTTTTTTTTTTCTTTGCTATCATTAGAACTATCCATATCATGTTGTAATTAACTTCATTAATATGATCCGTTTACAATCCATTTGTTATATGAAAACAAATTTATGAATAATGCTAGAAAAAGTATGTCTCTTGTGTAGTTGAATTAGTATCCTATTATGTCTTATGTCTAGAGGTCCCATTTTTATTTTTGTAGAGCTCACTAGCAGACACTGCCAGACCATATTTGTTGTTTGTAATTAATGCTTTAGAAGAAAATGTTTGAAGATGTGTATAGTTAGAATTTGTATACTTTTTGTATACACCTTACATATAAATATCTACACTGGTATTTTTAACAAAAGGCTCAGACTATATAACGATTTTTAGTAATGAAATAGACTAGTTCTTGACATTACTCTTGGGTTTTTCTCTTCTTTAAAATCCTAATTTCTGGATAAAAATACCAAGAATGTCAGATAGGGTGTACTGAAATCAAGCTAAGCGATGGAACTGAAGACAATTTCCGGTGACATTATATCATATATATGTATATATATCATATATATGTGTGTGTATATATATATATATATATAATCTTTTTTAAACTTCCTTTGGTCTTTTAATGATTATTTATAATCATAATTCTTGTTCACTGTGTGAATTTCTTTCTTTTGCCTGTGTATTCCCCTGATTGCAGCAACTTCAGAACTTCTCTTAAATTTAAAAAAAAAATACTTTAAGGAATTGAAAGTTTCTTGTAAAAAAAAGCCACTAAAGAGCATTTGAGTTTTTATAGAAAAGGGACCACCAGTAAGCATACTTTTTTTCTTTCTTTTTCCACCCCCTTGATAAGGATTGGTTGTAAGAAACTGATAGCTTTTTTTTTTCCTATTTTATGAAAATTTTAATCTCATAATTAGTGTTAAAAAGCATTAAATGCTTAGTGATTTTTAAAAAAGTTTTCTTTGTTTAAAGCTCTTTCGTATGACTTAATTTCTGTGATGTTTGAAAAAGTTGAATTATTGGTGCCTACTTCTGTTTAACCAAATGTAAAAAAATACCTTGTGCTATGATCTTCAGATTTTTCCAAATTTGGCTTAAATTTCAGTCAGTCTGTTATAACAATCCCATGTGCAGCCACTTTACAAGGCACTTAGTGCCTGCAAGTGCTGTTTTAGAGACTCCATCTAATTAACTAAGTTTGTCAATGATGGACTCTCTAAACAGTCATTTGACCTGCTAGAAATAGTAATCAAATTCCTTCAAAGCACACCCTACTGTCTTATAAAAAGGAAAGATATATTGACCAGCGTAAGTCTAATGCAAAAAAAAATGTCAGTCGTGGCTAAGAAAAAAAAAATAGCCAAGACTGATTTTGAGGCTAACCAACAACTTACATTGGTGAATATTTTAATTCTTAAGAACTCAAAGAAATCCTCTTCAAAGTTTGGTTTTATAAATTACTAAATTTTAATAAGTTTGATTTTAATTTTTATTTTTACATTACAGATTTTTTTATGCTTTTATAAGTTTTTGAATGTTTATTTACTGAAAGGCCAACTGGTGCTCATACATAAGTAAAATATTGTTGTTGTTTTTTTTCCTAACTGAATGGAATATTAGATCAAGGATTTACAAATTGTGTCCAGTGTAAGAATCTTGAAGAAAAGAGAAAGATAAAATTAGTTTGATCATACATCATTTCCACTCCAAATGTGTCATCTACTGAAGGCAGTTGTCTGAGAAGATCTATATTCCTCCAGAATATTTATTTATTACATGTATCAGTTGGTCATAGAATATTCTGGTGAGAGTTTGTGTTGTTGAGCTAAGCGTTCATTCTCTGAATATGCCTGTCGTCAGTTTCACTTTCTCTCCATGTCTTAACCTTTCTTAAATCCTGTCACAGATTCCTGAAAATGGAGAGAAAAACTATTTACCTTGAGTCTGTTGCTCCCCACTAATAAAAACTTGTTGATTGATATCAAGTCTGTTCATTTCTATTTAAAAGAAGAAAAGGAAAAACACAAAAAAAATTACAAAAAACACTGGGAAAAATTATAAGAAAAATATTATTTCATATATTTCTATGATGCATTTTGGAATTTTTAGCAATCTTCCGTTATCTTCTTATATCGCTTTCATGTGTGAAATATTTTTCTGCCCCATTTCATCAAATATGTTCTGTCACTGCAAATAAATCTGTACATTTGTAAATGTTTTTTGTAATTTATTTTTTTATAAAAGTCATTTGTTGTTGAGGGATATGAAAGGGAAAGGTGAATAAATGTGAAATAAATGTCTTTGTCTTTCAGAAAAGGATTACAATTCTGGAAGTTATTTGGCAATTGCAATGTGCTCTTTGGTCTTCATAACTATAGATGCATACAAGCTTGTGCACACATTCATGCATGCACACGTGTGTGTGTGTATATATATATATATGTATTATTGTTAATACCCTATCCAATGCCTTGGGTTTCTTGCTAGTAGAGTGCATCTACCAACATTTTTCAGTTGTTTAAGGAATTAGTCATCAGACTATTCTCTCTTGCATTTACTCTGTCCACATAGATATAGCTATGTGGTTACGGTTGCTTGTCATGAGCCCTATTTGGGGATCTGCTAAAAAGAGTCTCACTGCCGGTTGTTCATTGTATTTAAAGTGAGTTGCTTATGCACATTGCATTTGCAGAGGTATGTTTAACAATATTTAGTAGTTAAAGTTTGTCTTTATTAGCTCTGGCTAATTCTAGAGGACATTTTAGGTCATAAATCGCAATTTTTGGACTACAGAAATATTGACTGTTTTGAAAACGTTTTTTCATTTTGCATTTCTCATTTATATCATTCATTAATATTTCTTACACATTCACATTTGATACTATAACTTCAAAAAAACTAAAATGGTTATTATTGCAATTGAATAGGAAAGGATAAATGTGCTTTTTTTTCAGCAGTCCCCATTTGGGACTTTTTGTAAAATTTATAATTTCCAAAATAATTCACATATGAAGAAAATTTAAATACTATATATATTATTTTAACTCCTAAGACACCTGACAAAGCCAAAAAGTATGAATTAAAAAAATTTGGTAGTTAATTAGTTAAGAAGCTCGCTTTCCAACCACATGGTTTCAATCTATGACACCTCATGCAAATATCTTCTACCCTTCTACTATACTAAATTCACAGGTCAGCCTTGGACAAAAATTATATTAATCTGGTCATTGTGTCAAGTAAATGAATGTTAATATTTCACTTATGATCATTTGTGTAAAGTGGTGCTGATGTTAATATTGTTGGCATCATGATGGCTGCTCTGAGCTTTCAAAGACCTGTCGAATGTAAAAATTCTTTACTTGAAAATTTGATGAGTTGGCAACAAAAGCATCTAGTCATAAAATCCTACCTCAAAATCAATTCTTGTGCCAGGTTAACATAGAAAAACACAATATTTCTATAATGTAAGCTCGAATCCATTCTTCATATAGTCATTTTCAGTAGGTCACCTGTCTGAAAGCTTTTTTTTTTTTTTTTTTTTTTTTTTTTTTTTTTAATATTCTGCACTGTTCCATATGAATTTTCCATGCTTTCATGGGCTAGACCAGTGGTTCCCAACCTGGTGTCTGCAGACCCTTGGCGGTCCACAAAGATAGGACTGGGAGTCTGTGAATTAAATTCAAAATTTCATATGTAAATACATAATGATAAACATATTAAAAGGGGGTCTGTGGAAAAACTCATTTACATAAAAGGGTTGGGATCCACTGGTTTAAGCGAAACTTGTTGAAACTGATTTTCTATGTTCAGATGCTTTTCTTGTTGCTTACCTATTAAGATATTTTCATTATTCTACTTTTTCCTCCTACATCAAAAGTGATGATGACACAGACTATGGAAATTGAATGTTAATCATACAATTTTTTTTTTTACTTTGTGCATGGGGGGGCAGCTCTAGCATGTCAAAGAATAAACCCAACGTTTTCTTTGTGTGTCATAAAAAGATGTCATGGTAGGACTTGTATTCCAACCTCATAAGACCCTCACCAGCAACAACTACCCAAATTGACCCATAGGTTGGAAGGTTGTTGCCCAAGTGGTGTTGTCCACCAGTGGCACTAGGGAACCATTAACAAATGGTGGATGCAGTGATGTATTGGTACAGCACATGCCCCCACACTATTGCTACTTCTTTGAGGTATATTCTTTGTTTGTGATGGGTTTAACATTGGAGACAGTCTTGTCCATTACATGCAGCAAAACCATCCCACCTATACCAGCATGGAAGGCAGATGTTAAATGATGATGATGTAATGAAAGCCAATTTGGATACAATAATAAGGCAATCTGAAATGTTGGCTATGAACTGCAACTTAACCATCATGAACTGAAGCAGCTGAAAATTTTCTCCCCACAAACAAGACATTATCAGTAGATTTCAATTTGTACTCATGACTAGATTGTCAAATATCCTAACCATTTTGTCATCTTCCTTAACCATCTAGCATTCACATTATTCTGTCAAAAGTAATGCTTATTTCTTCTCATTGTTTTGTTTTAATCCTGCATTATTTTGTAACTCTGAGATTTTGATATGGTAATTGTTAATTTTTAGAATAATATTGTGGGGTTGATACGAGAGACTAGATTTGGTCAGTTTGAACATAAAACAGGTGGAATATTTTGGCTGAATATGGCTGTCTTTAATGCTAAAGGGTTAAATGCTTCTTTTATTATATGAAGCCCCTATTGTGGTTGGGGAAAATTACCCTTTCAAAGTGAACCCACTAAAATAAGGTTCTCTGTTATAAAAGCAACCTCATCTACCATAAAAACCAATTCCTCCTCTTGACTACTACAGATATAATGATAGTGTTAACCTATTTCTATGTCATGCTTACATTTATTGTGATCGATTGTGTTGACCACAATTATTAAATCCTCCTGACCCTCCTCTAATGCAAGGAAAAGAAAAGTGATTGTGATGCATGTTCCATCTTTTATTAGTAAAATATCTGAATCTTATTGTTCATGTGTACTTGATTAGCCTCTGAGATCAATTTTCATAACATCTCATGACAATGGTTTTTCTTAGACCTGTTTGCGACATGTTCGTAAACTCACTTCGTGCAGTTTTCATGTCCAGTTTTTTTTTTTGTTTGTTTTTTTTGCAAATCAGTGTAACATTATATTGGATTACCTTGCCATCTTTTAGGAGTATTAAAAATCTCTAGATAAATTGAAGAATAATTGGTGAGTGAGTTCCAGTGCTGGATTAACCATTAAAAATAAGCACATGCTTAGACATCAAGGGAAGAGAGGAGCATCACAAATGGTAAATGATTTACAGGATAAAAGAAATCATTTTAAATGTGTTTTATATAGTTGGAAAAAATTTATTTTATGGGTTTTTTTTTTATTATTTATATTTTGATTAACACATGGAGGGCACCAAAATCTTAAGTGTTAAGGGCCTTTTATAGGTCTTAATCTGTCCCTGATGAGCTACTCCTCTCCATTTGTAAAATATACACAGTCTTACAGCCAGTTGCTTGCTTGTGTAACTTAGTCCTTATTCAGGTATTCCTTGTTGGAAATGGCTGATTTAAGATCTATGGTTGATTGGTGCCATGTCAGCATTCAGTCTACCTGGCCATTTACACTTAGACTTGTACTCTAATCCTAAAGCCAGGCTTAGATCAGGTCATTTCACTGTGTGAAATACAGATATTGCTGTAGACTGCTTGCTAATGTAGCACTGGCTGATTTTAATAGAGGTGTGTATGTAAGCAAAAAAGGTTTTATTGAAGCACCTATGTTAATTGCAAAGGGCAAAAATCTACTCTAGTATAATTTGAACTGAGAACATATGATTCATCATTTATCTTGCTTGTTTCTCCATGCTGCTATGAGTTAGCTAGATCTGAGAACATTTCACCACCTGCTTAGTCAGTCTTCATCTGTACACACAGCAACAGACAAAAGGACAAAAAAAAGGTTATTAACTCAGTCATTATTCTGAGTAAAGTTTTTTTTTATGAAATGCTTCAAAATATTTATATAAACTCAGTCTAATGAATTTGACTGCAGCTTGCAATCAGTGAAACTTTTTTGAAGTATATTAAATGAAATTTGGTAAGCTCTGAATATTAGTCCTCTCAGCTGACCTGAATCAAGACAGGAATGGATGCGAAAACAATGATAATGACAAGAAGGAAATAATTAAATGACATGAATTTATTATGCATTGGGACTATCATATTAAATTACTCTGTAAAACAATATTTAAATGTAGACTCCTACTTGTATTACTTGTTATTGGTTTAAAAAAAAAAAAAATATAAAGAATCATTACAAAATTCTCAGCAAAGCTACATTTGTGGGGAGATTATGTACCATCATTTAAGGTTTGTTTTCCATGCTAGCAATGGTTGGATGGTTTGACAGGTGCTGCACTAGGTTCCATAGTCTGTTTCGGCTTGGTTTTCACAGCTGGATGCCTTTCCTAATGCCAACTACTTTACAGAGTGTACTGGTTGCTTTTTTACACGGCATCATATCATCATCGTCATTTAATGTCTGTTGTCCATGCTTGCTTGGGTATATTAGGAAATCTGTTAGTGCCAAACATTTTGTTTGGTGCTATCTGTTTAGTTACATCTCTTGTGGTTGAAAGTTCAAATCTTCATAAGGAAGGGGTGTTGACTTTGGCTCTATTTTGAATGCTTGACAAGTAAAGCAAATAAGTTCCCTTTTGACTTAACACAGTATTCTCCTCTTGTTGATTGATTACCTAGAAACAACAAAAGGTGTTGGCACACTGAAGGTCAGCTTCATAGAAGGAAATTTAAAAGGTAGCTTTGATTTAATTTTACTTCTTAGTTGATAACTGTTGTGCATTAGTTAGCTTTTGGGGTTAGTGAACCAGTTTGATTTCCAGTTAACAAGAAGCATCTTTATTAAACCAGAATCTCCTGTTTCTCAAGAATGATTTCACTATTAAGAAATATCCCAAGCTATTGGATTATGCAGAAATTGGTCTATAGATTTTTCTGCTAGTATTGAATACCGAGGATGTGTAAAAGCTGGAAGTATGCTGTGTAATGTTGGTGTATATGAAAGGCATAACACAGATGAACTGACAGAAAAACTAAGAGGAATTAGATTTAGTACACATGAGAAAACAGAACTGGGGTAGATGTGATACATATGAAGGATAACAATGTGCCAAGTGAAGGAACCTGCAGAAGACCAATGAGGTGAAAGCTGATAAGTATGCCACCTGTCCTATCGGTGATTTCTTTCTCACTTGTCAATGATGCAAAGGGACACTGTACTTCAGTATGCAACCATAATATACAATAAAGTATATTAAATGGTTTTATAAGTCAATACCATGTTCTATTGTGTTAGCAGTGCTACAATATCACTTGTCAAGGTTATCTCTTCAGATTTTCTATGGGTGCTAACGAAGGAGCAAAAACTCCTGAAATATCCCACTACACCCTGACTGGCTTCTGTGCCGGTGGCACATAAAAAGCACCATCCAAATGTGGCCGATGTCACTTCGCCCAGACTAGCTCCTGTGCTGGTGGCACAAAAGGCACCATCCAAATGTAGCCGATGCCAGTACGCCCTGACTGGCCCCTGTGCCAGTGGCATACAAAAAGCACCATTTGAACGTGATCGATACCAGGCCCGCCTGACTGGCTCCTGTGCTGGTGGCATCTAAAAAGCATCCACTACACTCTTGGACTGGTTGGTGTTAGGAAGGGCATCCAGCTGTAGAAACATTGCCAGACCAGATTGGAGCCTGGTACAGCCACTGGCTCTCCAGACCTCAGTCAAACCATCCAACCCGTGCCAGCATGGAAAATGGACGTTAAATGATGATGATGAATCTTATTTACATTGAGTGTCTCAAATAGGAAACATCATGACAAAATCAGTGTTACCTATAATTTCTATACAAGATCTGTAGAGCTATAACCTTAAGTCTTTCTTACTTATATGTTCATGATTTTTTTCCCCCCACATATCCCAAAGCTTAGACTCAACCTCATGTACACATAACAACACTGTTGCATCCTTCCTGCATAGCTATAATACTACTGCTGTTACTACAACTTCCATTCACCAACCACCTAGAAAACTTCCATGGATTCTTACACTAATCCCTTTTTACCAGCAACATTACACAACATCTAATACAAGCTACCATCTCTTTTTACAAGCGAATGAGGAAACCTATATATTTGTTTGACCTGTTTGAAAGAGTAGTCAGTTCTCCCTCAAGTCACACTTTATCATCTTTAAAGGAAAAAGGATATATTGAATAATGTGATCTTTGATAAACTGCATCTCAAATAAAACAAATATACTCATGGTTGGAATGTATTTTTTTACCATAGGCTTGCTTGATTAAAGTTGACCTAGGGCTAAACAGCAGCATAAACAAACTACAAAGTTCAGGTGACTTGCCTGAATGATACACTTCCATGGCAGATGTCCTGATTGAGTGATGACATATGAATGTCTGGCCTGGGCTTTAGTCTTTCACAAGCTGAAATATCTCATGATTACAGATGATAGCAGCAGTTCACTAACTGTACTGGTTGCTCCTGGCCATTGACAGTTTGTTGTCTGTCCAGCCATACAACATCTCATGATATTTGCCATTGATTCAATAAGATTCATTTACTGAAATAGCTCACATCCATTGTGTTGTATCCCATGATTTCAGCATACCCTGACTAGGGTGGTTACATGCCATTTAACCCAATATCTGGGACCCTGACAGGTGCTACTACTCTGGGACAGAGTAGACCTGGGAACAATAGTGTGTGAGATGTTCCTTGCTCTTCAAAATCCTGGAATCATTGAACCAGGGCCCCGACTACTGAATGCGGTTTAACCCTTTAGCATTCAGATTATTCTGTCAACTGTAATGATTTGTTATTCATATTGTTTTGAATTAATTCTGCATTATATCTTAGCTTTGAGATTTTGATGATGTTATCACCTATTTTTAGAATGACATTGTGGGTTTGGACATTAAACAAGTAGAATATTTGAGTTGAATGTGGCTAGTCTAAATGCTAAAGGGCCAGCGTCATACTCGGGACATGAAAATTATGGACAACAGAGTTATAATATTCACAGTACAAGACTTGGATGAAGTAAAATGGCTCAATGACACTGCATTTTGTCCAGCATGCTAACAATTCTGCCAGCTGACCACCTTGAAGAATAAAAATAATTATAGTAGTAAATTTATTTTTTAGGGGGAAAGGCAGTGACTGATGATCCTTTTTCAGTACCTATGAGACTGGCAGGGGAGAAGAAGGTGTCTTCAAACAAGAGACTTGTTTGAAGACAAGTTCTTGCAACAGCATGGACTCTGCTAAAGGTACCCAAGGACCAGTAGATGGTGTTAAAACAGGTGACAAATTAACGTCTACAACAGGCTACTGTAGGATTTGAACTCAGAATGTAAAGAACCAGTAGGAATGCAACATGGAATCCCATTCGATGCTCTACTGGACAAATACCTCATATATTAATCCCAGAAGGATGAAAGATGAAGTTTGCCTTGGTGAGATTTGAACTCAACATAAGGGGCTGGAATAAATACTGCAAAGCATTCATCCAATGCCTTAAACCCTAAGGACGGAGGCCTTATGTGTGGCTGCTTGACCTGCTGAAAATAGCAGCAAATCACACCCTACTTTCTTATCCATTTTCATACCATCCTGCCTCGGACCATCTCTGGTTTAATGATACAAACTTCCAGATTTAAAGTGGCCTAAATTAAAACCTTCAATCAAAGTATTTTTCAAGCATCAACTCAATTATGACAAAGCTATTTTAATAAATATTTCTTTATTTCCAAACTTAATTGAAATAAAGTCTAAGTATTTCAACAGAAACATAACAAAAAAATTTCAACAAAGACACATTGGAGACTAGAAGGAGTGGTGTTAGACACTAGTAAAAAAAAAAAGATGTAAGTCATGACTGAAGCAATTTTAAGCATAGATCTACTCAATTAGGGTTGGCCTTTTGCTGAACAGCAACAACAATTATTATTATCATCATTTTATTGTCCACTTTACCTTGCTTGCATGGCTCAGAAAGATTTTACTGAGACAGATTATTTATGGCTGGATTCTCTTCCTGTCGCCAGCTCTCGCCTGTTTTTCCAAGTAAGATAATATTTCCCCATGGCCAGGACATATTGACACAGAATATTGGAATTGAATGACACTGCTTATATGACAGTGATTCTCATTTACAACCAACACACAATGTCAACACAAGAAGACACGCACACATACAACGGGCTTCATTCAGTTTGTCCACCAAGGTTTTGGATGGCTCAAGACTATAGTAAAAGACACTTGTCCAAGATGCTCTGGACATCTTAAACAGAAGTACAATAATCCCTCGACTATTGCAGGTGTTACATTCCAAACCTCTACGATAGGTGAAAGTCCACAAAGTAGAAACAGTACTGTACTGTATATTGTTTTTATTATTTTTGAAATTTGTATATATTTTATTATAAATGCAAAACAACACCACGGAGGAATTGACATAAGCTCAAATAATAAACCGTGATATGGTAAGGGATTATTGCCCATATTGGATAACATAGTTCTAAATGTCCTAAAATGACAAAATGGTCACAACTGGAAAGTTCTGTTTTAGCTTTTTTTTTTAATTATAGGTCTGCCCATTCAGAATTGACTTAGGTTTTTTTTTTTTGTGTGTGTCACTAACTGAACTGTTGAAAAAATAACAAGATACATGACTGCATTCCATCTGATAAACCTAGTCAGCACTGCTTGTTTCATGGTCAGGCCATCAGCAGCTAAAAATCATCTAGAAGAGAAGATGAACCCAACAAGGAATCAACCTTTCAAACCTGCAGCTACGGGAGGGAGAGGGAAGGGGCAGTAAGGGTTCTGAATCCAGTATGGATGACTTTCTTGACAACTCTTTCATTCAGTTGGTTCTCTCTTGCAGATGTACAAACCTTTCCTTTTCTCAGACCCAACAAAACCAAGATGAAAAAGTCTTTTAATAAATGCAGAAACCTCCCAAAGTGGTTTACCCTTTTCATATTCAAATGGGCCAGATATTCTTGCCTCTGATACCTACCCTACAATGTCCTTCTAAAAATAAACGATCCTGATCCCGTTATGAGAATCTCGAAGCTACAAGATAATGCATAATTAATTAAAAACAATGTCAATAAATAAGCATTGTGTTTGACAGAGAAATCTGACTATCGAAGGGTTAAAGTGGTTAATTTTTTCCAAGTAAATAAATAGATTGATAGATCACATGTATAACGTGGCTCGCTACCTTACATATACAGTCATGTGTAAAAAATCTCTTAGTCACTGCTAATGTTCTCTGTAGTCCCACCCACTTATACTCTGTATTATTGCTGGGTCTACCATCAGCTCTTGTTACAAAATTTATCTCCTATCTTCAACAAGCTATTGAAGCAGATTATCACCCTCAGTCGTTATCTATTAATTACACTACAGCAAGTAATACACTTCCTATTATTTTACTGATATCATGCTCCATTTCTTAAGTATTCATTCATGAAACTACCTGTACAATACTGCCTTCCCACCCGTTTCCTTTCAGTGTCACGATAGATAATTTGATAAAGTCATGCCCATACTTTAGCTCTGGCCTCCTGCCCTATATATGGACTGAAACACAGTTTGTAGTTGCAAGGTTGAACTGATTGATCACTGTTACACACAAAGCCCTACCATATATGTAATCTTTTTTTCTTGTAAATATTGAAGATAACTGAAATAGTGGCTGACGCAACTCTATCTAAACACTGATACTTTATTGTTGAGTTCACACTATCTTCTGGAGCTTTGTTCTTACTTAAAAGAGACCATTGTAACCTCAGCAGTCTTAATATAACCAAGACAGCATAATGATAGTTAATTTTGTTTTGAGGGTAAAAAAAAACTTAGGCTTTTATGCATTGTTAACCATCTACAAGTATAGATTACTTAAAAGTTGTTTGCGAAACTGAGTTGCTGTACTCATTGTCATTTGTGGTCCATTGTCAGCCATAAACATTTCCCCATTCAGTAATAATATCCCATTTCCTTATTTTCCTTATTTTTTTGAAATCTTTTCCATTCTCTTCAGCCATGTTTTCTCTTCTTGCCTGTTTTCCTCATTTTGGCTTCTGCAAAATATTCTTGTTTATCATCGTCATTCATATTTTGCTGTCTTGATTAGCAATTCCCATTCTTTCTTTGTTAGTTTCATTTTCATCATATTTGTCATACACCACCTTTTAATTTTGCTTCTTGAATTAATTTCATTCCTTTCCTCCTGAGTTAATGTTTTTTCTCATTCCTGATTCTCTTCTCTTTATTCTTATTTCTTCTTTTTGCCCTTTTCCCTTTTTTTTTCTGTATCTTCTCTGCCTCTTTCAATTCAGCTCTTGCTATCATGCTCTTTCATCACTGTCTGCCATAACACTAAACTCTCTTCTGGTAATAGAATAATCTAAGAAGCACTTGATATTGTAGAGGTTGGTTATAACAAAATGAAGCAAGTTAGGTATGCAGTTATTAGCATATAAACAATCGAAAGGTGGTGAGCTGGCGGAGTTGTTAGCACACTGAGCAAAATGCTTAGCTGTAGGGCAGGATTTATGACAGACAAACTGTAGACAGGAACTTCATTGTGGGCTAGCTAAGGAGCTGGTCTGCAGTGAAGTAGACTTCCAGTTGAGCAGGATCCGAAAGGCATACGTAGCTGGTGGCTGTCACCCTGATATACCTAAAGGAATAAATCTTTCACTAACACATTCTCATCTCTATGAGTTTATTTGTGTGAAGCTTAACAAAGTTATATAGCAGCATTTTGTCTGTCTTTGTTCTGAGTGCAAATTTCATCAAGGTCTACTTTGCATGTCATCAGTAAAATAAGTACCAGTTGAGCACTGGGGTTGGCCTTGTTCCAGAATTTGAAACCAATACATAGATAGTTGGGAAAATGCCATTTCCTGCATATACCATTTCACACATTTTATGTAAGAAGTTAGTGATACAGTTACTTATATATGGATAATAAAGCAAATAGATGGTCAATCTTCATGACAATCACTTGCTCTAAGGCATAAATATTAAGCCATCAAATAAACAGAAAGAGAGAGTCAAACTAATGCTACATGTGCACACACACACATGAGTACTCATATATACATAACCCTTGCTTTATCACACACACATACATATTGTTGTTCTCTGTATATGTGTGTATGTATATGTGTGTGTGTGTGTGTATGTATATGTGTATATGTGTGTGTGCGCTTGCCAATACTGTTCATATCAGTGTGTATATGAGCATGTGCCAGCAGCACTCTTGAAGTTCTCTCTCTCTCTCTCTATAGCACACACACTTTTACCATTCTCCTTCCCCAGAATAACAAATTTTTTTACATCACAGGAATCTATCATTAACATTTTAATTTAGTAAATCTTTGGAGGATTCTGACTATTGGCCTCCTTCCTTGAGTGTGTTAACTAAAAACTGTATGACATGGCCTATCATGATAGCCTTTCTATAGCAGAAAAGAAACATTGAGTGGTTGTTGCTCCTACCTTCCAATAAGATACCAGTCCATTACAACACTCACCCCAGTTACTGCTGGTATTCAATTTCTGCTAAATGGAGTGAAGCAATGTGGCATAAAGATCCTTGTTTGGCTCAGTCATAAGTTGGCTTCATGATTAGAAGATTGTGCTTTCAATTCCCTGGGTTAACTAATATAAATTATTTAAACAAAAGAGGTAATTTGTACCATTTTGTTATTCACAATTGATACCTAGCTGATTGCCGGATGAAACAGTTATAGTCGATTGTATTTACCTGCCCTCATGATATTACTGGTATTTACTGCATCTTTTTTCTTATTTTAGTCATTAGACTGTGGCCTTGCTAGGGCACCATCTTGAAATATTTTAGTGTAACAAATCAACCCACGTACATACTGTTTTTTTTTTAAGCTTGGTACTTATTCTATCAATCTCTTTTTGCCAAACTGCTAACTTACAGAGATGTAAGCAAACCAACACCAGTTGTCAAGCAGTGATGAGGACGAACACAGATATGCTCAGATGTACACACACACACACACACACAATGCATATATATACTCATATACGACAGACTTCTTTCAGTTTTTGTCTACCAAATCTATTCACAAAGCCTTGGCTGGCCCAGGACTACAGCAGAAGACATTTGTCCAAAGTGCCATGCAGTAGGACTGAACTCATGACCATGTGGTTGAGAAGCAATCTTCTTATGATACAGTCATGCCTGCGCCTCTGATTATTACTGGTACTTATTGCATCTATCTATCCTCAAGATATTACTGGTACTTAAGGCATCAAAGTGGCATCAGCAACAGAGAATTTTTAAACTGAAAGGGATCAAATTTGTAGCCACACCATTTTGGAAGTCTTCAGCATGCATGCGCAGAGTTGGATTTCTTCCGGTAGGCTGCTGGAAGTTCCCTCATGCACATGTGCTGAGAACTACCAACAGCAAGATTTCCCACTGTATCGATCTCTTTCAAAGCTGCAGCCGAATTGAACGGACACGTCCTCATAGCTCTCCCAAGCAAGCCAACACGTGGTGAAGCTAGAACGAGACAGGATTTGGCTCACACCATTTAATGACAGCGACTAACTCCATGGCTACTGGTTTGCCCTGAAGGAAATATATGTATATATATTATTGCGAATCCAGGAAATAAATATTATTTATGCTGTTGAAGAAATTCGAAGTCTTGGTTTTCCTTTGACAAATAATTTAATGTAACGGTGTAAGACCTGCACCCCTCAAGTGTTCCAGAACTTTCATCCTGTTACAAATTGAATATTTCAAAGACATTTAGCCGCCCCTTATATTTCAACTAGATCTGCTAGCCTTCTAACCATTAATTTTTCTTGGGAAACATCTTCTCAAATTTAAAGGAGAGATATAAGATCGTGTAACCTTCTTAAACTAATTCTTTAGCACTGACTTAGCAGATATGGTCAAAAGCGTTCAAGCTCTGCTCAGGCAGTATGTGTGTGTGTGTGTGCGTGTATGTATGTATGTATACATTCATAAAATGTACACCCAAGACCGCATTACATAATGTAGCATTTCTCTTTTAAGACAGTAAGATGTAATTTTAAGAGAGAATTGGCTGTTATCTCTAGCGGATCGAAGGACGGCGTACAGATTTCCTCGTCTGCTCGAACATTGTTTAATGCCTTTTCGGTGATTGCTATTTTGTAATCGGAAATTCCCTAAAATTACCATACTGTAGTATCTATTAAAGTAAAATTATTTTCTTTAAGGCTTTATAGGTTTTATTTAGTATTTATTATTTCTATAATTTCGCAATTCATTTTGCTTTCGGACCTTGTGTGAATTTTAAAATACGCACGCGCGTACACACAAACACACTAGCTATGCAAGCACTTGGTAAACGAGATTTGTGAATGGGTGCAGTCAGTTTAATTTACGCAACAATCCTGTATTTATTTTCATTATTCAACTGCCACTCCTTGGTTTTTACAAGTACTGCATGCATCTCGGCTATCATAAATTACAGAATTCGCTAACAACTTCACTTTATTTACAGCAGTCATGACCTTGGTAAATACTTGAACGACACAACTTCTCAATCCTTCACCACTGTCAGCTACTCATTAAAAAACTTCTAAATCTCCACATATCTGGAGATATCAGTCAACTATTCATCAAATGATACTTTTTTTTTAATCTTTTTTAAATCACATATTCATTTTAAAAAGGAACAAATACTCATTGATACACTGTCTGAAAAATAAATAAATAAATAAATAAAAGAGACGGAATAGTCAAAGCCGAATCGCCTTTGATCATCAGGTACACTTGATTAGGTCAAGTTTTCGAGATAGTCTTGTACAGAAATAGCAACTAAATTCCATAGAAGTCACACTACGCTATCTTAACTAAATAAAAATATGTTGAACACCATAGTTCCTAATACACAAAAATATGCGATGGACACTGTTGGAACTTTCGATCATGAGTCTGTTCTGTGTCGGATAAATTGTTTTGCATTATTTAATTACGACTACATTCGGAGTTCAAATCTTGCCGAAGTCAGTTTTGCCTTTCATTTTTGAGGGGTTTTATAAAATAAAGTACCAGTAAAGAATTGGATCGATGTAATATTCCTATAATATATTCCAGTTATGAATGAAATTATAAAAGATCAAGCGTTGACTTGGGGTTAAAGAATGGTTGAAGTTGTTATTAAATGAATTTGCTTTCTGTTGTCTGCTTAATAATTTGAAGGAAATACCTTCACTAAGAATGTAAATTTTAATGTTGCTTCAAGCTGATTAACTTCACATGCCCGAAGCAAAATATATCGGTTATTCGGTCACAGCTCTTTTACCATATCTGCAGAGTATGTTTGGTTTTTGTATTTTGAGTAGGAAGGGAGGGGAAGAAGAACAGCACTGGAAATTGCGTAGACACAAGAAGACTACATCTAAACGCTTGTGCACTGATTCGTTCGTTGACACACCGTTTTGGTTTCAAATGGCGATAGGATTGACTTTGTCCTTTGTCCATTAGGGGTGTGACGTGAATGAAATAAGTTATTGTTATTAAACCGATACCACTAACTATCACCACTTCTTAGGAAATCACTTTGAGGGTCACTCCATTATAATTTTTTTTTCGGAACAGCTTTTTGTCTCATATTATTAATAATCTTGCCAAATGCTGTTTTAGTTGTAGTTAGTGAATAGCAAATTCAGAGCCGTCTATTGGATTCTACGTACTTTCTTTCGACTCGATATTCACATTTCATTGTAAATGAGTCAACTCGCTACTGTCTATTGTTCAGTCTAGATTGAACAAACCTTTGACCAAAAGTTTTTCAACCATGGAATATGAAACACCTGTCTAGGATTACACTGACTTATGTGTCTGTTTCTTTCTTTAAAAAAAAAAAAAATACAATAGAATACAATTTTAAAGAATTTAGTTGCTATTTTTAGCAGGGAGTTGGGCTGGCAGAATCGTAGTTATGACACTATATTCTGAATTCAAATCACGCTGACGTTTACTTTCCTCTTTTTTTTTTAATCTTTCTGGGGTCGATAGAGTACAGTCAAGTACTAGAGTCGATTTAATCCGATAAAGTATCCTAAGTGTGAATGGAATCACAATAGAAGGCCGAACAACTGCGTGTATTTTACACGTGTGCAGTCAAATAGGATAAGACGTCAGGGTGGATCCCATGAGACATGTGCAAGCGTCGTATGTTATGTTATATGTGTAAGGAGAGACAAAAGTGAAAGGGCGATTAGCGTAGGACGTTCATTGCTAAAGAATTGAATAAGAGGTCAGACGGGTTTATAATGTCTGTAAGTAACTAATGTTGTCACTGATGATTATGAAAACATCATCGGCAGCAGAACATATAACACCGATGCTGACTTCTTCTGTTGGTAAGCAACGTCCTTGTTTTGAGACATGAGTCATGCTGAAGTCGTGACGTCAACAGACGGAAATTTGTCCGTCTATATCACTTTTACTTCCGCAACAATCAAATAAAAACATTAAGCTTAGATGTAATTAGAACTCTATAGAATTGTAGTTACGTAGTATTTATATCAATATTATAATTCTAAAATAGGGGGATTAAGATTCCAGTATTTGCACTACTGTTGT